>NW_004444041.1:8414515-8454381 GCF_000243295.1 Trichechus manatus latirostris | reverse complement strand
TTATAGAGTATTTGTCCTTCTGTGCCTGACTAAATTCACTCAGCATAATAAGTTCTAGCTTCCACCAAGTTATATGATGTTTCACAGCTTCATCATTGTTCTTTATTGTTGCATAATATTCCATTGTGTGGATATACCATAGTTTGTTTATCCATTCATCCATCTATGGGCACTTAGGTTGCGTCCATCCTTTGGCTATTGTGAACAGTGCTTCGATGAACATGGGTGTGCCTATATCTATTCGTGTGATGGCTCTGGTTTCTTTAGGATATATTCCAAGGAGCGGGATAGCTGGATCATATGGTACTTCTATTTCTAGCTTTTCAAGGAAGCACCAAATAGATTTCCAAAGTGGTTCAGACAGAGTTTTTAATACAAATACTGGTAACTGGAAGAGAAGAATAAATTTCTACAATCTCAACGAGTTGTTGGTTGCTGTTGTTGTTGTTGTTATTAGGTGCCATAAAGTCAGTTCCAACTGATAGTGACCCTGTGTACAATAAAACGAAATACTGCCTGGGCCTGTGCCATCCTCACAATTGTTGTTATGCTTGAGCCCATTGTTGCAGCCACTGTGTCAATCCGAGGGTCTTCTTCTTTTTCGCTGTCTACCAAGCATGATGTCCTCCAGGGACTGATCTCTCCTGATAACATGTCCAAAGTATGTGAGGTGAAGTGTCGCCATCCTTAACTTCTAAGAAGCATTCTGGCTGTACTTCTTCTAAGACAGATTTGTTCATTCTTCTGGCAGTCCATGGTATATTCAATATTCTTCACCAACACCATAATTCAAAGGCAACAATTCTTCTATCTTCCTTATTCATTGTCCAGCTTTCACATGCATATAAGGCAATTGAAAACACCGTGGCTTGAGTCAGGTGCACCTTAGTCCTTAAAAAGACATCTTTGCTTTTTAAAACTTTAAAGAGATCTTTTGCAGCAGATTTGCCCAATGCAATGCATCCTTCGATTTCTTGACTGCTGCTTCCGTGGGTGTTGATTGTGGATCCAAGTAAAATGAAATCTTTGACAATTTCAATCTTTTCCCCATTCATCATGATGCTTCTTATTGGTCCAGATGTGAGGATTTTTGTTTTCTTTATGTTGAGGTGTAATGCATACTGAAGGCTGTGGTCTTTGATCTTCATCAGTAAGTGCTTCAAGTTCTCTTCATTTTCAGCAAGCAAGGTTGTGTCATCTGCATATTGCATGTTGCTAGTGAGACTTCCTCCAATCCTGATGCCCCATTCTTCTTCATATAGTCCAGCTTCTTGGATTATTTGCTTGGCATACAGATTGAATAAGTGTGGTGAGAGGATACAACTCTGATGCACACCTTTCCTGATTTGAAACCACGAATTATCTCCTTGTTCTGTTCCAACGACAGCCTCTTGGTCTACGTACAGGTTCTGCACGAACACAGTTAAGTGTTCTGTAATTCCCATTCTTCACAATGTTATCCATAATTTGTTATGATCCACACAGCTGAATGCCTTTGCATAGTCAATAAAACACAGGTAAACATCTTTCTGGTATTCTCTGTTTTCAGCCAAGATCCGTCTGACGTCAACAGGGATATCCCTCGTTCCATGTCCTCTTCTGAATCTGGCTTGAATTTCTGGCAGTTCCCTGCTGATGTACTGCTGCAACTGCTTTTGAATGATCTTAAGCAAAATTTTACTTGTATGTTATATTAGTGATACAGTTCTGTAATTTCCACATTCTGTTGGATCATCTTTCTTTGGAATGGGCACAAATATGAATCTCTTTCAGTTGGTCAGTGTCTTAGTCATCTAGTGCTGCTATAACAGAAATACCACAAAAAGATGGCTTTTAACAAAGAGAAATTTATTCTTTCACAGTGTAGCAGGCTGCAAGTCCAAATTCATCAGCTCCAGGGGAAGGCTTTCTCTCTCTGTCGGCTCTGGAGGAAGGTCATCTTGATGCATCATCTTCCCTTGGTCTGGGAGCACCTCAGCACAGGAACCTCAGGTCCAAAGGACACGCTCTGCTCCTGGCACTGCTTTCTTGATGGCTTGAGGTCCCCATGTGTCTCTGCTCGCTTCTCTCTTTTATATCTCAAAAGAGATTGGCTTAAGACACTATCAAATCTTGTAAACCTCATTAGTATAACTGTCACTAATCCATCTTATTAGATCATAGTGATTGAATTTACAACACGTAAGGAAATCACATCAGATTACAGAATGGTACACAAACATACAATTCTGGGAATCATGACCCAGTCAAGTTGACAGATATTTGGGGGGGACATATTTCAATCCATGACAGTTGCGCAGGTAGCTATATTCCAAATTTCTTGGCAGAGATAAGTGAGCACCTCCAGCACTGTATCCATTTGTTGAAACATCTCAGTTGGTATTCTGTCAATTTCTAGAGCCTTCATTTTTGATCATATGCTACCTCCTGAAATGGTTGAACTTTGACCAATTCTTTTGGGTACAGTTACTTTGTGTATTCCTTCCATCTTCTTTTGATGCTTCCTGCATCGTTTAATATTTTCCCTGTAGAATCCTTCAGTATTGCAACTGGAGGCTTGAATTTTTTCTTCAGTTCTTTCAGCTTGAGAAATGCTGGGCATGTTCTTCCCGTTTGGTTTTCCGACTTTAGGTCTTTGCATATTTCATCGTAATACTATCTTAGGCTGGGTTCTCTAGAGAAGCAAAACCAGTAAAGTGTATAAATATATACAGAGAGAGATCCATATCAAGGAAATAGCTCACACGATTGTAGAGGCTGGAACGTCCCAAGTCCATGGATCAGTATAGAAGCTTCTCTCAGTTCACATAGCTGCAGGGGCTGGTGAATCCAAGATCGGCTGATCGGAGAGCAGGGCTCTTGCTCAGAGGCTGTGAAGATCAACGAATCCCAAGATTGGCAGGCAAGACCCCAAGGCTTCTCCTGATTCACGTAACTGCTGGGGCTGGTGAATCCAAGATTGGCAGGTTGGAGAGCAGGGCTCCCGCTCACAGGCTGTGAAGATCGACGAATCCCAAGATCTGCAGATAAGCTGATAGCTCAAGTCCCAAGAACCGGAGGTCAGGTGAACAGGAGGCAGCCACAGGATCCAGAGCGAGCAAGAAAGCCAGAACGTTTGCTTGTACTCAGATGCAGGCCACACCCCCAAGGAAACTCCCTTTCGACTGATTGGCTACTCACAGCATATTCCATTATGGGAGTGATCGTGTATAAACACTGAGAATCTTGGCCTGGCCAAGCTGACATACAATCTTAACCATCACAAATACTTTACTTTGTCTTCTTGAGCTGCCCTTGCAAATCTTCTGTTCAGCTTTCTTACTTCATTATTTCTTCCTTTGCTTTAGCTATTCTGCATTTAAGAGCAAGCTTCAGAGTCTGTTTCGACATCCATTTTGGTCTTCTCTTTCTTTCCTGTCTTTTCAGTGCCCTCTTGCTTTCTTCATGTATGACGTCCTTGATGCAGTTCCAAAACTTGTCTGGTCTTTTGTTGTTAGTGTTCAACGTGTCAAATCTGTTCTTGAGATGGTCTCTAAATTCAGATGGGATATACTCAAGGCCGTACTTTGGCTGTTGTGGACTTGTTCTAATTTTCTTCACCTTCAACTTGAACTTGCATATGAGCAGTTGATGGTCTGTTCTGCAGTCAACCTCTGGCCTTGTTCTAACTGATGATATTGAGTTTTCCATCGTCTCTTTCCACAGATGTAGTCATTTTGATTCCTGTGTATTCCATCTGGCAAGGTCCATGTGTATAGTCGTTTATGTTGTTGAAAAAGGGTATTTGCAATGAAGAAGTCATTCGTCTTGCAAAATTCTGTCATGTGATCTCCGGCATCATTTCTATCACCAAGACTGTGTTTTCCAACCACTGTTCCCTCATCTTTGTTTCCAACTTTCACATTCCAATCACCAGCAATTATCAATGCATCTTGAATGCATGTTTAATCAATTTCAGAATGCAGAAGTTGGTAAAAATCTTCAATTTCTTCATGTTTGGCCTTAGTGAATGGTGCATAAATTTGAATAATAGTTGTATTAACTGGTCATTCTTGTAGACATATAGATATTATCTTATCACTGACAGTCTTGTACTTCAGGGTAGATCTTGAAATGTTCTTTTTGATGATGAATGTAGTGCCATTCCTCTTCAATTTGTCATTCAGGACATAGTAGGCCATATGATTGTCTGATTCAAAATGGCCAATGCCAGTCCATTTCAGCTCACTAATGCTATTGGTTGCTAGTGGATTCCAACTCATGGTTAACCCATGTGTTACAGAGTAGAACTGCTCCATAGGGTTTTCTTGGCTGTAATTTTAAGGGAAGCTGATCTCCAGTCCTTTTCTTCCATGTTAAGCTGGATGGGTTCAAACCGTCAACCTTTAGGTTAGCAGTCTAGCACAAACTGTTTGCGCCACCTGGGGACCTTCTTAATATGTTAAAGCCAAAAACCAAACCCACTGCCATGGAGTTTATTCCAACTCATAGCGACCCTATAGGACTGAGTAAAACTACCCCACAGGGTTTGCAAGACTGTAAATCTTTAGGGAAGCGGACTGCCACGTCTTACTCTCACCGAGCCTCTTGTGGGTTCGAACCGCCAACCTTTTAGTTAGCAACCGAGTTCTTCAACCACTGCATCACCAGGGCTGTTTCTCAATGTATTAGGGTGTTGTTAATACAAAAATACACTTACTGATCACTCACCCTGTTTCAGGAGATGTTTTAAGTCTTGACTTGTATTTAACTCATTTAATCCTCATAACAACCCACTAAAATATGTACCATGATTATCTCTGTTTTATAGATGAGGAAACAAGCTTGGGGAGATTGACTACCAAAGTTCACAGCTCGTGAGGGAGTCGGGATTTGAATCCAGGCGGTCTTGATTTTAACTATATGAGAAGGAAAAAAGTAGGCTGACAGCTGTCAGCTGATAGCTGGGCTGACACTAACAGCTGGACAGTGGTATTCTCCTGCTGAACATTTCAAAGAATACAAACATCAGTTGAAATCATCTGTGATGGTGATAGAATGAGCCAAAAACAAGACCACCCTGTACTCATGTCCCAGTACAAACAAAATAAAAACAGTGCATAAACCACAATTATTAGCTTTCCAGTTGCATTTGGAGAATGACTATTTATTAATTATTAAATCAAGTACTTGGTGAAGTTATTAAGAAGTCAATATAAGCAATAAATATTTTTCTTTTAACCTCAATTATAGATTTAAATTAAAAAAGATTTTGTTGTGAGGTTGTATTAGTGAAGGAAAAAAGCACTCTCAAAACAAAATATATTGAAATTATTTCATTGTATTCCTGTCAAAACCATAAGTTCATGTACTACAAATATTTATCTTCCATCATAAAAATGTAATTTGTGAATAAAAACTTCAGGCCATGTCACCAGCTTTTATTGAGCACAATCTATGTGCCAACCACTGGGGTGTTGTTGTTGTGTGCCATTGAGTAAATTCCAACTCATAGTGACCCTACAGGCAAAGTAGAACTGCCCAGTAGGGTTTCTTAGGCTGACATCTTTAAGGGAGAAGATTACCAGATCTTTTCTCCCTTGGAGCTGCTAGGTGGGTTAGAACTGCTGACCTTTCAGTTAGCAGCTGTGCATTTAACTATTGTGCCACTAGGATTCCTTAAACACTGGGGTAGGTGCTGGAAATACAAAAATAAATAAGGCGTGGACATTTGCCCTCAGGGAACTTGCAGTCTAATAAAGGAAGCAAGTAGATAAACACATTTAAAATGAAGTATATTTTATTCTTAAAATGAATAAAAGTATAATAGAGCACTGAAAGCAGTAGAGCAGACCTCACCCTATCCTGGGGCATCAGAAAGTTTCACAGCTGTGATTCCATTTGATGAAATTCTGAAAGATGAGTTTTTCTGAAGGAGAGAAATGGCTAGACTACATAAAGGAGATGGTCTTTATAAAGGCAAAAAGGCTTGGAAAAGTCTGGTATATTTAAGGAATGACCGAAAGTTTGGTGAGACTAAAGGTTGGGAGGGGGGCATGCAGCAGGGAAGGAGCTGAGGAAAATGAGATGGAGGCGGTTATGCCATTCTGAGGATAAAATACTTTACATGCCAGTCCAAGGAGATCACATATGGTCAGCTCGTTTTACCCCATATAACCCTGAAGGCAGAATTCCTTATTATTAATGTTATTATTTTTGATAGATGAAAAAACTAAGGCTGAGAGTGGCTAACTGGAGATACATTTTTTTAAATTGTGAATTAATTGGCTATATTATATGTAAGGTACATTAGCCAGATCAACACCCAAACCAAAAGAGATTGGGTTGTAAAACTTCATATTCATTTCTATATTCTTGGATTGGAAACAGAAACTTTCCTTCTTTTTCTAATTCCCAAATGATTTTCAACCTGAAGTAAATTTTTCAACCTGAAGTGAATTATTCTAGAGAGAAAAAAAATCTCCTTTATACTTCTGCAAAAAGAGACCCTATTGTAATTATAAAATGGGTCATAATATCTTGTGAGTGGCAGCTTCAAAATTTCTCTATTGAGGGGGTCTATCCTAGAGGGCTATTTTAAATTTGATTTGCATGAGGAACACACTCTTTTTAATTAGATCATATGTTTATTTGGGGTGCCTTTTTGGGGAGGTAATAGTCTAAGATAGCTGCTGGAGCACCAGCCATTAAGTCTCTATTAAAGTAGTAGGAAGGACGAAGGGCAAAAGGATGCCCCTTCGAGGTGAATCAGCCCTCAAAAGTTCCAAACAATGTAATAGTTCTGCACATATCTCATTAGTTAGAACTTAGTGAGATGGCCAATCCTACAAAAGAGGTTGAATAATAAAGTCTTTTGGCTGGTCACAGTGAATCCTTGAATAAAAGAGAGGTTACATTTGGTTTAAGGAAGGGTTTCATGAAGAAGATTGTATTTGAGAAAGGCCTTGAAGGATGTGTAGGGCTTTGACATGAAGGGATACATAGAAGAAAATTGGAACAGTGATAATCTCCATAAGAGCTTATTAGTATCATTTATTTAAAAGATCTTTGTGGTATTGCTTAGGAAATTTCTTCCTTCTTTATAAAATGAGAGTGTTGAACAAGGTCAGTACTCATGCCAACTTCATGATGTGGCCATGCATACTTGCCATATGATGATCAACTGAACTTTTTCTATAAGTTGATGTTAAATTGTGGAAGAGGGCAGTCCAACAGCAGCTTGCTGCCTTTCCCTGTGAACCACTAATAAACCTTGAACTTAGGACCAGATGTGTCAGTCTGGCTTCCTGGACAGGATGAGAGCATGGGCTGACTTCCTTTCTGGGGCGTCTTGACCTAAAACACTCCCCATAACAAATAGTACCCTATCAGCACATCCTTCCTCTATTGTCCTGAGCACATCAACATTCTCAGGAACATGGGTACATTATGTGGCACCTGGCCAACTCCACTTTTATATCTGTTCCTGGTGGGAAGGGAACGGGTTTCTGTAGCACAAGAGGGGTACAGGCAGACCATCAACTTGAATCAGCTGTGGAGCAAGATCCGCTGGCCATGGGTGAGTGACGTCCACTATTGGAGCTGAACTTTCTCTGTCTCTTCTCTAGTTGAGTAAAGTGTTATTCCATCCAGTGCCTGTGTGTGAGTCATGTCTTTCTTGGTAACTGCAACACCTGCAAACTGTGGAG
Organism: Trichechus manatus latirostris; assembly: GCF_000243295.1. Classification (NCBI taxonomy): domain Eukaryota; kingdom Metazoa; phylum Chordata; class Mammalia; order Sirenia; family Trichechidae; genus Trichechus; species Trichechus manatus. The sequence goes on along the minus strand of NW_004444041.1, from coordinate 8,446,693 downwards.
GGGGTTACTATCCTCCATGTGATGAGACTCCTCCCCTGGAGGTGGTACCAGGTGTCACTTGCCCAACATAAATCTACTCTCTTTATTCATTTAACTTTATCCTAATGATGGGTTTGATGTGGTAGTTATATTTTTTGAATAAACATCAGAATAGGATGAAACATTCCTGAACTTATCTAATGCCAATTCCTCTGCTTCTGCATGAGATGCCATCCTTTATTTTTTAATGATAATGTGTTTATTTATTTTACAGCTTTATAGAGGTGTAATTGATGTACAAGAAATTGCCCATAAACTGTGTAATCTAATGGGTGTTAACATATATGCATGCACCCGTAAAACCATCATTACAATCAAGATAATAAACATACCCATCCTCCCCAAAAGTTTCCTTGAGCCCTACCATCCCCAGAAAAAACATCATCTGCTTTTTGTCACCATAAATAAATTTGCATGAGAAAGCGACAACATAGACTACGTTTAGAAAAGCCAGGCGTGTATCAGTCTTTTCGTAATTGAAATACTGTACATTGTTTTTAAAAATAGATTAACCACTGGAGGGAGCTCATGCTTTTCTTGTAAACAAGAAAATTACATCCTTTGACAAAATGATCATATAAAAAGTCAACAGGAAACTGGCATCAGAAGAAATTTTAGTTGTTTTCAAACCTAATTTAATTTTGCATTGATCTTTTTTTTTTTTCTCCTTTTCTCCCTTACCTTTACTGTGTTTTGCTCACAAGCGCGACCTCTCTCTTCTTCTCTGTGGACAGTAAGAACTGGGCGTAAAAAGGCTCACAGGCCTCTTAGAAGGAGCCCTGGTGGCACAGTGGTTAAGCGCTCAGCTGCTAACCAAAAAATTGGTGGTTAGAGCACACCCGCCGCTCCATGGGAGAAAGATGTGGCAGTCTGCTTCGGTAAAGATTTACAGCCTTGGAAGCCCTATGGGGCAGTTCTTCTCTGTTCTATAGGGTCGCTATGAGTCAGAATCAACTTGAAGGCAACGGGTTTGTTTGTTTGTTTTTTGTTAAAGTATTGAGTCTGCCTCTGAACAAATCTATCAACACCAAGCTCAGTAGGGACTAGTTGCACCATCTTTCTTTGATATTTCTCTTAAACCACCACAGCCAAGTTCTTAAAATCAAAATGTTTCTCAAGAACTATCTAATGGTTTTTATTTTCTATGTCTTTTTATTTTACACTTAAAACCTCAAAGGGTGATAGCCTTTTAGTAGGCTTTGAAGGGTGTTTAGTGATTTTGTGTACCAAACCCCATTGCCGTCGAGTCAATTCTGACTCATAGCAACCCTATAGGACAGAGTAGAACTGCCTCATAGGGTTTCCAAGGAGTAGCTGGTGGATTCAAACTGCCAACCTCTTGGTTAACAGTCTGAGCTCTTAACTACTGCGCCACTGGGGCTACAATTTTGGCAACAGGGAGTGGATAACTAACTTGTTTGTAGATAGACCACTACACCTTACGCCATTATTTAACCTCAATAGGTAACAGAAACAAAGCCTTTTTCCAGATTTCTTGGGTGTGCCAGATGATCCTGATGCTGTTCATTGCCTTATTCTATAAGATCTGCTGTCTCTGCTGGATTAATTTAGACTATGGAAGGACTATTAATGTGGCTGATTGAGTGTTCCTGATTTTCATTGTTATAAGAACTTACTAGGAAAATTCCCACCATGGGATCAAAGATCCTCTCACATCTCTATATAATCTTCCCATTTCATGGGAAATATAATAGACTATGACTAGTATTTTTGTTTTGTTTTTAAGTAAGTTATACAAAGATCTGAGGGTCCCTTTTCAGAAGACAAGTTATATATCTACAATAAGTGGAGAGAACATGAAATGTCTATAAATTCCCTATTAAAAGTCTTACTTTGCTTATAAAGCATGCCTGATCATTGCTTTTCTTCTTCTTCTTCTTTTTCTTTTCTGTAAAATATTGGGAAGAAACCTGTTCCTCTGTAATCCAAATGATATGAGAATTGTGGTGAGATTTCCTCATAGATCCACAGCTTTTTCTCTCAGGAAATAAATAAAAATTATTAGAATACCATTATGTTAAAATCCTCAGGGACTTAGTTATAAAACGAATAGCATCCCCTCAGTTGTCTGCCCCCAACCTGAAAGACTCACAGGGATAAGTGGACAATTGGAGAAACCTACCTTTAGACAGAGGACTGGAGCAGTGTAGGAAATACCTTGATATTGCATTTGATAGGTGATTAAGAAAAAAAGAATTAAATCCTTTTGGCGTCCTCTAATTTCCATCTCATTGCTGTCAAAATGAATCTAAGACCAGAGAGGTGGTCTTCTCAAATTTTGGCAGTCCTAAAATTGTTCTCTATGGAGGTTTATTTTAAAATATAAACGTATTTAAAGACATACAGAAAGCATCACTGTTAAAGGTGGATAAGTTAAGCTAATAGGCATTCATTAAGCAATAATTATAGTGTACTGGACAGAACACTGAAATGGGGGAAAGGCTTTGGAAGAAACCTTGGATAGCATACTGTCTTATTCTTTACTTTGTAGATGAGGAAACTGCTACCCAGAAAGGTATGTGACTTGTCCAAGGCTACTCAGCCAATGAGTGGCAGGACCTGGAACATCTTCCAGTCTCTTGATTTCCAGATCATTGCTTGTACTTCCACCTCTAAGATCTTCCCAGTGTTAAAATTCTGTGTTAGGGGCTGTAAGCCAGTTACTGTCGATTTGATTCTGACTCATGGCAACCCCATGTGTGTCAGCATAGAACTGTGCTCCATAGGGTTTTCAATGGTTGTCATTGTCTGAAGTAGATCTCTAGGCCTTTCTTCTGAGGTGCTTCTGGGTGGATATGAACCACCAGCCTTTCGATTAGTAGCCAAGTGCTTAACTGTTTGCACCACCCAGGGACTCCATTAGGGGCTATAGGAGATGATAATAAAGACAATAGTGGCTAATATTTATTGCTCAAAATAAAATACATATTATATGTAAACTGTATCATTTGGATCTTCTGAGAAGTAGGCACTGAGACAGAATCAGGCATGCAAGTTTATTGGAGGTAACACCTGTGAAGGTAAATATACAAGGAAGCAGGACTGGGCAGAGAGCCTCAAGCTGTGATACAGTTTGACAAAGTCTCAGTCAACCAATGGGGAGTTCCTAATTAAAGATTGCCCTTCAGGGGAGTCCTACATTGGGCAGAAATGGCCAGACCCTGGTAGTCCTTTTATACTCAGTCATTGGCTGGAGGCTGCCCGGTAAGAGTGTGGACTCAGCTGGAAAGCTGAGATGAATCCTCAAGGCACTACAGGGGAGACTGTCAGCTAACTGCCCTCCTTGCAGCTCAACAGCAAGTTCTTTGTTGAAGGCAGATTCCAGAGCCACTTCATGGCTGCCACAAAACCCAAGTACTCCAGCATTCTGGAGTTAGCTTCAATATCCAAATAAAGTAACTTAAACCCCTAGGCCACCAATTATGAGAACTCCTAAACTTTTTTGCTATTTTGAAAAAGTCCCAGGGAGCCTTACCTCATAAAACCAAATATGACACAGAATTGTTTCAAGGTTGGTCATTCCCACCACAGGAAATTTCTCACTAGTCCTCTTTACCTTGAAGCCCCAGCCTGCTGCCATTTTTACAGCTTCCTCTTGCTCCCTGTCCCCTATCCTTTTTATTGTTGCAGAATCTCTAACACCCTCCTTAGTTCCTGTTTCTTTATTATTCAGAGAAATTTAGCTAGCTCACTTTTTGCTTCAACGTCCATACCATAAAAACTCTTGGCTAGTCTGGCCCTAATCAAAGTCCCCACACCAAAGAGACATCTGCCATGAGGTAAATTCTTCTTGGTTCAATATTGGAGATGTGGTTGCTTACATTTCTCTTTTTCAGTAACAATTTTTTTTCCTTCTCTGTTATATGATTTATTTTGACCGTTCTCTTCTCACCTTATAGGTTTTAGGTTTTAGTTCCTCCTTTCAGAGGCTTTTTGAGTGCAGGTTGTCTACTCTGATGGTTAAGGGAAGCTGACAGTAGATGGCTGTATGTAAGTGGTCCTATGCACCACACAGAAGGCAGAGGACAAGCTCAAATTCCCAGGAGATGGAGATACCAGCAATTCTTTCCTTTTTTTTTTCTTTAAGGTAAAACAAATTATCTGATAAAACATTTGACTTGAAACAGCATAAATACTATATCTAAAGGATGAAATTTCTTTATCTGTATAGCAAACTTTTAAAATAAACAGTTACGCACTCTTTGACATCTCTGCTCTGATCTGTTATAGGTTTGCCCCAGTTCTTAATCTCATTCACACACATAGACTATTCTTTCTGTAATTTACTTACTTCCTTAAAATGTAGAGTCAAACATTCTCTTGGGAACTCTAACCCAACTTGGTATCAAAATGCCTCCAATGACTACTTAGGAGCTAATTAACTTCCTATCAGTAAGGAAAGTTGCCTGTTTTTCCTTCCCCCTCGATTTCATCCTGTCTATACAGGGCAAAAAAAGAAAGTGACAGTATTCTAAAGCATCTGTGATTTGCCGGCTCTCTCTTTATTACCCTTTCCAATAAGAAAACAACTTTCCATTTTCCCAGGAAGGATAAAGAAACCACACATAGTTTTCTCTCAGTAAACCAACTAAGAGATCGTTGGCATTTAAGTTCAAAAGTACAGTTTACAGATTATGTATATTTTTACTGATTCTTGTATCAATTACTCTAATATATGAAATTTGTTAAGGTACAAACTGCTTTCTGGTATAAGCAAAATATAACTTCAAGTTTTAATCTCAACAATTCTAAATATTTAAGTCACTTACAACAGGCAGTCAGAGGGGGAGGATTTCCGTGTGGCCAGAAGCACTCTGGGATGGAGTTATGGAAAAGTGAGACTAGAATCATGTATGGGCGGGAGCCAGATAGATGGGTGTGGGGCAGGTGAGTAAGAGTACTAGCAAAGCTGAAAGCAAAAATGAGTGTGATGGGTTTAGATGACTATGATAAGAGTAGTTAGACTAATTAGAAAAGGGCCTACAAGAAAAATACGGATGAAGTATATGTCAGTCAACTAAAACATAGGTATTGAGTGCCTCCTGTGTGCCAGATACTGCTTTGGGCACTGGGGAATGATGCAGTGAACAGGACCATGTTTCTGTAGTCAAGAAACTTACATTTGTGTGTGTGGTGGTGGTGGTGGGGGGCAGGAAGGAATCAGATACATAAACAAAGAAGATAATTTCAGATCTTGACGAAGTTTGCAAGAATATGAAACAGGTTATAGCCACCAGACTTTTAACACTGTGACATGTGGGGTCGCCGTGAGTCAGAATCAACTTGACGACAACTAACAACAACCCTTCTACGCACCCTTTTAAAATTGTGTCCCTAGGACACCCTTCTTTAAGTTATATTTTGCTATACCAGAAAGCAGTCTGTACCTTAGCAAAGAACAGGCATCTCATATATGTATCTTTATTCTTACTGCTAGTTTATGTTTGCACTGTTAGTCTTCTCTTCAATGTGAGTTTCTTAGTGGGAATCTTTAAAAGCTACTTGCCCATTCTGTTAAGGTTGGCTTAGTTAACACTATGTTTTATTATCTTTAAGTCTGCTTAACTGTGTACACATAAATGGCAACCCATTGTTGCAATGTGCAGAAAGCGAATGACTGAGTGAGGGCACGTGTCAACCCTTCGCAGTTGCAGAAGTCTCACTTTTCCCTCAGGAAATCCCCAGGTGACACACGGCCACCTGGCACACGCACTGACTGAAGCTGCCCGTGTCGATTGTGGGTTAAAATTTATAGTAAATCTTCAGCTGTTATTTTTTAGACAAAAAATATGTTTTAAATATTTTCATTTCATCCACTCCATAGGGTGCACACTTTCCATGCACTTTGGAAACCACTACAATAGAAGGAGCCTGGGGAGAAGGTGGCTATTTTACTAAGAGTGATAAGGGAAGGAGACTCTACGAGGTGACATTTAATCTGAAACTCAAATGATGAGGAGGGAACAGCCATGCAAAGAAGAGTGCTTTAGGTGTAGGTGTATCAGTCAGGGAAGCAAAGCCACTGTGAATATTACTGGAATAAAAGATTCATTATAGGAATCAATCTTATGCAACAAGGGAGGATCTGCGGAAGTGAAATTCCAGAAAGGAAAGTCAGAGGAGCTGAGAAAGAATCACTGACCAGTCCACCAGAAGCACTGGTGCAGCTGGGAAATCCAACAATCAGAACTTGTGAGAAAATCCAAGAAGCCAAGCCTATCCATATGCCAAACAGGGACTGCTAAGGGGTCTATAGGAGACTTGGTGGCGCAGTGGTTAAGCACTCAGCTGCAAACTGAAAGGTCAGCAGTTGGAATCCACCAGCCACTCCTAGGGAGAAAGGGTGGCAGTCCGCTTCTGTAAAGATTTACAGCCTTGGGAACACTATGGGGCAGTTCTACTACAGGTTCCACTATAGGGTCACTATGAGTTGGAATTGACTCCACGGCAATGAGTTTTAGGAAGAGGTCTATGGGGAGGAGGCCTGGAGGCGCGACAGTTAAGCGCTTGGCTGCTAACTGAAAGGTCGGCAGTTCAAACTTACCGAGCGGCTCCACAAAAGAAAGACCTGATGATCTGCTTCCATAATGATTACAGCCTAGAAAACCCTGTGAGGCAGTTGTACTCTATCACATGGGGCCGCGATGAGTCAAAATCAACTCGAGAACATCTAAAAACAACAACAGCAGGAACCTATGGGAAGCTGTTGTTAGGTGTTGTGGAGTCAGTTCTGACTTACAGCAACTCCATGTATAACAGAACGAAACATTGCTCAGTCCTGTGCCATTTGCACAACAGTGGGTATGTTTGATGCCATTGCTACAGCCACTGTCAATCCATCTCATAGAGAGTCTCTTTTTTTTCACTGACCCTCTATTTTACCAAGCATAATGGGAAGCTGTTGCCTCTGTGTAACTACCTCATCTGTGGGTCCATAGCCAAGTATCTGGTGGAGGAACTGGGACCACTGTTGGTCAGGAGGCAGCAGCTGGGAAGATGAACTGAATACAGAGGAAGAAGCTGGATAAGCTGGAGTCCACTGGGTACCACTGCCACTGTCTGTCATTATCTACTCGAGAGTAATGACCCCTGCTTCCTTTCTGTTTTCCAAATCTCACACAAGTTCCTCTTTTGGCTAACTCTAATCCAAAACCACATAGGGAAGGGGAGCATGGGCAAATAGTTCTCAGTTTAAACTAATTGATATAACACAACCCAGTACAATAGGGAATAGCATATGCAAACATCCTAAGAAGGAAATGAGCTTGGTGTGCAAAAAGACAGAAAGAAGGCAAAGCTGAAGCTTAACAAATAAGGGAGAAGGTGAAGAGAGATACAGTTAGAGGGGTAGGCAGAGTCTAGTTCAAGTAAGCCCTAGTAGACCATCATAAATTTTGAGTTAATTCTAATTGTAGGATTTTAAGCAAGGAAGTAGTATTCTGTGAGTTATGCTTTAAAAAAAACATTCTGGTTGTCATGTAGAGAGTGGATGGTAGAAAGCAAGGGAAAAGTTGAGAAAAATCAACAGCAGGGAAAACAGGAGGCTACTGAAGTAGTATAAAAAAGGGATGATGGTGGCCTGGACTAGGATTATAAAAATGGAGATACCGAGAACTGGTCAGGGAGGCTTTTGATCTTGTTTCTCCAGAGTATTTTTTCAGTTCTGGAAACATTTCTGTGTGTATGAGATGGGGAATACCCTCTGTTGTGATGAAGATGCAGCAGAGGTAAGTGGTTGGGGAGGGTTGGGACCATCACTGAGTACTTTCTATGTTCCGAGGTCTATGCTGGGACTGTTCCTCAATCCTGAATGAGAAAACTGATGCACAGGGAGGTTAACTAACGTACTCAAACCGAGGTCACGCAGCTCATAAGGGGTGGGCCTGTGATCCTAACACAGAAATTTCAGAATCCAGAATCTTAGCTCTTTCCACAGTACCCTCCTGCCTCTCGGGTTAAGGAATTTGTGGGTCTTGATGTCCATCCTCAGTGGCTGTTACCTGCCCAAACATCACAGCTGCCTGGGCCAACGTTAAGTGTAGAAGGCTGATATTCTCTGTCCACGTTCAACCTCTCAGAGACTCTACACGGCATAGAATCTCCAGCCCGAATTTCCTGGACTCTTAAATAACTTAGGTTTAGGTCTCCATTGTAACTACTTGAGGCTTTTACAATATTTAAACACATCATTTTAGGAGATGGAAAAGAGGGCATTTTTTGTTTTCCTGGCTATATATCTCATTTGAATAGCATGACTCTTGAGGATTAGAAAAGAAAGTGCATTACACACTACTCTTATAAGTCAATGTTGTTATAAAGCAGTGTTGTAATATTTTTCATAGAAAGGTCTTTCTTTCCCCAAACAGCTCTTTAGAGGGCTTCCATGTCTTTATTTCAATTAATATTACATCTTATTTGAGGAGAGAGCTAAAAAGTAGATGAATAAGGACACGGTGAAAATTACTGTTAAACATGCAACAGTTAAGGGGAATGTTAAGGGCATAAAAAAATCAAGATTTGTTTTCTGAGCAATTGTCTATTTATTGATATCATTGTTTTTTTAACAAAGAAAATATTTCAAAGTACAATGTATATATGTCCAATACTGCTTTAACCTTAATAATTGTTTGCTTAGAAAATATTCATGTATATGTAAATGATAAGTGATTATAATGTATGTTGTTGTTGTTGTGTGCCATTGAGTTGATTCTGATTCATAGCGACCCTGTAGGACAGAGTAGAACTGCCCCATAGCATTTCCAAGCTGTAAGCTTTGCAGAAGCAGACTGCCACATCTTCCTCCCTCGGAGTGGCTGGTAGGTTTGAACCACTGACCTTTTGGTTAGCAGCTGAATGCTTAACCACTGCACCACCAGGGCTCCTTGTTATAATGTATATATATGTGTGTGTGTGTATCATAGCTGTTTAGTAAAACGTGATCTCTGGTTATTAGTTTTATGCTGCCCACTTCACCTGTGAGTTGCATAGTAATTGGGCCACAGATTCTCAAATTACATAACATTTAGATTTTTCAGGGGAGTTACATGGAATTAGCTAGAGCTGCATAATTAGATAAGGGGCTTGGATGGGATCATCACTGGGAAGCACTCAAAATCATCTGCAGCTTGAGTGAAGAGTGATAAAATTTTGGAAAGCAGATAGAGGTTTAAATTCTGGCCAGTAACACCCTCTTCTCAAACAATTCATTGAATGCCTTCTTTAAGGGGGTTTCCAAGCTCTGCAGGGGCTCACTGGGCATCTACCATACTTCCAGATCTTGGTATCTTACTGCCCCCTTGCTTCAGGGGAGCTGGTGTGGTGATTAATAATCACAATCGTTTACAAACCTTGAAACAAGTTAAATTGACAATGAAATTCACATTTGCCTAAAACAAGTTTTCAAAAGGATCTTGGTGCTTGTCAGATCACACAGAACTAAGACTTGTCAAGAATGGTATTGAAGGAATTTTCGTATTGGGTAGGGAAAGGTCAAATGCTGGATGATCTCTAAAGACCCTTCCCATTGTAAGATGCCATGATTTTAGGTGTCCTCAATATTTTACAAAAATAGCCCAGAATATGCACATGTATTTTTTTTTTTTCCCACATGTATTTTAAACTTGTTTTTCTTATTTGTTGGAGAGGCCAAGCAAATATCCTGTCATAATAAGTTGAGAATGTTGCATCTCCCCTGGTCCCTGCAGTGACATTGGCCTCAATATATGAGTAAAAGGGGTTACCAGGGGTTAGAGAGTATGAAGTAGCCAGTAAATAACCAGCCCCTGTTCTGAAGAGATGATCTGGTTGCCCTCCTACTTGGAACAACTGCAATTAAGAAATTATTCAAAACCTAGTTTCACAGTATATTTGACACTGTGTAGATGCAGGGCAATATACAGTGTGGCCTCTGACCTCAAGGAGCTGACAATATGATTGGAGAGGTAGAATGAACATCCCAAAATTAACTAGTTAACAATTAAGTGCTCACCAAGTGGTACTGAACACAAGTAAAATAGGAATTTTAAGATAATTCAAGTGTCCAGAAAGGTTTTATTTAAGAGGCAGGAATTGAACTGAGCCTTGAAGACTGGATCAAGTGAGGATGAGTGGGGAGAAGAAGGCATTCCTATGGAGGTGTTGGGGAAAGGGCGAGAAAGAAAGGAGTAGACCCAGGTGAATGAGACAGCATGGCATATGTGGTGGAGAGGAGGCAGGTATTGAACTGTGGTAAGATGGTGAGGAACCGGCTTGACTGAAGCAAAGGGGAACAGTAAGAAATAAAGTGGTCAGCCTGGATAGACAAGATGGAGTCACATTATGGAGGGCCTCAGAAGCCAGATAAAAGGTTCTGAAGGAGAAGTGCCGGTGATCTCCAGTGGTGGTCCTCAGAAACAACAGCTGTCTCAGACACGTTGTGTGTGAAGCTTGTAGGCTGTTTTAAACACAGCTGCTGATGGCTATGGCAGCTTGGTGAGGTCCAGCTCAATCCCAGACTGCGTAGCTCACTGGCATGCTGACAGGCCTGCGGCTTGCTGACGTATGCCTCAGGATACTCTCCGGAGGCTGCAGTTTGAGGCCCAGGAAGCCTAGGCTGCTCTCCCAGGCAGCTGTTGTGTATGGGATGTGATTATGTGGGCATTCGTCCATGTGTGGCTGTTACTAAAAGTGTGGGCATAAGTATGATAAAATTCAGTTGGTTGGGGGCAAAAGAACAAAAACAAATGATAGCCTCTAACAATTCCTAACATTTGGATTTTAAAATCAACTTTCTACCTTTGTTACAATTTCACAATAATGGTATAAATTTTCTAGTCCAATTAACAAGCTTATGCATTAGATGACTTCCCCTCTTGGAATTCTTTCATTACAATTTTTTGAAATAAATTTTAATACAAAATACTTATTGATAAAGTGTCCTCTTATGTAGTCTTCTTTTGATGAGGACGTTCAGATTTTCTAACTTTTTCATCTTTCTTGATTTTTTGATGTTTTCTCCCTTTCTTTTGCTTTTTCTTTTGGCTGACCTGCGAGGACAGGAAAAAAAAAAAGGGTACTGTTTTCTTTATCTTAACATTTTTCCTTCTTTTTATTATATTTGAACTCTTCTGACTGGTCTTTCTTTATCCTCAAAACTGGTTTAAAGTTGCTTCACTCTCCAAAAGGGTCCTTTTGATTCTATTTTGTTCACTTTGAGGAGGAGGCAGCAGCTTCCCTGGTCTTGTATCTATTCTCCTTATCATTACCCTCACCTCAACCTTGCTTACCACTCCCTTGCTCCAACTACAACCCTCTGAAACTGGTACTTTTATCATCTACTTTTTATCTCTGGGGAGACTGAGGCTTAGACAGAGTAACTTTCCCAAAGTTGTACATCTAGTATGTGGCAGAAACACTAGCCTGCCAGATTCCAGAACCCAAACTCCTAATAACATACTCCATGACCCTCTTTGTGACAACTCCTTAGCATGTCATACAGGATTCTTTCCACTCTGATCCTGGCCTACTTTTCTACTTTGTTATGGATTGAATTGTGCCCCTTGAAAAGGTATATAGAAGTCCTAATCCCTGGTACCTGTGAACGTAACTTTGTTTGGAAATAGGGTCTTGAAGATGTTATCAGTTAACATGAGGTCATAAGGAGTAGCGAGTCCTAATCTTTTATGACTGGTGTCCTTATAAAATAAGAGACACAGGGAGAAGACAGCGATATGAAGATGCATCTACAAGCCAGGAAATGCCTGGGGCTACCAGAGCTCAAAGAGACGAGGTGGATCTTCCCCTAGCGCAGAAAGAGAAAGCATGGCCCTGCTAAGTCCTGAATTTGGACTTCTAGCCTCCAGAACTGTGAGACAGTAAATTTCTGTTCTTTAAAGTCATCCACTTTGTGGTATTTTGTTACAGCGGCCCAAGGAAACTAGTACATCCCTTCAATCCCTTTACTACCTCCACACAAACTCCAGACAAATTACTTGAGTCTCCCTGAACACAGCAAGCTCTTTCATGAATCTACTCTTTTGTTCATGCCGTCATTACCCTCCTGGTGAACTATTTATCCCTCACGACCCAAATCAAATGTCACCTGATCTGAGAAGCCTTCCTTAACACTTTCTCCCTGCCTCCCAGGCAAATTACTTCTTCCTCTGTTATCTTCAAGATTCTTGTACATACCTTTATTTTATATTTCTCCCATTGTACCATAATTAATTGTTGGCATATTTGCTACAGAGAGAAGGGACCAGATCTTATAACCTTTGTATCGTCAGGGTCTACCAATCAATTCAATATGTATTTATTTTACTGAATAAGAAGACAAGCTCCCTGCCCTCATGGAACACACATTCTAGTGGGGAAGATAGACAAGTGATAATATATGCAAGCATACAATTATACTACAAGATGATGGCATCTTTCCAGGAAAGAAAATAAGAGCACAATAATATAAATGAAAAATGTATCCTTAAAGGAGCTGTACAAATGCTTTTTCTTCCAAAGTCAATTTCTAGAAGAAATTTTTGTTCCTCTTTTTCACCAACCTGTTTCTCCCAGTCTTTCATCAATTTTTTCACATCTGGTAAATCTGGGTTTAGGCACGTTTGATCCCCATTCTTCAATGTAGCACTGCCAAGGAAATAGCAATGTGACTTTTTTTTCTGTTAATAATTTAAATGCTTCATATCTCCGCTACAATTCAGCTCCCAGTTAGAGAGTATTTATATTAACACTATAAGTGACACTTCCTGCTTTCTCATTTTCTAAGTAAGTGAGGGGGCTTAGGTGAATTGCTAGGATAATACACAACCCTAAATTTAAAAAATCCAACAGGTATATAGATAGGGAGAGACTTATATATACAGGGTAATATTGGTTCTATTCTGCTGAGAATAGTTATTTATGTTCAAATGAATAAGAAAAATAGAAAAGTTATCAATATGTCTATGTTTTTACAGAAATAATGAAGATCAGCATGATTTTCCAATGAAAGCACTTAAAATATAATCAAATGTTTTCCTAAGACAAGATGAAGATACTAGCTGAATTTTAAAAATTACTTACAGCAGACCTTCCAGGACTAATTTAAAGATTAAAGAAAACACACCAAAAAAAACTCTATACAATCTGAGAATAAGAGCAGCCAATCTATATGTCATCTTTGATTTAGGTGTCAAAAGACTTAAAATATGCATATCCTTTAACCTAGCAATTCTATTTCTAGAAAGATATTAATAGGAAAGCATTAAAGGTAGAATATTGCTACAATAAGTTTGATTTCAATAGCAAAAAATTAGAAATAGCCTACATTTCCGACAATAATAGATTTGGTCATAGAAATTATGTACAGCCATACAATGGAATGTAAACTGGCCACTGAGATATTATTAAGAAAAAAATGGTATTATTAGAGAAAATTCAATGATATAAGAAAATATTCATAACATAGTGTTAGTGAAAAAGCAGATTACAAAATAGTATATAGCATACGATTATATATATATGTATCCCAAACAAGGGAGATTTGGAAGATTATATACCAAAGGGTTAACAGTATTTCCCACAGGATGTAGGATTCTAAGTGATTTTTATCTTCTTCTTTTGGTTTATCTGCACTAAATATTTTCTACAATCAACATGTATTACTTTGGTAATATACTGCTACTTTGGTAATATATCGTCCTTGGTTCCTGATTTCTACCAAAAAAATTCCTTATTTTTTAAGAGAAGAAAAGGAAGGCACAGACAAGATTTGTGGAGAGGCTCAGCATCTGAATTTTAAGTGTGTATATGGGCAAGCACTGTAAATTTAATATTCACACTAAATTTAACATCCCTTCCAACGTGGCCCATGCATGCTGGATGGGTTTTTACTTACATGATTTCAGTTTTCTCACAGGAAGGGCTTGGGGCAAATTGTTGAAGGTCTATTAAGGACTGTGATTGGATCTTCTCTTGGTTAATTTCAATGCATAAGCAGCGTCTGTTCTTCATTATCGGGATTCCTAAGGAAAAGAGATGGATGGCTAATAACCAAAAGGTTGGCAGTTTGAACCTGCCCAGCAGCACCGCAGGAGGCCTGAAGATCTGCTTCTGTAAAGACTGCAGCCAAGAAAATCCTATGGAATGCTCTACTGTGTAACACATGGGTCCCCATGAGCTGGATCGAGCAACGGATTTTTGAAGGAAAAAGGAAAGGGCTTAGGGCAAAGTCTCAATTTAGAAGATCCATCAAAATGATGCATTCAACTTAATAATGATTATAGCTATCATTTAATGGGTGTCTGTAAATCATCTCCACAAGTTTTCAAAGTAAGTGTTATCTCCATTTTTTAGTTAAGGAAGCTAAGGTTCAGAAAGGTTAAGTAAAGAGCAAAATCATATAGCTTTGAGAGGGCAGAGTCAGGCTTTCAGCTCTAGTCTGAGTCCAAAGGCCTTGCTCTTAACTACCATATTTCAAACCTTAGTAGGAAAATAGACTTCCACAATATTTAATAAATGCCTATGACAGGTCAGACACACAGACACCTAATGTGCAAATTCATGTGTGCTATGTAGGCCGTGCTGTCTTAAGCAACTCCCAAAGCCCTGAGTATTCATTTATTACCTGAATTCAGTGGAAAAGAGTGGTGTTTGTTTGAACAGAAATCTCTAGTTATACTAACCCATTACTTCCAATGTGCATGGGCCACATTGGATGCGATGTTAAATTAGGTGTAAATATTAAATTTAGAGTGCTTACCTGTATATACACTTAAAATTCAGATGTTGGGCCCCTCCACAAATCTAGTCTTGTCTTCCTTGTCTTCTCTTAAAAAGCAAGGAATTTTTCTGGTAGAAATCAGGAACGAGGTACTCTCCTCTTCCTTCCCATGTTCTACTGCCTTGCTTTTGTATAGTGCTTTAAACTTTGGAAAATCTTTGAAAATACGTTATCTTCATTCCTTCATTCATTCAACATGTATTTACTCCTGCTTACTATATGCCACAATTTATAGGGTAGGTAGAAAAGGTATAATTACAAAATCTCCATTTTAAAGATGAGAAAACTGAGTCCTAGAAGGATTAAGTAATTTTCTCAAGGTAACCAATCTGTTAGTAAGTGGATTAGGGACAACCTCCTGATTATTGGATCTTGATCAGTTAACACAGACATATCTATCAAGAAGGAACATCAGGGCGATAAAATAAATTTAGGAGACAGAGTCTTTCATCTCATTATCATCTAGTTCAACAAACATTTATTGAACACTTTCTAAATGCCAGGAATTTACATACCTGGACTGAGAAGGCTTGTGTTTGATTTGGCAGGTTCAAGTTATGAACTTTAGATAATCGACCACATCACCAAGAGAAGCTTTTGTGAGGGACCCACATCACTTTCCAACGCATACAGAACATTCACCTTTTTCCAGTGAACCAAGAAGCTTAAGATATGACAATTCACATCCTTGACCTTACTTACCTAATACGACTCAGAACCCCTTACCTTGAACTCCAGTCAGAACCAGGAAGATGATGCCCAAGAGAACAGGAACACCGCTTTTCTTCATAGTGGTGGGATGGAGGTTTACTGAGTCACTCCTGTATTGAACTTCAAGCTTCAGAGATTCTTTAGAGAACGTGGTTTTGGGAATTATATTTATTTAGGAAATCCATTTCCCTCCTCCACTCTGATTTGCTGATATTCTTAGCTGATGTAGCTAAACTGACCACTAACTTGATTGTGTTGGGAGAAATCCTACTTTCAGATCCAAGGGAATTTCTGCATGCTTATTTCCATTTCACATAAATGGGTGGTTTATAGTAAGGGATGGTAAGGGATGTGAAACCAACATCACTAGCAGCCTTTAGTACACTTACAGAGGCTCACCTAGGTGAAGAATAAGTTATATAATGAACACAAGGGTTGGAAATATGGTTATCAAATAGGAAATATTAAGGTCCAAATAAGTAATATAGTTTTCAAATCCTCTTAATATTTGTAACATATCCTTCTGTATAATACGTGACTACATTTTTCTTTTCTTATATTGCCCACCCAACAACTTAAAGCATCTTAATTTCCTCAGGGACTAGGTGATTTTCTACTTACTAGTGGTAAGCTCATTTTGTTTTGTTTTGTTTTTTTTTTTAATGTAATTGCTGCTACAGTTTATTGTTTAGTTATTTTAGTTAGAATAAGGGTACAGTTGCATGTAACAGAGACTCAAGTTGTGTTGTTGTTGTTAAGTGCTGTTGAGTCAGTTCCAACTCATAGCAACCATACAAAACAACGAAACACTGCCTGGTCCTGCGCCATCCTCACAACTGTTGCTATGTTTGAGCCCATTGTTGTAGCTACTGTGTCAATCCACTTTGTTGAGGGTTTTCCTCTTTTTCATTGACCCTCTATTTTACTAAACATAATGTCCTTCTCCAGAGACTGGTCCCTCCTACGCAGGGACGGATTATCCAATAAGCAAGCTATGCACAGGCTTACTTATGTTTACTCACTAATCTGTAGCGCATAATTTGTAGTGCACCGCATCTTTGATGTGGTGTATGAAGTTGTGCACTACAGATTAGTAAGTAAACACAATTAAACTCGTGCATACCTTGTTTACTGGTTAATCTGCCCCTGCTCTTGCTAGCATGCCAAAAGCACAGGAGACAAAGTCTCACTATCCTTGCCTTTAAGGAAGTATCCTGGCTGTTGTTCTTCCAAGACAGATTTGTTCGTTCTTCTGGCAGTACATGGCATATTCAGTATTCTTTGCCAACACCATAATTCAAAGGCATAAATTCTTCTTCAATCTTTCTTATTCATTGTCCAACTTTCAGTTGCATATGATGTGAATGAAAATACCATGGCTTGGATCAGGCACACCTTAGTCGGCAAAGTGACATCTTTGCTTTTTAACGCTGTAATGAGGGCTCTTGCAGCCGATTTGCCCAATGCAATGCATCTTTGATTTTTTGACTGCTGCTTCCATAAGCGTTGATTGTGGATCCAAGTAAAATGAAATCCTTGACAACTTCAATATTTTCTCTGTTTATCGTGATGTTGCTTATTGGTCTGGTTGTGAGGATTTCTGTTTTCTTTATGTTGAGGTGTAATCCATACTGAAGGCTGTGGTCTTTGATCTTCATCAGTAAGTGCTTCAAGTCGTCTTCACTTTCAGCAAGCAAGATTGCATCATCTGCATATCACAGGTTGTAAATGAGTCTTCCTCCAATCCTGATGCCCCATTCTTCTTCTTATAGTCCAGCTTCTCGGATTATTTGCTCAGCATACAGACTGAATAAGTATAGAGAAAGGATACAACACTAATGTACACCTTTCCTGGTTTTAAATCACACAGTATCCCCTTGCTCTGTTCAAATGACTGTCTCTTGGTCTAAGTACAGTTTCCTCATGAGCATAATTAAGTGTTCTGGAATTCCTATTCTTTGCAAATTACTGGTGGATAAATAAGATAGTAGCACATTTCTCCCTGATAGAGGCAGATGGACCAGGACTTGTATGGTGGCTCTGTTCCATGAGGTTTCCCAGGCTCTTTCTAGCTTTTTTTTTTTTTCTTTCCCTACCATCTCTAGATTGCTGCCTTCATCCATATAGTCAAGGTGGCTTGCCATCATGTCCATACTCCAAGCACAGGATGATTGAACCCATCACATTCCATCATCTCCCATTGACCAGAAGTTCTTCACATGGTCACATCTAGCTGCAAGGGAAATTATACAGGGAACACAACAGAGAGCCTCTGATGGAGCAGGAGAAAAGTGGGGTGCAGAACTCAAATTTTAGTAAAAAGACCAGACTTAATGTCTGACTGAGACTGGAGGAACCCCAGAAGACATGGCCCCTGGACTCTCTGTTAACTCAGAACTAAAACCATTCCCAAAGCCAACTCTTAGGACAAAGAATAGACTGGACTATAAGAAAAAATGATACTCTTGAAGCATGCGCTTCTTAGTTCAAGTAGATATATGAGACTAAATGGGCAGCTGCTGTCTGGAGGCCAGATGAGAAGGCAGAAAGGGATAGTTGGTCGAATGGCCATGGGAAATCTGGGGTGGAAAGGAGGAACGTGCGGTCACATTATAGGGATAGTAACTAGGGTCACATAACAATGTGTGTATAAATTTGTGTATGAGAAACTAATGTGAGCTGTAAACTTTCACCTAAAGCACAATTAAAAAAAAAAAAAAAAGAAATGTGGTCTTCATTCTGGTTGACCAGTTGAAAATTGGAGGTTCCATTACTGTAGGACAATGTTTCTCTACAATATTTTCATTATTGCTCCCTCTGGAGAAAAATTTAATTATCAATTAAATTAAATCTCTCCCTAATGAAAGTAATTGAGTACTAAGAAATAAGATGTTGTTGGGTAGGGTTGAACTTTGGTGGATCACTAGCATTGTAATATCTAACTTTTTTTAGCCCCCCCTAAGAAACTATTTTTGTCCCCTTGAGGGTAATATCTTCACCCATTGAGAATATGTGCTTGGGAATCATGTTTATATATTAGCAGTTTCTGCCACCTGAAAAAAAAATGTTGCCATTGAGTCAATTCTGACTCATACAGACCTCATGTGTTACAGAGTAGAACTGCCCCTTAGGGTTTTGTTGGCTGTAATCTTTACAGAAGCAGATTGCCAGGCCTTTCTTCTGTGGCACCTCTGGGTGGGTTCAAACCACTAACCTTTAGGTTAGTAAACCAAAACCAAACCTGTTGCCATCAAGTCGATTCCTCCTCATAGCGACCCTACAGAACAGAGTAGAACTGCCCCGTACGGTTTCCAAGGAGTGGCTGGTGGATTTGAACTGCTGACCTTTTGGTTAGCAGCCAAGCTCTTAACCACTGTTAGTAGTTGAGTGCAAACCATTTACACCACCCAGGGACCTGTTTCTGCCACATAGTGCACATTTTTGGACTGGTTTCTATATAGATTATTAATGCCTAAATAAAAAATTATGAAATTCTTTTTGAAGAAAACTTGTGGTGACCTTTGATGCAATTTATTCATTTGGCTTTCCTTAACTGTGGCAAAGACTGTGACTATGCACATGGTGGGGATGGGCTCGGGTCATAGCTTTGCTACTTAAGGACTGACTGTGTGCAAAATACTTCTGTAATCCTCAGTTCCCTCATCTGAGAAAACTATTACGGACCTCACAGGATGTTGTTAAGATTACTATATTGCAGCAATGCACTGTCAACTGCAAAGCACCATAGAGCTAGTGGCTATTCTTTGTAGCAAAGAAAGGAAGATAGAAACTTCTTAGCATAAAGACTAAGGCCAAGCACTGTAGGCCTCTGCCCCCTTTTCCAGCCTCTTCTTGAATAACTCTCTGCCCCCTATCACCCTATCTTCTCTTAGTTCCACAAAGGAACAATGCTCCTTCCCATCACACAGTTCTTGCTCATGCCATTTCCCTGCCAGGAATGCTGTGCTTGCTCCACACTCTTACCCTGTTGCCCTGTAATCTGACCTTCGTAAAACTTCTGCATAAGCATCATTTCCTGAGAAGATTTCCCAGATCCTCAGGCTTGGTCATGCCCCTCCAATATATGCTCTCAAGGCACTATGTGCCTCTTCTCACTGAGCGGATATCCATGGCAATGTTCTTTCATCGGTGATCGTATCGTTAAGATCTCCCTGCCCCACCAGACAAGAGAGGCTCATGAGGATGCATGTCTGAGCAGAGTGTTGAGCAAGTGCCTAGTGCACAGTAAGTGCTCAGTACATAGGTGTAGATGAGTGAGTAAAGGAGCAAGTGAATAAAAGCACCGAGCCTGGCTCTGCGTGTCTGGCGGTTGGCCAGGGGTTGTGAAGTGCTGCCTGGCTCCTCGGGGCTGAGGCGCGCGCACTGCGCATGCCCAGTCGGCTGGGCTTCCCGAACATTCGGTGGAGAGGTTTAAGCCGCTACTAGGGCCACCGCTGGGTGTACCTGCTGCCTGCGCTGATCTGGCTGGTAGAGAGGAGAAGCCTGTCGGGAAAAGGTAGTGGTTTGCTCCCCGGGATCTCTCCTCTCTGCCCCTGGGCATCCCCGACCTTTCCTATCGTGGAGGCCGCGCTTCCTCAGGGGACTTGTGGAGGCCGGTTTTTGCAGGTTCCGCAGCACGAGGCTTGGGTTGCAGCGCCGGGCAGGCCGAGTTGAGGCCGGCAGGGAACGATGACCCCAGAAGGGCCAGGTGACCGGGGCGAAAGCCGCAAGAGAAGGCTTGAGAGAAACCGTTGATCGTAGGTTGTGGTCAGTGGGACAAAGATGCTTTTGACAAGAAAAGGACCCCATGATGGGGTCAGTTAGGAGTCGTTCTAGGTTGGATATTATTTATTAACCAGAAGGAGCTAATTTTCTCTGCTAACAAGCAGTATCTGAGGGCTCCACTGGATTTGGCCCAGCTAAGTGGTGGAACTGTTTTCCCATATTAAGGCACCTCTGAGCAGGCTTGGCCCGCAGGCATTAAGGCCAAGGCCAACGCCCTCAGTTTAGGCCTGTTCAGACACTTGTTTTCCAGGCCTTCTTTTGGCAGTTGTCATGCAAACTCAGAGACAAAACATGTTTCTTACTGGTCAGAAGGAAGAAAATCCCACCGATGTCGAGTTTAAGGCTAGACAGGGCTTTTAGGAGAAACAGAAACCTGGTGAGAGGATATTGTAGACATTTCTCACAGTGCCGGGAAAAGGAGCCAAGGATTATGTAGACTGTTGAAATCAACAGATAATTCCCGTTTTCCCTTTGGTCCAGACTTTTAACCTCTTTTGCCTCAAAAAATTCCAGTTCTGTGTCCCAGAGGAACTGTGAGCTGATGTAACACACCAAAGAGCTGACCTTCCCCTTGTATCTTTTTAGTTATGAAGTCAGTGTGGTTTGTTTGTTTAATTATGTACACAGTGTGACTAACTCTGTCACAGTGAAAATAAAAGTCTTCCTTTGCGCTGTGAGAGAGGAAGTTTGGGTCATAGTGAAAGCCCATGTGTGAATTTCTTAAAGTATGGACTTCCCCTCCTGTCAGCAGCTATTGCTGGTGTTAAAGGATACCGACTTGAAAAAAAGGTTTATTTCTTGAATGTCTCAGAAAGAAGCTCCTACTTAAAATTCTGATTTTTTCTTTTTTTCCTCTTTTCTCACTCATGTGGGGAGTCATTCCTTCCTTCCAGAGTGTTATAATATACAGTGAAACCTGTGAGAGCCGGAACTCTATGAGACTGCCTTCTTTTTACAAATCGCAAAAGGAGTTTCCCATCTTCGACAGGCTTCAGTCTTAGCACTTTTCTATTGCTTGTTTTCCTGGAAAATATTTGCGTTTTCCTTCTCTGATAGGTTTCTGCCTCACACAGATTCTGGCTTTCGCAGGTTTTACTGTAGTGAACTGCTTGTAAGTAAATCATAGTTGTGGGAGGTTTCATGACTGCATCTCAGATAAATAAGAGAAAGGAACAAGTTCTTCCTTTGCTGATAATAGTGTATGACCTCCTGGTTTATACTTCCCATATGAAGCTTAAGGACTGGGTTAAATCTATGAATAAGCTATCCTGAGAGGGAATGCCAGGGCAACATTTAGAGGACAGCTGTGGCTAGATGCTGGCAGTAACACAACATTTTTGCTCAGTGACTTTTGGCAAGTCGGCTTATAGTCAGATGATGTGTAACCATAGTTATTAAGAAGCTGCTGCATAGCTTAAAGAAAAATTATCCTGAAGAGGGAGAAAAGATAAGTAGAGAATAATTACTATGTTTAGAATGTGCATATTTATTTAAAATTATTTATCTAAGTAACTTTACAAGGAAAAAAAATCCATGTTCTTAAAACCCTACTTACCGTTTATTCAGTTAATTCCTCAAACTTTTATTATTATTATTCTAGACTCTGGGGACACAAATATGAATAATAATCTCGGCCCTCAAGGAACTCACAGTGTAATGGGAGAAAACAGCATGTAAATTAACAATTACTATAGGAGAAGTGTTATGATAAAGGATTGTACAGGGTTATTGGAGGCACATAGAGGAGCCCACATCTCTGGCTGATTGGCTGGGAGGCAGTGTGGGATCCCTGGAGGAGCTGTTTGAATTAGGTTTGAATGGGTTTGGAATGTGTTACCAGAAGAAGGTGGGGGAAAGGCATGCTGAGCATGGGGCTTTAGAAAGTATGCCAGATTTGGGAAACTGCAAGTACTTTGGCCAGTATGGAGAGGTAAGGTGTTAAAAGGGAAGTGGTGCGAAACGAGGCTAGAAGGGTAGCAGCAACCAGATGATGAAGGGCCTTGTGAATCTGTATGTGGTGAGGAGACACTGAAGGACTTTAATCAATAGAGTCACAAGAGATTTACACATATATATTTATTGTGTACATATGACCTTTGTCATTAAAAGTATATTTTAACTAATCTTATTTTATGCAAGCATTTCCTTGTATTTACATAGTTTACATATTTTTAAAATGATTCTAGATATGGGTAGGCTTTGTAACTGTTCTCTGAGCCCTGGCATTTGTGTTCTTTCTAATATTTCAGTAATACAACAGTGTTATTATTATTTTTAAAGATTTTACTTTCTTAGGACCCCTGGTGGCTCAGTGGTTAAGTGCTTGGGTGCTAATCACAAGGTCAGCAGTTCAAACCCACCAGCTGCTCCGTGGGAGATGTAGCAGTCTGCTCCTGCAAAAATTTACAGCTTTGGAATGGGCCACATAAACCAGAGACTTCATCAACCTGAGACCAGAAGAACTAGATGGTGCCCAGCTACCACCAATGAATGTCCTGACAGGGAACACAGCAGAGGGTCCCTGATGGAGTGGTAGAACGATGGGATGCAGAACTCAAATAGTAGTAAGAAGACCAGACCTAATGGTCTGACTAAGACTGGAGGCACCCCGGAAAGCATGGCCCCTGGTCTCTCCATCACCCCAGAACTAAAACAATTTCTGAGACCAACTCTTCAGACAGGGATTGGACTGGACTGTGGGACATAAAGTGATACTCTTGAAGAATGTGCCTCTTAGACAAGTAGTTATAAGAGACCAAAGGGGCAGCTTCTGTCCAGAGGTGAGAGGGGAAGGCAGAGAGAGTTAGGAGCTGGTTGAATGTTCATGGGGAATCAGGGGCGGAGGGGAGGAGTGTGCTGTCGCAAAATGGGGTGAGCGGTTGGGGTCTCATAACAATGTATGTTAAAAAAAAAATTCTGTATGGGAGACCAACTTGAAATGTAAACTTCATTTAATTACATCAATTAAAAAAAAATTTATAGCTTTGGTAGTCCTATGGGGTAGTTGTGCTCTGTCCTATAGGGTCACTATGAGTTAGTTGATGGCAGTAGGTTTGGGTTTGTTTGGGTTTTTACTTTCTTGGAATATTTTCCTTCTTTGCAAGTGCAAAGGTTAAAAATATTTTTATATCTTCTGTAGCATTTTTTTACTGAGGCAAAATTCACATAACATGAATTTAACCACTTTAAAGCATGCAATTCAGTGACATTTAGTACATTCGCAATGTTGTGCAACCACCATCTGTATCAAGTTCCAAATATTTTCATTACCCCGAAAGAAAACTCCATACCCGTTAAACAGTCACTTCCCTTTTCTCCCTCCTCCCAGCCCCTGATAACCACCAATCTGCTTTCTGTCTCTGTGGATTTATGTATTCTAGATATTTCATATAAATGGAATCATACAGTATGACTTTTTGTCTGGATTCTTCAACTTAGCATAATGTTTTCAGCTTTCACTCGTATCATAGCATGTATCAGAACTTTGTTTCTCTTTATGGCTGAATAATATTCCATTGTATGTATATGCCACATTTCATTTATCCATTCATTGACAGATGGACATTTGGGTTGTTTCTACCTTTTGGATATTGTGAATAGTGCTGTTATGAACATTCTTGTACAAGTGTTTGAGTACCAGTTTCCAATTCTTTTGAGTATATACCTAAGAGTAGAATTGCTGCATAGTGTGTTAACCACACACGTTTGCTGTTTAACTGCTGGCAGCATCCAGGGACTCCAAAAAGTATAAGAGGGCACATCAATATGTGAGGATCTGTGACTTCGGATTTTGGTATTTCTGTTATCTTCTATGTCAGTCTGTGCCTCCTCTCTAAGCTAAATAATTGTTTCACTTAGCACCCAAGGTATATTGAGCTATTTATAGAGATTGATATGTGTAGTATATTTTTATGCAAATAACATGCATATTATACATTTTTTGCCAACCACGCAACCCCCTTGTGCATTATTTTCTAGGCGCACTATATGCATTATATGTGTGGGCGCATTATTTGCCAAAAATGTTATATGTCCCTAGGTGGGTATATGTTCTGGCTAACATGCTCCGAAGGTTAGAGGTTCAAGTCCAACCAGAGGCACCTTGGAAGAAAGGCCTGGAGATGTACTTTGGAAAAATCAGCCATTGAAAACCTTATGGAGTACAATTCTACTCTGACACATATGGGGTCACCATGAATTGGAATTGATTTGACAATGACTTTTTTTTTTTTTGGTTTATGGCTGCAGTGCTGAGTCTGTGATTTTGCTCTTTGGCGAAGCTGGACTTTGTTTTTGCATGCTCCTCAGTAAGAGTTTTACTTAGAGTTAATTTACTTTGAACAGGTAACTGTTTCAAATTCCACTTCCTTTGTCAGTACTTCCCTGAACACATTCACTTGGCACTTTTCTGAATAATTGTTATATTTACATTATTCTTTACATCCATTAGCATTTATACTGTTGACTCTTACCCTACTCCCTTTAGTGGTCCTTCGGTGTAATGATAGCATCAATAAGAATATCTGAGGTGCAAAATCATTGGAACGTCATAAAAATTAAATACTTTTGTTCATCAAAGGACTTTATCAACAAAGTGAAAAGACAACTTACAGATTGGCAGAATATTTTCAGGAACTATCTATCCAATAAGGGGCTAATATCCAAAATATATAAAGAACTCCTACACCTTAACAACAAAAAGACAAACAACCCAGTCAAAAAATGGGCAAAAGACTTGAACAGACATTTTACCAAAGATAAGATTCAAATGCCAGCAAGCACACGAAAAGATGTGCAATATCATTAGCCGTTACCGAAAAACCAGACCCATTACCATCGATCTATTTAGGGACATCCAAATCAAAACCACAATGAGATAGCCACTTTATCCCCATTAGATTGGCAATGATTAAAAACAAGAAGAGAACAGATGTTGGCAAGGTTGTGGAGAAACTGGAACCCTCATCCATGGCTGATGGGAATGTAAAATGGTACAGCTTCTGTGGAAAACAGTTTGGCAGTTCCTCAAAAAGTTGAACATACAACTATCATATGACCCAGCAATCCTAATCCTAGGTTTATACTATATACGCAGAAGTGAAAACAGGAACGCAAACAGAAACTTGTACACCAGTGCTCATTGCAGCACGTTTCACGATAGCCGAAAGGTAGAAACAGCAGAAAAGTCCATCATCAGATGAATGGATAAACAAAATGTATATACATAAAATGAAATATTTCTCAGCCATAAAGAGAAATGAAATCCTGATACATGCTACAACATGGAAAACATTATGCTGAGTGAAATAAGTCAGTCATAAAAGGACAAATACTGTATGATCTCACTTATGTGAAATAAGCAAATATATAGAAACCAAAGATTATTAGTAGTTACTAGGGATGGAAGGGAGGGGGAAAAGGGGAGTTTTTGCTTAGGGGGGTTGAGTTTATGTTAATGATGGTGGAATAATTTGGAAAAGGTGATAATAGTTTCACAACATTAAGAATGTAATCATGTCACTGAATTATGCAGAAATTGTTGAATTGGTGAATATTTTGTGTGTATTTTCACCACACACACACACACACACACACAAAAGACATAGAAATGAAAAAAAAGAAAAAGAATAGATGAGACAACGTGGATCCACATGCATTTCATTTGTGTTGGGCTAGTAACCGAAAGGTTTCAGGTTCAAATCCACTCAGAGGTGCGCCTTGGAAGAAAGGGCTGGCTATCTCTTGAAAAATCACAGCCATTGAAAACCCTATTGAGCACAGTTCTACTCTGCAATACATGGGGTCACCATAAGTCAGAATTGACTTGGCAGCAACTGGTTTTGGTACCAGTGATCAAGAGATATAACTGCTTTGCAAGATCTGTATTCACTACCACACATAAAAAACGACATCCGTTGCCATCCAGTCAATTGCAACTCATAGTGACCCTATAGGACAGAGTAGAACTGCCCCGTAGGGTTTCCAAGGAGCACCTGGTGGATTTGAACTGTGAACTTTTTGGTTAGAAGCCGTAGAACTTAACCACTATGTTACCAGGGTTTTCACTACCATACATACTTAGTTATAATTCCTTATAACTATAGTCTTAAGTTTCTTTTATGAGGTTATTCTTATTCATTGCACAGATGCCTTACAAACTCGTACTTAGAGTTTCTCCTAGGAGCAAGCTAGACCATATGTTGTTCTGTCCCCAGTTATGGTTTACTTAATTAGTATGTAGGCTTTTCTTAGTAAAACATCATTAACAGAATGAGAGGTCCTATTATGTAGGCA
Organism: Trichechus manatus latirostris; assembly: GCF_000243295.1. Taxonomy (NCBI): domain Eukaryota; kingdom Metazoa; phylum Chordata; class Mammalia; order Sirenia; family Trichechidae; genus Trichechus; species Trichechus manatus. Next base: position 8,420,091 of record NW_004444041.1, on the reverse strand, counting down.
ATTTAAAGGTGTGCATTTATGGTTTAGTCTCAATTTTATCCTTTATTTCAGTTAGTCAGTTTGTAACAGTGATCTCTGTTCATCTCATTCTTTCTTTTTTTTTTAATATTTTATTGTGTTTAGGTGAAAGTTTACAGAGCAAATTAATTTCCTGTTCAACAAATTGTACACAAAGTGTTCAGCGACATTGGTTGCTATCCCCACACTGGGCCAACACTCTCCCTATTTCCACCCTGGGTTCCATATTTCCTTTCATCTGGTTTTCTTACCCCTTCCTGCCTTCTTATCTATACTTTTGGGCAAATGTTGCCATTTTGGTCTTGTATAATTATTTGTTCTATGGAAAATGTTCTTTTCATGTGTTATTGTTTATTTTATAGGTCTGTTGCTTGGCTGGGAGGTTTCTGGGGATGACTGCAGTTCCAAGTCAGAAGGGTGTCATAAAGCCATAGTCTAGGGGGTTCCTCCAGTCTCTATCCAGCCATTAAGTCTGGTCTTTTTTTTTATGAATTTCATTTCTTGTCCTACATTTTTCTCCCACTCTGTCCAGGACCCTCTGTTGATGTGCATGTGGTCCGTGAGTCCTTTGGACTAACTGTACCCTTGAGTGTTTGGTTTTCTTTATTCTTCTTTACTCCGGACAGGAAGAGACTACTAGTTGCAGGGCTGGATTAAGACTTGTGAGAGGCCTAAGCACTGATAACTGGTGTCCCCTCCTCTGCTTATTCACACATTTAAATGAGATATGTGAGTTATATATATACATACGTATACATATATGTGTGTGTGTGTGTGTGTGTGTATTTGTCTTAGCTATCCATGATGTGACTTCTTTTTAAATGTGGCTGTAATATTAGCGATTGAATGCGAAAGTGGTGTGTGCCGTTTTAGTGGAATGAGATGAACTGGGGCCTCATAGTTTAAGCAGCCTTGTGTGTGCGTGCCCTCGTGACCGTGTGTGAACTTTGTTTATGGCCAGCACATTCTCACGTAATGGAGCTGGTATCAGTTTTATTTAGTGCCTGCTGGTTCCCTCCACTGTGGCACTCACTTTTCCTGTCTACTCGGCATCTATGGGTCTTTGCTTTGGACATTTGGTGACCCTGTTTTGTTGATGCCCTGACCACATGCTTACCTTCTTTACCGGGTAATCACTCCCTGACTACTTGTGCCTTAGATGGCCGCTGGCAAGCTTTTAAGACCCCAGACACTACTCACCAAAGTAGGATGTAGAACATCGTTTTTATGCACTGTGTTATGCCAATTGACATATATGTCCCACGAATCTATGATCCTTAGTCTTCAAGCCTAGTATCTTTGTCCTGGAAAGTGTTTGGCTATGCATAAGAAGTTTCCACGACTGTGCCCCTTGAGTGTTCTATTGTCTATATTAGTATACATGTAACATCTACAAATACATGTAGAGATATCCACGACCTCACCTTTATCTGCAGTTGGGTGTGCTCCTTTTCATCCTCACTGCCTTTTTAGCATACCTATCTACCTGTGTATCACTTCGTAAATTACTGTTTGTTAATACTGTTATCTCAGGATTGTCTATGTTATAGTAACTGACATAGTTGCCCTTTGTTCTTGTGTTCCTCTCAGTGTCTCCCTTTGCCTTATCATGTTGTGCTGACTTTCCCCCATGTATGGATTGAATTGTGTCCCCCAAAAATGTGTGTCAACTTGGCTAGGCCATGATTTTCAGTATTGTGTGATTGCCCACCGTTTTGTCATTTGATGTGATTTTTCTGTGTGTTGTAAATCCTACCTCTATGATGTTAATGGGAGCCCTGGTGGTGCAGTGGTTAAGAGCTCGGCTGCTAACCAAAAGATTGGCAGTTTGAATCCACCAGCCACTCCTTGGATACCCTATGAGGCAGTTCTACTCTGTCCTTTAGGGTCGCTGTGAGTTGATGGCAACAGGTTTATGAGGCAGAATTAGAGGCATTTATGTTGATGAGGCAGGACCAAATCTACAAGATTAGGTTGTACCTTGAGTCAGTCTCCTTTGAGACATAAAAGAGAAATGAGCAGAGAGGCAGGGGAACCTCTTGCCACCAGGAATGAAGAACCAGGAGGGGAGCACATCCTTTGGACCGGGTCCCTGTGCTGAGAAGCTCCTAGATCAAGGGAAGATTGATGACAAGGACCTTCCCTGAGAGCTGACAGAGAAAAAGGCTTCCCCTGGAGTTGGTGCCCTGAATTTGGACTTCTAGCCTCCTAGACTGTGAGAAAATAAATTTCTCTTTGTTAAAGCCATCCACTTGTGGTATTTCTGTTACAGCAGCACTAGATAACTAAAACATCCCATATGGTGTATTGCCTTTCCCTTCACCAGTATTGCCACCTGTCTTCTATCTGTTTAGTAAGTTTCCCTCCCTACCCCTCCGTTACCTGGTAACCGTCAAAGAATGTTTTTTTTCTGTGTGTAAACCTTTTCTTGTATTTTCATAATAGTGATCTCATACAATATTTGTCCTTTTGTGATTGGCTTGTTTCACTCAGCATAATATCCTCCAAATTCATCCATGTTGTGAGATGTTTCGTGAATTCGTCATTATTCTTTATCATTGCTTAGTATTCCATGGTGTGGAGGTACCATAGTTTGTTTATCCATTCATCCATTGATGGACACTTAGGTCGTTTCTATCTTTTTGCTATTGTGAATAACGCTGCAGTGAACGTGGGTGTGTTTATGTCTTATTTGTGTCACGACTCTTATTTCTCTAGGGTATTTACCTAGGAATGGGATTGCTGTCATGTCATTCTTTAATTTTACTTTATCAGTTTTGCATCTCTATAGTGTGTTAGTGATATTTATATATTCCCCTGATTTATTATATTGTATTTCTACTAACTATAGCTAAGATATCTAGCTCTTCCAATATAACAGATTTCTTTTTTGATCAGCACTGTCTTCCAGATACCACTAATCTGAAAATTAGTATGTGCTTTTTTTTAATTGTTGGTGACCTGTGTTTATATATACCGTATTATTGCGCAAATAACATGCACGTTCTACCTTAGTTTGCTAACATGCCCTTCCCCCTTGAGGTATTTTCATAAGCGTGCTATGCTAATTTTTTTACATCAACACGTAAAAAAAACATGATGATGTAAAAAAATTAGCATAGTGCTCTTATGAAAATACCTGGGGGTGAGCGTGTGCTTGTTTCGTCTGCTAGATTATAGTAATTTTGAGGTTAGGTACTATATCTTGATTGTCTTTGTTTGATCCCATTGGATCTTGAACATAGTAAACAGTAAATATTTACTGAGTTGAATTGGATTGAATTGGAATACTCCAGAAATCATTTAATTTCCACAATACAGTAATTTGAAAGAGGCTTTTAATTTCTACTGAAAAGTCAAGTTTATGACACAGTGATCAGTAAGTCTAGATGTTAAAAAAAAAAAAAAAAGACTTTATTATCATGGTTAATAAAATAGTCCAGCCAGTCTTGGAAAGTCTAGGAATACCCTGGAAATAAGAGCCATTACTGTCTCTTCTACAGCCCAGATCTTTTTTTTTTTTTAATTTCTTTTTATTTGTACTTTAGATGAAGGTTTACAGAACAAATAGTTTCTCATTAAACAGTCAGTACACATCTTGTTTTATGACATTGGTTAACAACCCCATGACATGTCAACGCTCTCCCTTCTCAACCTTGGAGGACCTTTTTTTTTTTTTGTGAAAATATACCTAGCCAAAGATACACCATTTCAAAAATTTCTACATGTACAATTCAGTGACATCGATTACATTCTTCCAGTTGTGCTGCTATTCTCAGTATCCTTTTCCAAGTTATTCCATCACCATTATCTTCAACTCACTATCCCCTAGGCTTCCTATCAAACCTTTTGAGTTGCTGTTGTCAATTTGATCTCACATAGGTAATTCTTTTTTTTTTTTTTGTACTTTAGATAAAGGTTTACAGAACAAAATAGTTTCTCATTAAACAGTACACATATTGCTCTCTGACAATAGTTAATGACCTCACGACATGTCAACACTGTCCCTTCTCAATCTTGGGTCCTCTATCACCAGCTTTCCTGTCCCCTCCTGCCTTCTAGTCCTTGTCCCTGGACTGCCGTGCCTCATTAGTCCCATTTTGTTTTATGGGGCCGTCCAATCCCCGTACAGCCCAGATCTTTGAAGTCAGTCCTGGTTTCTTAAATAAATCCGCAAACTAGCCAAGTCATTGGTGTGTAAGATTATCCAGACATGGGGTATATATATTGGTGTCCTATGGTTTGAAGTGAATGCTCTGCAAGCTATGACCTGTTCAAGGACTGTGATAAAATTAGAACAGATTCATGGTTTTTAACCTCTTTGGGGTTATAGAATTTTGTGAGAATCTGATAAAAAGCTAAGGACATATGCACATTTATACAACATATTGCATATAATTTTAGGAGAGGCATTGAGCCACAGGAACCACCCATCCCAAGATAAAACTCTTCTGCTCTGGGGGTGGTGACATTGCAAAGACTCTTTAACCGTCCCTAAGTTCAGAGAGGAGTCCTTGGGTGGTGCCAACAGTTAATGCACTTGACTGTAACTGAATGGTCAGCAGTTCGAACCCACCAGCTGCTCCACGGGAGAAAAGAACTGACAATCTGCTCCCATAAAGACTACAACCTAGGAAACCCTATGGGGCAGTTCTATTCTGTCATAGAGGGTCACTATGAGTCCAAATCGACTTGATGGCACACAACAACAGGAAGTTCAGATAGGCGTCCCCTGGAAGTGGCAATGGTTTATGCTCTCTGCTGCTAACAAAGATTGGCGGTTCAAGTCCATCCAGAGGCACCTTGGAAGAAAGGCCTGGTGATCCACTTCCAAAAGGTCATAGCCGTTGAAAACCCTAAGGAGCACAGTTCTACTTTGACACACATGGGGTCACAATGAGTCAGAGTTGACTCGATGGCAGTTGGTTTAAGTTCAGATAAGTCTCTTTTATTCAATTTCTTCTTTTCTTTTCTCCCTCTTTCCCCTTGCAAAGTTAACTAAGGGAGTTTCTCTCTTGCATCTGAGCTTACGAAATGAATTTGCCATGCTATTCAGCTCTAATTAGATTTGCGTGTCTTGGGAAAGTGTTCTATAATATGTAAACAACATGTTTGTCTCTATCAGAAGTGAAAATAAGATGAGTTATTTCTTATTTTGGAAGAAATATCTCTTAGAGTGAAACTGTGGAGGTATGGATTTCCCCTTCTCTTAACGGCTGTTGCTGCTGTTAAGGTATAAAACTTTGTTTTGAAACATTTTTTTTATTGTACTTTATTTTTTCCAATACAAAAATTTATACCTACATTGTTAACGTGACTGTAATTGCTGTCCCTATACTGTGACAGCACACTCCTCCTTTCCACCCCTGATTCCCAGTATCCATTCAACCAGCTCCTAACCCTGTCTGCCTTCCCATCTCACCTCTGGACAAAAGCTGCCCGTTTAGTCTCTTGTATCTACTTGAGCCAAGAGGCACACTCCTCACGAGTATCACTTTATGTCCCACAGTCCAGTCCAATCCCTGTCTGAAGAGTTGCCTCAGAAATTGTTTTAGTTC
>NW_004444041.1:8389279-8407996 GCF_000243295.1 Trichechus manatus latirostris | reverse complement strand
TGCTGTTTAGATGGGCCCACACAAGTCTATACAGGGGGAAAGACACTCAGAGTCCGTGGATCCCTTATGCCTGTGCCTCGGCAAAGGAACTGTGCCTACCTTTGGCTCCTGGCTTAGGGAAGCCAGCAGTTTATTTTTTCCTTTTTGTTAGTTTGTTCACTCTCCAAGGCAGGGAGAATGGCTCCAGGTGTGTGGGACTGCCCAGGGGACTCGGCAGGTGCTGAAGCCAGTCCATGACCCAGTGCAGAGCAGGGAGCAGGGAGGTAAATGGGAGAGAGGTTTTTCCCTAAGGAGGGTGTTTTTGATCCGCGTGGTAGGCTGTATGCAATTAGTTATCTTTTGCCGGATGGAGGGCTGCTTCTCACTGGTTCTGGGTGGCCGTGTAGACTCTCTGGTGCAGGGTCTCTCCTGGTGTGGAAAATGTGCCTCCCAAGCATGGCCGCTTGCCTACCTCACTGCTCACCCATGAGCTGCTCAGGCCTGAAGGGCTCAGGCTCTCGCTGAGTCAGGTCTGGCAACTCCTTGCTTCTTCTGAACCATCTCTCCCTCCCCCTGCCACTCTGTCCAGTTTCTCAACTCTGCCTTTGATGTTCAGGGCTTCCAGATTGCCATATATAATCAAATCACTTGTTTTTTTGGGTCTTTGTTGTAAGAGGGTCCACTGGAAGCATCTGACTACTCTGCCATCTTGGCCCCGCCTCTCTTTTTATTGTACTTTAGATGAAGGTTTACAGAACAAACTAGCTTCTCATTTTGAAACATTTTTATTTTTGAAAGTCATATATATTTTGAAAGCCCCTGTTTAAAACATTAATTCTTTCCCACATAGGTGCTCTCATGTTTCAGTAAATGATTTACCAATAGGCATATTGGATATTGTAATGGAAGAAGGTCTTAAGTCCTTCTGTGCCCCTCTGATGACTCAGCAAAACTAACCAGCTCCTCTTTATTTCCAAGTTTACTTTCTTCTGAGATTTAAGAACCAGTTAAGGTCTTTGGAAAGTTGGCCCATAGTCAGAGGGAACATGAATTTCCAAAGGATTCTAATGTGGCAAGGGTCAGGAATTTATTTATTCATTTGGTCAGGTATTTATTGAGCAACTAATATTTGCCTTGTATTATTGTAGGTATTGGGGATATAGTGGTAAATAAATCAGCTGTAGTCCTTGCCCCCATAGAACTTTGGCCTGGTCAGGATGGAGAATAAACAGATAAAGGAATAAATATATAATTATAGGTAATGATAAGGGGTATAAACAAAATTAAAGGGGGATAAAGAGATTAAGAGTGATGGAAATGGTGCTCTTTTCAGTAGAGTCCTGAGGAGAGCCTTGGGTGAGAAGGTGACATTTGAGCAGAGACCTGAATAAAATGAGACAGTATGGTTTGGAAATGATGGGAATATGTTTGCTGTGTTTGAGGAGCTACAGGAAGCTAGTGTTGCTGCAGTACAGACATGACGGCCGGAATGGTAGGAATGAGGTGGGAGATTTATGTGGAGCTTTATAGTGTATGATGAAAGATTTTTTGGATTTCAGTGTGTGATTGGATACTATGGGAAGGATGAGAGCAGGAAAGACTCAACGTCTGATTTATGTTTTAAAAGCATCACCCTAGTAGTTGTATCGAAAGTAGACTGTAGAAGATAAAAGAGGAAGCAGGGAGATTACTAATGACAAACACATTATTATCTGGGGACCTGAGATATATGCAGAAATAGTTCAATGATTTTTAGCACAAGTCATTGAGTTTTAGCCTAGCGTGGAGAAAGAAGTTTTGGTACACATATAACTCTGTTTTCAGTTCAGCTCTTCCTCAGAGATGAATAAGTTTAAGAAGGCCACTGAGAACATAAGTCCCAGCCATTAAAATTAACATTCATGATTTAGTGTCTTTGAAAAATTGTTTTGTTTTGCTTAAATGTTTTCCCCTTCTGATTGAAAAAGTAACAAATGTTCTTTGTAGAAAAATGGACGCATTTCTATTGCAGTATGGTCGTGTTATGAGTCTCTGATGGAGAGCCTCTTTTTCTGGAATATGCATTTTGATGACTGTGGACCATGTTTTTCCAGAAAAAGAGGTTCTCCATCAGAGACTCATAACATGACCATACCAGTACCATACTAATAGAAATGTGTCCATGGTTCACCATGCACATCAAATTTTATTTACAGCAAACATGGTAACTCTCTGTCTAGAAAATAAATTCTCCACCTCTGATCTAACATCCCTGAGAAGATTCTGCATGAGCCTTGTTTCTGGGCTTAAGTTATTATTTAAAAAATTCTCATTCTTTAAAATTTTCTGTTTGTGACAGACAAGTACATTTTCCCTACAGTTTCTAGCCCCATTGCAATTAGATATGGCAATGTGATGTATTCAGGACAATATAATATTAACTCTGAACTGGGGCATTTAAAGCCGGTATACCACTTTCATCCTTTTCTTTTCCTGTCGTGGTAACTCTGGATTGAGATAGAGGGAGACTATGTTCCTGAGTTAGCAGATATAGGAAGGGTCCTATCAACCTACATAGCTCTTTGTGTGAGCAAGAAATAAACTTTCATTGTGTTAGGTTTTTAATATTTTGGGAGTTTTTGAGATTCATTGCTTTTGGTGTGTATAGTTGTACTTCGTTTTCACTGCTATATAATATTCCATTGAATAACCACCTTCATCACCAGTTGCTGTTGAGTCGATTCCAACTCATAGTGACTCCATGTGTGTCAAGTAGAACTGTGCTCTATAAGGTTGTCAATGGCTGATTTTTTGGAAGCAGATTGCCAGGGCTTTCTTCTGAGGCACCTCTGGGTGGACTTGAATCTCCACCCTTTTGGTTAGCAGCCAAGTGTGTTAACATACCCTAATTTACTTATCAAGTTTATCTATGGACATTTGGATTTTTTTCAGATTTTTGCAGTTATGAACAATGCTGCTATAAACACTCTCAGACATGTCCTATGCAAGAGTTAGTCTATGTATATACTTAGTATACCCTCTCCTCACTTATTGACATGGTTAGGTTCCAAAGATCAGATTGTTATGCAAAATTCCTGTTGTGCAAAAAAGGAGGATGACCACGTCAGTTCACAAAATGGAGGATGACTACATCATTACACAACTTCCAGATTACATTGTTACATAACTGCCAAACCACTGAGAATCGTGGCACAGCCAAGATGACACATAACGTTAACCATCACAGCCAGTGTTTCTCTCGCCTCACACCTTGGTGTCTGTTACTGCCAGATGTATGTCGTTAATGTGTAAAGTAGTCAAATAGTAGATTTTTTTACTATTGTTGTAAATGCCAAATGTTGGATAAAGAGATAGTAAGTGAGAAGGTATAGTAGAATTGCTAGGAAATAAGGTATGCACGTGTTCAGGTTTGTAATATAAGCCAAACTGTTTTACAAAATAATCATGATAGTTTTTTCGTTCATCAGCACTGGAGGGATAGTTCTTATTCCTCTATATCCTTGCTGACATTTGGTATTATCGAACTTAAAAATTTTTGCCAATTTGGTGGGTATGAAATAGTATTCATAATGATTTGAATGTGCATTTCCTTGATTACTAAGGAGGTTGAACATCTTTTCTTATGTTAGGGGATTGTGCTTTTTTCTTCTGTGAAATGCCTGTTCACTTCTGTTTCCTACCTTCAACTTCTTGCCTGTCTTTTCCTTTTTTATTCATGTTGTTGTCATTGTTAGTTACCGTCAAGTCAGTTCTGACTCATGGTGACCCATGTATGCAGAGTAGAACTGCTCTGTAGGCTTTTCAAGGCTGTGACCTTTCTGAAGCAGATCACCAGGCCTGCCTTCCAAGGTTCCTCTGGGTAGGTTTGAACCACAACCTTTTGGCTAGTAGTTGAGCGCTTAACCGTTTGTGCCACCCAGGGTTTCCTAGGTAGTGGTGTCGCTAGAAGGGTGTGGGTGGTGTGGACTGTACCGAGTGACCCTGTCAGAGGAGGTGACACCAAAATGACTGTCTATAAAATTTTTGTGCAGTGTTTCAGCAGAAATTTATTATTTTTTATAAAAATATCCCTGTAGTTAGTTAAAACAACAAAAACATTTTTCATAAGCCCAACTTACATGTATCAACATACCTAAAAGGCTAAAACTCTCCACTAATTTACTTTTTGAACCTTCTAATGTGCTCTAGTCAGAGCTATCATTATTACCCAATTACAGCAACACTTCGAATCACGTGGTTTCACCTGCATGTGCTACAAGCACATGCTGTTGTTTTCATTGCTGCCGGTGTTTTTATAGTCTCTGATTTTGTCAAATTTTTTAGTGTTTTAGCTACAATATTGTGGTAATTAGTACTTGTGCACCTATATCAACTTTTTTGAGAATAAAGTAGTAATTAAAGGAAAAGGAGAAAAAAATCAGTTACTAATAATGTTGTAATTCAGTGTAGAAAGATTTTACAAAACAATTTTGTTGTTAGTATTCATATAATCTAAGAAAAATTACATTTAAGCAATTTACAACTATATTTATCACATACTATCCTATGATTAAAATTGATAATAAACATTACTAAAGATTCTGTATGGTCTGGTATGGGAGGAGGTCCATGGGGGGGGTGACATCATGAGTTACCACACTGGGTGACACCAACCCTAGTGATGCCTCTGCTCCTAGGGGCTCTTTCCATATTCTAGATACTAATTATTTGTTAATTAAATGTATGCAAATATAGTCTTAGTGACTAATTGGACGTGGGAGGTGAGGGAGAAGGAGGAATATAGAATTACTCCCAGGTTTCTGGTCTGGAGAATTGAGTGTATGATGGTGCTGTTGACTAGGATATAGAATAGAGAAGGAGAAGTAGATTTGGGGGAGAGGGGAATTAATTTAGGATATTTTGGAGTTTGAAGTTCGTATGCGATATCCAGGTGGAAATGTCTCATAGAAAGTTGACTATAGGGGTCTGAAGCTCAGACCATGCTTTGTTAAGCCACATCAGTTCTGTAAGAATCCTATATGATAGGCCTTTCAGGAGACTATAGTTGGAAGGTGTATGGTAGTTCTTAAACTCATTTGTCCTCTACCCATCCCAACTTTTACTCTAGGCCATGAATTCTCCAATCTAACCTTCTTATGAAATAAATGCCCTAGTCAAATCACCACAAGACACTTCATCTTAGTTACAATTACTTTATTATGGTTTTGGCCTCTCAGCAGTAAGATAATCTTTCTTAATATTCTCAGGTGAGCACATCATTTTTATTTGGAAAACCATCCAGCACATACTTCTCCAATTATTCATTCATATGTGGTACTTAATTATACAAGTTAGTCCATAAAAACTGAAAAACTATGAGAAACATATACATCTAAAAATTCTACTGCTTTGTATAGTCTTTCATTAAGTAATGTTTACACATACATTTCCACACAATTTTAGCTTTCTGTATATATTTAGAACTGTGTGTATACAACCAATGTATGAATCTGAGCCCCTGACAGAATGACAGTAAAAGCCCATGGAGTTAAGATCTTTCTTAAAGGAGCAGATTATATCATTGCTTTGATTGCATACCTCTTTGTTATTTAAGATTCTGAGAACTCTGATAAGCCAAGAGACTGAAAGATAACCCTTAGAAGATAGGACAGGTGAGAAAGTGTCAGTAGAAGGGCTAGGACTTGGTACATTCACTAAAAATGTAACACCTCTGCATAGCTAAAAGTATAGTGCCAGAGCAGAGTCATTACTGAAACAGCTCAGGATGATGAACCATCCTTCTTCGTACATCAGTAGTAGCAGCTTATTTGGCAACTATGGTTGGTCACCTTTTCAGAGAACTGTAAACCAGGGACAATTAGGGCTTGACATACACCCTGCATAGGGAAGTGATGGTAGAGGCAGCCTCTCTCTGGTCCATCCTTGTCAGCAGTGCAGTTGTTATACTTCTCTCTGGTTCCGAGGAGACCTTTTAGACCTGTAAGAAGAGACAGAGGGTATAGAAGTGTTATATTCTCTACTCTGACTTCAGTCTGAGTTCTGCTTTGGAACATACTGAATTCACATAGAACCCAAAAGATCCCAGGTAAGGGCGTGGTGAGCTTTTCTGCTGTTACACAATCGTCATGGATTACAGGGACTGCTTTTTTTAGGCCAGGAAAAGCTCGAGGGAAAGTATGGGAACTTTTCTTGGATAGTTATATCTCTGTCTCAAGACCGAAGTGACCTACTGACACTTCTAGATAGGTAATGAAGGCAACTTCAGATACTTACCACACAAGATGACACCTCAGTATAGAAATAAATGGAGGTAGAGAAGGGCATGGTGGTAACACATTTAAACCAAGGACCCCACAGCAAAACCTAATGCAAATACTTCTAACTTCCTAAGATTGCAGTTCTTCTGCAAGCAACAGCAAACCTACCTTTCCTTGCTGATGGCTTTCAATATATTCTTGACATTCTTAGAGTCTGGATTGAGACATCTCTTCTCCCCATTTTTTTTCATTGTAGCACTATAGAAGTAAATAGGAGTGAGAAATATTTAAAACAAGATTGGGCCAATAAAACAGATGGAATATACAGTTCTAAAGTCAGAAGCTTGAGTCCAGCTTTTCCCCCTTGCTATATAGAAGTCTTAGAATCATCACAAACTCTTTACTCATCTTTTATGATCATCACGTACTTAATATATGATTGCAACCAAAGAAGTGATCATCAGATGGGATTTTACTCACATGATCTCAGCACGTGGGCAAGATGGACTTGCAGGAATCATTTCAAGTTTTTCTAAGGACCTTGGATTAACAGGTCGATCACTAATTTCGATGCAGGTACAGCGTGTCGTTCTAGAGAGAGGTATTCCTGTGGGAAAAGAGACAGGTACAGCAGGGCAGGTTAGTGCAGGGTTTCATTTGAGGTATTTAATCTGGATAGAGGTATTTAACAGAACCTATATCCCCATGTCGTTGCATAGTCACTTATTCTAAGAAAGAATGTGTCCCATTATAACGCAGCTTTGAATGATTAATAAATTGATTATCTGGAAGAATGGAATTGTAACTTGTTGATTATAAAATTATATCCTTGAGCACAATTCATGTGCTTATTTAAACTGAGTTAGCTAAGGAGTTATCTCTGTCTTCCACTCTGTCTCCTCATTACCTCAGATTTTCTCTCTATATACTCCCTTTTTCCTTTCCTCTTCTGCTTTGCCTCCCTTCTTTCTTCTCTCTTTCTTTTATTCTACTTGCTTCTCTGACTTCAGCCATTCATATACACTATGTGGCCAGAGAGAATCTCTGCTCATTTACCTCTCATTTATAAGCAGACTCTGAAACCTGCAAATATACTATTTCTGTATTTATAGAATTTATACCCAGTCCTATTTCTGACTTTACAAATTAAATATACCTTGATGTTCCTTACCTTTAGTCCCACTCAGAGTCAGAAGGATAAGGCAGAAAAGAAGAATGGCACGTTGGTCCATGGTGCTGTGACTGGAGGTTCCTCTGTGGTAGGCTCAGAATGTGTGTGAGCAGGAGAGGAGTGTCTCAGAAAATGTGGGGCTAGGATGCAGTATTTATCTGCAAAGGCACTTTCCCTCCCTAACTCTGATTGGATAATGTTACAGTTGACTCTGAAAAACCTTTTATCTGATCCTTGGAGAAGTTCCGCATTGCATAATTGAAGGTGTTATTTATATTTATTGTGGCTTCCTAGTTATGGAATTTCCCTCCACCCGCTTTTTTTCAGTGGGAATGAGTTAGGTTTCACTTTCCAAAACATGAACTATTTCTTGAAAAACAGATCTTTATTGTATATAGAAATGATTTTTTTTAAAATGGAACTTTAATTCTCATCTTTCACCCCCTGCAAAATAAAAATATCAACTTAATCCTCAAGACAAAGTCCTAAATACAGTTTTTAAATGCATATACCTTAACATTGTGCTTTGCATCTGTTTTAATTTGCAGCAGTAAGGCATGAATAGGAATATCTTAAATTTATATACTTTTATGGGTTTCAGAGGTGTCATATACTTTCTCATTTGGTCACCACAATAACTCTGTGAAGAAGGCAGGAAAGTTGTTATTATCTTTATTTTACAAATGGAAGAATAATCTTAGACATTAGATTATGGTTTTAGGTCACAAAAAAGTTGCCAACCATTTATTCTCACTTTGATGCTTTTTTTTCAACGTTTTAAACTTTTATAATTACTTTCAGAGGCTAAGTACCTTCTTTTGAATATCCTTAGTAATAGCAATTTTTCATCCTTTGTCAGTAAATCTAATTTTTGGAAACATTAAGTTGTATCTGATGATTAAGACAAGCTATCCAGCTGGGCAGTGGTGTTACTATAAAGTAATAAGGTTGGTCTTCTTAGACAAGGTCAAATATATGGAACTGGCAAGTTTCAAAAAATTCCAAAATGCTTTGATCATTCATGACATCACTAAAATAAGTGAATACCTTCCAAGGTAACTGTTTTGAGGGAAAAACACTACTCATGTGGCTGATTTCTGGTGTGTTAGTAAACAAGTCTCATGTTTTATAGTCAGTCCCTGAATGAAATTATCATAAGAAGATGACATCCAGAATTGGAGAAGAAAATGATTCTTAGCTGTATCATGGTTATTGTAAAAAACAAAGGATGCTTTTTGAGGAAATAAATTTACAAAGTGTGATAGTTAAGGTTGTGTGTCAGCTTGACTGGGCCGTGATTCTCAGTGATTGGCAGTTAGGATGTAGTTTGGCAGTCACATGATGATGTGATCACTTACATGATGAGATTTGATATGATGTGATCACCTCCATGATGGGATCTGCTGTGAGTAGCCAGTCAGTTGAAAGGGAGTTTCTTTTGGGGGTTTGGTCTGCACTGAGTGTAAGTGGACCTTCTGGCGAGGCTTGTGGGCTTTTGCTTGCTCTGGATCCTGCAGCTGGCCCCTGTTCATCTGACCTCTGGTTCTTGGGACTTGAGCTAGCAGCTTACCTGCCGTCTTGCCTATGAGCAAGACCCCTGCTGTCTGACTTGCTGACGTTGGGTTAGCCAGCCCCTGCAGCTACATGAATCAGGAGAAGCCTCCAGCCTGACCCACATTCCAGCCTCTACAACTGCGTGAGCCATTTCCTTGATATAAATCCCTCTCTATATATATTTGGAGCCCTAGTGGCACAGTGGTTAAGAGCTATGCCTGCTAACCAAAAATATGAACCAAAACTTAGGTGAGATGAATTCTTTAACCCGTACATAAACAGGTTCAGAAAATGTTATCTGACTTTTTTTTGTTTTTTTTTTAAATATTTGCAGTTGACTAAACATTCACCAGCTTGGCTGCTAACCAAAAGGTCAGCAGTTTTTATCCACCAGGCACTCCTTGGGAACCCTATAGGGCAGTTCTACTCTGTCCTGCAGGGTCACTATGAGTTAGAATCAACTCGATGGCAAGGGGATTGGTTTTTGGTTTTATATATATATACTTATATGCTTTACTGGTTTTGCTTCTCTAGAGAACCCACCCTAAGACACAAGGGGAACATGATGGAAACAGACTTTGGGAGAACAGTTTAACTTAGGAGGAAAACGGAGAAACTGATTTAAAATGGAGTAGAGCTCCAAGGAGACTGTCAGATGCAAAGCAAAGGAAAAAAAGTGTCAGCCATTGAGCTGGTAACAATGATAACTGAAGTTACCAGGATTTCAACTGGATGACAAATAAGGACAAAAACTTCATTTCTTATCTTAGCATTCAGTAGTACTTGACTCATTATCATAACAGCAGCAGCAGGGAGTAGATGACATCCATACAGTGGGACACATGTTGGGCCTGGCTGTGGATGAACAGCAATGTCCAAGGGATATAGTGGCCTTTGGTTGTCTCTTTGCAAGTGGTTGGTAACAGGGGATCCACAATGAAATATCGTTCCAAATGCAGGTATCACTGCAGTGGAAAATCAGAGGCAGGTGATACTTGGAACCTAGGGAAATATCTGGGAGGTCTTTTGATAGTTAGCTAGGCCTCAACAATCTAGAAATATGCCAACGAAAGGCAGGGCTTCCATCCTAGGATCTGACTAGTGTACTTGACAGGTACTGGCCCCAAACTTGGCCTCAGAGGCCTATATGAAAGCCCATATATGCAAACTGGACACACATAAGACTTCAAACCTCAAATATAGGAGCTCTGTCATCAGAGCAGGGAATGACTTGTTACTTGGAGTAGGCGGAAATTGCTGGAGTGCTGAATCCCAGTTCAGTCTGTTCGAGTTCCAAAAGTTTAGCCTAGTGGGTATGTCAGTGGACTTAGCTGTGGAACTGGAAGCACAAGAGGAAGCAAAAGAGTCAGAGACTGATATTAGAACTCAAAAGACTTTCAGCAAAGACTCTTTGCTCCTGATGAGGGAAAGGCATATGAGAGATGGTGACATAGAGCCCCCCCCCCCATAGCTGTTAGTGTAGAATAAAAATTGTAATGTGAATAAAAATCCAAAAATTTCCAGAGAAACTTCTGATATCATGGATAGAGGAGGCTCTGAATAGTTCAGAGTTAAACAAAATGATACATGGAGTTTGTTGAACTTCTTGGATGTACAGATTTTTTTCACAAATTTAGGAAGTTTTTGACCATTATTTTTTCAAATATTCTTTCTGCCCCTTTCTCTCTCTCTGCTCCTACTGGGACTCCCATTATGTATATGCACGTATGCTTGAGGATGTTGCATAGACTCTGTTCATTTTTCTTCACTCTTTTTCTTTCTGTTCCTCAGAATGGATACTCTCAATTAACCTAGCTTCAAGTTTGCTGATTCTTCTCCAGTTCAAATCTGCTGTTAAACCCCTCTAGTGAATTTCTTGTTTCAGTTATTGTACTTTTTAATGCCAGAGGTTCTTCTTTTATTATTATTTTTTAAATATAATTTTTCTCTCTCTATTTGGTGAGGTGTTGTTCTCATACTTTCCTTTAGCCCTTTAGACATGGTTTCTTTTAGTTTTTTGAATATATTTATAATAGCTGATTTAAAGCCATTGTCTAGTAAAGTGAAATGAGAAAGTCCCTGGGCTTCCTCAGGGACAATTTCTATTGACTGCTTTTTTTATGTGTATGATCCATACTTATCTGTTTCTTTGCATGGCTTGAAATTTTTTTTGAGAGCTAGATATTTTAAATAATATAATGTGACAACTCTGGAAATCAGGTTCCTCCCCTCCTTAGGATTTGTTGTCTTCACTGTTTGTTGTTGTCATTGTTTGTTTGGTTAGTGACTTTCCTGAACTAATTCTTTGAAGTCTCTATTCTTTGTTGTGTGTAGCCACTGAAGTCTCTGCTTACTAAACATAGAGGTAAGCTAATTGGTTAAAGACAAGCTCTGAGAATAGAACTTTCCTTACATGCCTTGAACTGTAGTAAGTCTCCTAGCCTTCACTGTGGGGCTCTGGGTATGTGTTTGGGTATACTTTTAGTACTCCAGCAGGGAGTTTACAACTCAGCTTTAGCCTTCACCTTCTCTGCAGAAACTTAAGGTCATCCAGAGGTGATACATTAGGCCCTTTTCAGGTCTTTCCAGCCTATGCTCATATGCATAGCCTTCAAAATATCCAGAAATGTGTGAGAGCTTTTCAAAGCCCTCTACAGACATCGCATTCCTCAGTTTTTCCTTTTAAATTTTTAGTCAGCCTCTTGTTAAACTTAACTAGTATTGCCATCTCAGGCAGCTGCAATGTTAAGCAATTGCCACTGATTATTTTGTACAAACATTCTAGGAATATGGCTGTTTACACCAAGTGAGCTCTGAGTTAGGTCACATAAAGACAAGCCCTGAGAGTGGAGCTTTTAAGGGAGCTTCCAGACAAGTCAAATAGTGATAACTATCTGAGGATGGAGCTTTTGGGGAGCTCCAGATCCATTCTGCCCCCTCTACTGGCTGTGAGGTTGCTGCTTTTCAGAGCTACATAGTTGTGAGGCTGTTAGTTTTCAAGGCTGCCACAGTGCTGGGGAGACAGGAATGAGGATCAGACTAGTTAAAAAGACCACCAGAGTTATCTGTACTTACTGTGATTCAGCTATGTTTCTTGGAATAAACCCTCCCCAGATTACTGCAAACCTTTAATTAGTTTCCAGTGTTGTGGAAAAGAAAATTAGTTTAGATACTTTAGCCACTGTTCTTGTTGCTTTTACAGAGGAGTAGATTTTTGAAGGTCTTTACTCCACCATTCCAGAAGTGCTTTCTTTAGAGTCATTTTTGTTTGCTTGTTCTTAGGTAAAATTTATATATAGTGAAATGTACAGATCTTCAGTGTACCATTGGATGAGTTTTCACAAATGCATGCACTTGTAACACCCAAACTCCTATCAAGTTATAGTACATTGTCACCATTCCAGGAAGTTCCTTCATGCCTCTTGCCAGTTAGTGCTAATACTACCTTCTCTACCCGTGGTGCAACCACTGTTCCAGGTTTTTTTTTTTACCATAGATTGGTTTTCCCTGTTCTAGAATTTTGTATGAATGGAACCATTTCAGTATGTACCCTTTTGTGCAAAGTTTCTTTCACTCAGCATAATCGTGTTTTCAGATGCGTCTAGGTAGTTGCATGAATTAATAATTTGTTGTTTTTGTTGTTGAATAGTATTATATTTCAAGAATACACCACGGTTTGTTTATCACTTCTCTTGTTGATGGACACCTGGACTGTTTCCATATTTTAGTTATTAGGGATAAAGCTATGAACATTTTTGTATTAATCTTTTTGTGGGCATATGTTTTCCTTTCTTTGGGGTACCTGCTATGTCACTTCTCTGTTTAAGACTCTCCCACAACTCCCAGTTTACTTAGAGTAAAATCCAAAACTTGAATTAACCTGTTGTGCTAAGTCTTCTGTGATCTGACTACCTATCTCTCCAACCTCATCCCACATCATTCCCTCTCAACCACTGCACTCCAGTCACAGTGACTTTTACCCTGTTGCCTCTATCTGGAATGCTTTCCTCCTGTTCTTTGCATAGCTGATTCCTTCTGGACATTTGGATTCTAGCTAAATAGTACTTTCTCTTACCATACAGTCTAAAGCAGCCATGATCTTATTTTAATTCTCTGCATGGCATTTCTCACTATCTGATATTTTGTTTATTCTTTATTTTCAATATCCCTTTTTCTACACTAGAATGTAAGCTCCAAGACCTTATAAGTCTTATTCACAGCTGTATCCCAGCTCCTAGAACATCACCTGGCTTATGGTAGGTATTCAAAATATATTGGATGTATGGATAGATTGATGGATGAATCATTCCAGATTTTAAAAAATAGTCTAAATTAGAGTTGTATATCTTCAAAAAGAATTTCAGTGGCTCATCATATTTCTGTATTAGGACATGGGAATTATTGCTTTCCATAGGAACCAGGTTTAACTTAAGAAGACTATAATTTCCCCAGAAGTGAATATAGATTCAGGTAAGTGAAATCAATACAGGTATTTTCAGCTGACCACAGGCCAGAATCTTTGTTCCATTGTACTGTGGGTAACTGTACAAAGAGTGGTGTCCCTAAAAGCTTCTTAATTATTCATTGGAGGCTCTCTGTAATTATATGTTGAATGAATGAAGGAATGCAAATTTCCTCAGTGCATATTGAGTATATGACCATGGATGGTGTTGGAAGAAGAATGAGGAAGATTGGATTACAGAGGCTTCTCATTATTGTCTGTGTATTTACTTTTTGTAGGGCACCAAGCTAATCTCGGGATACTAGGAAGGATAAGACCCAATGCCTCTCCTTGATGGGCTTGCATTCTAACTGGGAAGACCAACAAATATGAAACAATATCAATAAAAAACTATATAGTCAGTGTCAAATGAGTGGTATAGACAATAAATAGTGTGGGGTTTCATAGGAAAGTTTGCTCATTAAGGCCACAAGTGCCCAGAAGAGTCTTCAGAAAAAAAGGTTAGGCCTAAGCTGGGCCTTGAAGTATGCATTGTACTTAGACAGGTGGCCAGGAGGGAAAAACATGAAATTAGAGGAACGTCATAAAAATGGAGGCCAGCCAACCAGTTAGTTAGGTTGGTTGAGGCTGTGGGGGAGGTAATGCCTTGTTTAGGATTCCATAGGATCTGGTCCTCAGTTTACAGGTCCAGAAACTCCCATGTTTTCTTATCATCCATAGTGAGCATCTTCTCAGGGATTTAATTCTGCTGACCCAGTCTACGAGAGACTAAGATACAAATCAAAATGACATTTTAATCTTTTATGAAGAGGACCTTCCCAGTGATTGGAACGTTTGGGTCTGATATCCAAGTCACCCCTTTCCCAGGATCAGAGTAACAGAAGTTGAATTAGTAGTCAGATTGTTGTCTGGTGAACATAGAATCAAAACAAAAGGCCCTTCTGTTTTTGCTCTGAATGAAAGGCTGCTCAAGGAGAAACCTGATAAATGTGATCAATGTGGAAAAAGATTCAGAAAGAAATAAAACTTTGAGAGATTTTAGAAAGCTCACTGTTATTTGTTTCATCCATGGGCAATCCTACATGGATCGTTTGAATAAAAATCTAAATGATAACTCCTCTTGAATTCATATTTCTCTCAATTTTTGCAAGGCTTTTGACATATTCACTTTTTCAATGATCCAAGTCGAGTTTTGAAAGAAAACAAGAGTAAAGGAAGTAGCCATGTTTAGTTTCAGTTTCAAGTGCCGTTGGTTTATCTTTAAGCTTCCAATTATGGCATCAGGCCAAAAAAAAAAAAAAAAAGGTCCTCCTTGAGAGATTTGTGAATACAGACCCAGAACATAAAATGCCTTCTGAGAAACGAATAATGCTTAGAAGAAATTTCCTAAAAAGTGAACAGGAAGACTTCAGTGGTTTCTGTACACTGGGGATCCCCTTCGGCTGGTATAGAACACTCCTTGGAAAGTATGGGAAAGGAGGACAGAGCTGACCTTTCCGTAGTTTTGACTCTCAATCCTCACAAGATTCCCTTAGCTGACGGATTCTGGCATACTAGTTACATACCTTTCTGTACCTTTGTGTCTCATCATTCACAGCCAGCTTGAGAAGAGAGCACAGGCTGAGGCAGAGGTGTGGGTGGTAAACCCTTGCAATCATCATGCTTGGGAGGGATGGGAATAGCTTCTGAATGGATGCATTTTAGACCATGCAGTGTTTTGCTTTCCTCACACTTGATGGTGTGATGGCCTAGGCTGGGAATCTAGAGATACATAGTTTTGTTCCTCACTGGCTCTGTGATTTTGGGCAAATTAGGTCTATGATTCAATTTTCTTATCTTCAAATGCAGATTATAATACCTAACCCATCTACCTTTCAGGGTCTTTTAAAGATGACAGGATATAGAAAGGTATTTTAATAAGATATTTAACAATGAATTTTTCACCAGCCAACTTTTCAGAGATATGGCCAGCTCTCTGGCCAAGTTTCAGCTTATCTTCTAGTGCCATAAGTAGTGTTCTCTCTCTGGATTATGCAGTTACCTTGTGGTCGGATGTATCTGTTAGTCTAGAGAATTCATAAGCATGACTTTCCTGGTTGAACTGAGGGTTGGAATCATGCAACATCTACTCACAGGAAAGGGCTTATTAGGTAAGCTGGTTTACCTACAGATAAATAAAAATGCATAATGCATTTACAAAACAAGAGAAGGACACCTCCTTCACCACTTCTTTTCACAGTACTGCAGAGCCTATGAACAATAAAATGAAAAAAGAAATTAAAGCCATAAGGATTTGAAGGGAAGAAATAAAAATCTGCAAATGATAAGACTGTCTGCATAGAAAATGCGAAAGAATTTACAAAGTTTTAGAAATAAGAGTTTATCAAAGTGGTTGGATAAAAGATCAGTATACATAGTCAATTGCATTTTTTAATACCAAAAGCAAACAAGTTAAAATGTTATTTAAAAAGAAAAAATTTCTAGTAGTAACAAAGTCTATAAAATACTTAGAAATAAAACTAACAAAAGGCATTTAGGACTTGTTTGCAGAAAATGTAGATGAATCTTTCTAAAATAATGTTGAGTAAAATAATGTCGAGTTTGCATACAACATGATTACTCATTTGATAAAGTTTAGAAAAACTAAAAAGTTAGATAATATTTTGTTCAGTTATGTGTAATATAAATGTTAAAACTATTTTTAAAAAGCAAGTTGGTAATAAAGACAGAATTTAGGAGAGTGATTGTCTTGGGGTTGGAGGAGGCAAGAGAATGGGTTAAGGGAGGAGCACATAGCTATATTTAAATCATTGTTAATGTTCTGGTTCTTAATTTGTCTGGTGAGTTTCTAAGTTTTCATTATATTACAAGTAAATAAATATATGAAAGAGGTCCATGCATGGATCAGGGATGGAAGTGTATGTATCATCAACTAAAATTATGACTAATCCAAATCTTTGCACCTGAGGTTCATTAAAAATTAATTTACTATAAAGTCCTTATTTCAAGGAAATAGCTAGAGTAAGTTTTAGATCCTCGGTTCCTTATGGAGAGGAGCCAAAGAAATGTAGCATAATTATGCCAGTACTTTTCTGAGTCATTTTATATCTCAGATATTGGAAAGTTTCCAAGACTTTCTGCTCTATTAAAATGTAGCTATATTTTGGCTTAACAGAGTTATTGGGGGTTTAAATCAGCATAATATTTAGAAAAGGTCATTGAGCTGTTAATTCAGAAATCAAAGAACTCAAGGAGGAGAGCTGGAAGAAAGACTGTGGTTAGTCAGTTAAATTGAATAGATGAGATATTAGGAGATAAAACCAGAGGGCTGACAGAGAAGAGCAAGAAGTGAGAATTGGTCGGTCCTTCCTTTTTTTTCTTTACATGGCCCCAATAGGACAGAAAAACTATAGATTAAGGTGCATTGACAAATCCCAACCCAGAGAATCTTAAGACATGCATGGTTCTTAATATAAAGAGTTTGAAGGTTGGCTGGTTTCCGTATTAACTGTCTATGTAAACTGCTTAGTATTAGAAGTTACTTTTTTAAAATAATATATTAAAATTAATAGTTATTGAATGCTTTCCTTTGTGCTAAATGGTTTATTTAAATTATCATTTAATCTCAATGACTGCCATATAATATGTACCTGTTTTATAGTAAGCTAAAATGGGATTTCATAGCAAGATTCACATTTAAGCAGTCTTACTCCAGAGCCTCTTTTTTTTTGGACATTTTATATAATCTTTATCTTTGATAATGTATTTATTTATTTTTAATATTTTTTATTGTAGTTTAAGTGGAAGTTTACAATTCATGTTAGTCTCTCATACAAAAATTTATGCATACATTTTTATGTGACCCTAATTGCTCTCCCTATACTGTGACAGCACTTTCCTCCTTTCCACCCCTGATTTCCTGTGTCCATTCAGCCAGCTCCTGACGCTCTCTGCCTTCTCATCTCACCTCCAGACAGAAGCTGCTCATTTAGTCTCATGTATCTAACTTGAGCTAAGAAGCACACTCTTCACGAGTATCATTTTTTGTCTTATAGTCCAGTCTAATGTATGTCTGAAGAGTTTGCTTCGGTAATGTTTTCAGTTCTGGGCTAACAGAGAGTCCGGGGGTCATGTCTTCCAGGGTCCCTCCAGTCTCAGTCAGACTATTAAGTCTGGTATTTTTACTAGAATTTGAATTCTGCATCCCACTTTTTTCCTGCTCCATCAGGGACTCTCTGTTGTATTCCCTGTCAGGGCAGTCATTGGTGGTAGCTGGGCACCATCTAGTTCTTTTGGTCTCAGACTGATGCAGTCTCTGGTTTATGTAGCCCTTTCTGTCTCTTGGCTAATAGTTTCCTTGTGTCTTTGGTGTTCGTCACTCTCCTTTGCTCCAGGTGGGTTGGGACCAATTGATGCATCTTAGATGGCTGCTAACTAGCTTTTAAGACACCAGACGCCACTCACCAAAATGGGATGCAGAACATTTTCTTAATAAAGTTGGTTATACCAATTGACCTAGATGTCCCCTGAAAGCATGGTCCCCAGACCTACCTCAGCCCCTGCCACTCTGTCCCTCGAAGTGTTTGACTGTATTCAGGAAACTTCTTAGCTTTGCTTTAGTCCCGTTGTGCTGACTTCCCCTGTGGTGTGTACTGTCCTTCCCTTCACCTAAGACAATTCTTGTCTACTATCTAGTTAGTGAATAACACTCACCCTCCCTCCCCACCCTCGTAACCATCAAAGAATGTTTTCTTCTGTGTTTAAACCTTTTCTTGAGTTCTTATAATATGCCCTTCTGTGACTGACTAAATTCACACAGCATAATGCCCTCCAGATTCCTCCATGTTATAAGATGTTTCATGGCTTCATCATTGCTCTTTATCATTGCATAGTATTCCGTTGTGTGACTATACCATAATTTGTTTATCCATTCATATGTTGTTGGGCACCTAGGTTGTTTTTATCTTTTTGCTATCATGAACAGTGCTGCAGTGAACATGGGTGTAGATATATCTATTTGTGTGATGGCTCTTACTTCTCTAGGATATTATTCCAAGGAGTGGGATAGCTGGGTCATATGGTACTTCTATTTCTAGCTTTTTAAGGAAGCACCAAATCGATTTCCAAAGTGGTTGTACCATTTTACATTCCCACCAACATTGTATAAGGGTTTCAGTCTCTCCAGAACCTCTCCAGCATTTATTATTTTGTGTTTTTTGGACTAATGCTAGCCTTGTTGGGGTGAGATGGTATCTCATTGTAGTTTTGATCTGCATTTCTCTAAAGGCTAACGA
>NW_004444041.1:8386991-8388891 GCF_000243295.1 Trichechus manatus latirostris | reverse complement strand
TTCTCAATTCTGTTCCATTGGTCTATGTATCTGTTGTTGTACCAGTACCAGGCTGTTTTGACTACCGTGACGGTATAAGGTTCTAAAATCAGGTAGTGTGAGACCTCCTACTTTGTTCTTCTTCTTCTTGAGTAATGCTTTACTTATTTGGGGCCTCTTCCCTTTCCATGTGAAGTTGGTGATTTATTTCTCCATCTCATTAAAAAATGCCATTGGAATTTGGATCAAGATTGCATTGTATCTGTAGATTGCTTTGGGTAGAATTGACATTTTTACAATGTTGAGTCTACCTATCCATGAGCAAGGTATGGTTTTCTACTTCTGTAGGTCTCTCTTGGTTTCTTGCAATAGTGTCTTGTAGTTTTCATTGTATAGGTCTTTTACGTCACTCCAGAGCCTCTTAACCACACTGCTATACTGCCTCTCTGGGTTACTTTTATCATCGGCCTGTATTGGTTTTGATCACTCACAGAGCCATTCATGATCCTTCACATTGGTCTGTTGCTTTTGAGATACTAAGGAACCCAGAATAGAGCCTTCCAGGGTCATTTTTGGGGATACCTGTCTACCCAATAGACGTTATTAAAATCTATGGCATCAATCAACAAATCAAGGTACCTGGTCATCTTAAGTTAGAAGTATCTGCTGTACCATAGGCAGAAGGAGGTTCTCTGTAACCTGCCTCTTACCATGTGCTGGAGCCTGCCCAGGATCAAGAAGAATGTGTATTAGACAGGGATTTGGAAGGAAACAGAGGGTACACTCAGCTGAGATTTTAAAGAAGATTCTACTTGCAGAGGTATAGGCAGGATTAAGGGAATCAACAAAGGATATGAAGCACCCAGGGGTCTAGCAACAGTGGGAAGCAGTTACCATCTCTCAGTCGAAAAGAGGCAATGCGAGGAAAGGGTGTTACTGAAGCTCAGTAATAAGCTTATTATATGTTAACATAATTTTTTATGAAAAATAACTGTTTGCCAAAACAAACAAAAAAAATAGTGAAGAGAGTGGCATTGTTTACATTTTTGCAGATTCTTTAATGTCTGGCTTAATAGAAGGTAGGAGTTACTAGTTGGTGCATATGCTTAAGTACTCGGTTACTGTCTGAAAGGTTGGCGGTTCAAATCCACCTAGAGGCAGCCTACTCCCAAATGATCACAGCCATGGAAAATCCTATGGAGCACAGTTCTACTCTGAAACACATGGGGTTGCAATAAGTCAGAATTGACTCTATGGCAGCTGATTTGGTTTTCATAGAAGACAGCTGGATTGTCATATCTGCTTCTGCATTCAATCTGTTGCAATATTACATACCATGTAGTCTCTAGAAAATTCCACTGTATTCTTGTGAGAGAATGAAAGTAAAAAAAAGATAAAATTAAAAAAAAATTTAAAATTATTATGAAAATAGTTTGACTTTATAGACTTCCTGTAAGTGTCTCTTGGATCCTGGACTAGGGGGTGAGGGTGTCACACTCTGAGAACTGCTGTTCTATAATATGGCTATCTGTGCTCATTTAGTCATTTTATAGTTGTTACATACTGAACGCTTAAGAGTATGACTATAAAACATACATATGATACTCAGTCTTTATATTAGTTAGAACCTTTAATGCAAAACAGAAACAGAACAGTAATAACAGAAGTAATGAAAACTACATAAATGATGCACAAGACTGTCTCTGCTATAAATTAGGAAGCTACAAGTATTCTAAGAACCCACAAATGTTCTATCAGCATTATTTAATATAACACATACCAATTATACAAATATGAAGATCACTTATTGTCTTAGTCATTGTCTTAGTCATCTAGTGCTGCTACAACAGAAATACCACAAGTGGATGGTTTTAACGAAGAGAAGTTTATTTCCTCACAGTCAAAGTAGGCTAAAAGTCCA
>NW_004444041.1:8377011-8386381 GCF_000243295.1 Trichechus manatus latirostris | reverse complement strand
TCCCATGTGTCTCTGCTCACTTCTGTCTTTTATATCTCAAAGGAGATTGCATTAAGACACTATCCAATCTTGTAAATCTCATCACTGTGATAGAATTTACAAAAGGTAAGGAGATCACATTTAACCTTATCATAGTGATAGAGTTTAAGGAAATCACATCAGATTACACAATCATACAACACTGGGAAACATGACCCAGCCAAGCTGACAGATATTTTTGGGGACATAGCTCAATCAATGACACTTGTTATACAACTGGAAGATGTTTTCCAGCTGATAATACTTTCCAGAACCTGGTGAAAATCCTTTCATTTCAGGTGCTCTGGGCACAAAGAGAAGCCCTGGTGGCACAGTGGTTAAGAGCTACGGCTGCTAACTAAAAGGTTGGCAGTTTGAATCCACCAGCCGCTCCTTGGAAACCCTATGGGGCAGTTCTGCTCTGTCCTATAGAGTCGCTATAAGTTGGAATAGACTCAGCAGCAGTGGATTTGGTTTTTTTATTTTGGGCACAAAGAATCCTATTTTATCAAGTATTGAGCACCTACCGTATCCAAGGCACTATACCTTGGGTGCTACAGGAGTACAAGTAAATATGTCATGGTCTCAGTCTTGACAAAGCAAGTACTGTAAGACTTTGTATGCAGATAAGAACGATGTATTATAAAGGCTAAAATATAGGTACAGTGGTGGTACTACTAAGAGGAGGGTGGTCAGTTCTACAGTGTGTATGTGTGGGATGGCACCAGAAAGGATTATGGCAGAGTAACTTTTGAGCTGAGTCTTGAAAACAAAAAACCAAATCCATTGCCATCAAGTCAATTCTGACTCACAGCGACCCTGTGGGACAGAGTAGAACTACCTCATAGTGTTTCCAAGGCTGCAAATCTTTTTGTCCCACACAGTGGCTGATGGGTTTGAACCACTGACTTTTTGGTTAGAAGCTAAGTGCTTAACCACTATGCCACTATGGCTCCTTGAGTCTTAGAAGATGAGACTTGCTCAAGTGAAAGGTTGGCAGTTTGAATCTGCCCAGAGGCACCTTGGAAGAAAGGACTGGTGACCTACTTCCAAAAGATCACAACCATTGAAAACCCTACGGAGTGCAGTTCTGCTCTGACACACATGAGTCGGAATTGACTTAAAGACAACTAGTTTATATTAAGTACTGTACTTAATAGTCAAAAATAATTAAATATAATCTTTGCTTTTCTAGCAGTAGTATCCAAAACTATTCCACTTCTTGGAAGTTCCTCTTGGTTAATTGGAAACAGTGCTGAATTTCTAAATCACTGTGGGTATTTAGCATCTCAAGTTTTCTATATTCATAACTCGGTCTGCAGTCTTCTCTGCTAAACCACATCTTCCTCTTATCTCTTAATTCTTGTTAGTGGCAGTAACATTGTTTTAAATTGCAAAACTTTGGCTTTTTTTCTGGATTCCTGTCTTCTGCCTCAACGTCAGACTCAAATAAATCCTTAGCATTTTCCTTGACCTCTTTCCTCAGCTTCAGCCTTCACATCCAATCCATCACTAAGTCTTTTTGATTCTTTCTCTACAGTGTACTTGTCATTATATTTCCATTCTCACTGTTACCACCTTAGTTTAGCCCTTTTCACACGAGAGTGTCCCAAAGGGTGGGACAGTACCAGGTATTTAATATTGATAAATTATTCTCTTTAACTTGTAGTTCAGTCCCTCTAATTAAATTAGAAAGGGTGTCAGTTTGGTATTAATATGACTTTCAAACACCTCACCATCTATGCTAATCTCCCTTTTAACAGATAGAGAGCAAGTGAGAGGCTTAGAACCTTTGACATACATTAGTATCTGGTTAGAATTTAGTATTTTTTCATCGTATTTCTATTTATTGTTACATTTTATTTCTGTAGCAAGTGCTAGTGATTTCACATATAGTGTAGTGAAAGTTTGCTTTTCATGTAAGTAAAATGTAAGTTTAAAAAAGTGGTATACAGATTTGCAAGATATAATGAGTATCAAACAGAGATAGGGTAAAAAAAAAAAATTGTGAACATGGTTTGAGAATGACCTGAATTTTAGGAAATACAGACCTGAGATATTGCAGCATGTTCCTAACTGATTTTTCCTTCCTCGGTCCTTCCCAGTCAACCCTCTATGCCATTCTCAGGATAATCTTACTAAAGGATAACTTGGATTGGGTCATTCTCTTACAGATTTTATTTTTTAGAATAGTTTTATGTTTGTAGAAAAATTGAATACGAAGTACAATGTTTCTACATGTCCTCCACCCACATTTCCCCCTATTATTAACATCTTGCTTTAGATGGTGCATTTGTTACAATAGATGAACCAATATTGATATTATTAACTAAGGTCCATAGTTTACATTAGGGTTTACTCTTTGTGTTTTACACATCTGTGGACTTTGACAAATGCATAATGTTATGTATCCAGCATTACAATATTAATACAGAGTAGTTTCAATGCCCTAAATATCCCCTGTGCTCCACCTGTTCATCCCTCCCCACTCTCTCTCATTCCTCACCCAAACCCCTGACTTCCATTCATCTTTTTACTGTCCCTGTAATTTTGCCTTTTTTAGAATGCTGTATAGTTGGAATCATACAGTATGTACCCTTTTTAAACTGGCTTCTTTAACTTAGCAGTGTGCATTTTAAGATTCTTCCATGTCTTTTCATGCCTTGATAGCTCATTTCTTTTCATCACCAAATAATATTTCATTATATAGATGTACCACAATTTGTTTATCCATTCACCTATTGAAGGACATCTTGGTTGCTTCCAATTTTTGGTTAGTTGTGAATAAACTAAACATTTGTGTGCAGATTTTTGTTTGGACATAAACTTTCAACTCATTTGAGTGAATCCCTAGGAGAGCAATTGCTGGATCATATGGTAAAAGTATGTTTAGCTTTGCAAGAAACTGCCAAACTGCCTTTCAGAGTGGCTCTACCACTTTACATTCCCATCAGCAATGAATTAGAGTTCCTCTTACTCCACATCCTCGTCAGCATTTTGTGTTGTCAGGGTTTTGGATTTTAACCACTCTAATAGGTGCATGGAGCCCTTGTGGTGCAGTGGTGCAGTGTTTGGCTGCTAACCAAAAGGTTGGAAGTTCGAGCCCACCAGCTGCTGCTTGGAAACCCTATGGGGCAGTTCTACTCTGTCCTGTAGGGTCAGTATGAGTCGAAATCAACTTGATGGCAACAGGTTTGGTTTTTGATTTTAATAGGTGTGTAGTGGTGTCTCATTGTTGTTTTAATTTGCAATTTCCTAATGACATGATGTTGAGCATCTTTTTGTATACTTATTTGCCATCTGTACATATTTCTTGGTGAAGTGTCTGTTTGGATCTTTTGCCGATTTTTTAATTGAGTTATTTGTTTCTTAAGGCTGAGTTTTAATATTTCTTTATATACTTTGGATACAAGTCCTTTATCATATATGTGTTTTGCAAATATTTCTCCCAGTATGTAGATTGTCTTTTCATTCTTTAATTATTTATAAACTTTAATGACTCCCCAATGTATACATAGTAAGATTTAAGGTTGTTTAGCTAGGCACTGGATACTCTTCCTTCTTTATTCCACCCAAACAACTCCAATTATAATATATATGTTGTTAGGTGCTGTCAAGTCAGCTCTGACCCATAGCGACCCTATGCACAACAGAATGAAACACTGCCTGGTCCAGCGCCAGCCTCACAATCGTTGCTATGCTTAAGCCCATTGTTGCAGCTACTGTGTCAGTCCATCTCGTTGAGGGTCTTTCTCTTTTTCACTGACCCTCTACTTTACCAAGCATGATGCTCTTCTGCAGGGAATGGTCCCTTCTGATGGTATGTCCGAAGTACGTGAGACGAAGTCTCGCCATCCTTGCTTCTAAGGAGCATTCTGGCTGTACTTCTTCCAAGACAGGTTTGTTCATTCTGGCAGTCCATGGTATATTCAATATTCTTTGCCAACACCATAATTTAAATGCATCAATTCTTCAGTCTTCCTTATTCACTGTCCAGCTTTTGCATACATATGAGACAATTGAAAATACCATGGCTTGGGTCAGGTACACCTTAGTCCTCAAAGTGACATCTTTGCTTTTTAACATTATATATATATCTCGCCTTATACTTTTCTACCATTGTGCATTCTCATGCCGTTCCTCTGCCTTAAGTTCCTTTACCCTTAATTTCTATCACCATTGATTCATTTCATTCACAGATATTTATTGAGGGTCTGATATGTGCCAGACACGGTACTGTGGGTTGGGGCTACTACAGTTAACAAAGGGAGCGTGGAATTCTCACTGAGCTTACAGTGAGAATCTGGGAGAGAGCAGATGTTAAGCACAGGAATAATTTCTTAGTTACAATTGCAGTAAGTAGTTTGATGGAAAAGTACTGGGTGTTATAAAAACATAAATAGGAGATCTTATCTAGTTGAGTTTGAAGGTGGTTTCAAAGATAACCTCTTGGAGGAAATGTCATTTAATCTGAGACCTAATTATTAAGTGTTATTAGGAGGGATCAGTCCCTGGAGAAGGACATCATGCTTAGTAAAGTTGAGGGTCACTGAAAAAGAGGAAGACTCTCAATGAGATAGATTGACACAGTGACTGCAACAATGGGCTCAAGCATAACAACAATTCTGAGCATGGTGCAGGACCCGGCAGTGTTTCGTTCTGTTGTACACAGGGTTGCTATGAGTTGGAATCGATCCGATCGTGCCTAACAACAATAGCGACAGCTTGGCAGAGAAATGAGCAGAGGAAATAGTATGTGCAAAAGCACTGAGGTGGGAACAACCTTGGCTGGAGTATGTTAATTCTTTCAGATGTAATTTGCCATAAAGAAATTCAGGTATATGTTGTCTTCTAAATAATAACCTACTGATCTGTAACCCTTACTCTACTTTTGAAATTTTTTATGTAGCCCTAACTCAATGAATTTTATTTTTAATGATTTTTTTTAAATCACTGTAAATAGCCAAATAGTAGATTCAGGTCTTAAAACTATCTAGGGAATTTATATAGAAATCCCATTTCTAGATAGAAATTTATATAGAGTTATATAATATTGATTTTACTATATATCTATATTATATATGCCACATATAATATAGACTTATATAGGATTATGTAGAAATTCTCTAGGTAGCATTTTGGCTTCTCATTATTGCTTGTAGGCACCAGTCAAAAAACCAGTCATTAAGAAGGCCTGGAGCCCTTCCCTACTAGTTATTTTCCGACCATTATTTGATCTGCTTTATGGTTGGCTCTTTGATATAAATGGGAAAGATACACAAAGAATACATTAAAATTGTTCTTTTGTTTTCAAATACACAGAAATACCTGATTATATTTTTGGTAAGTTTGTGGCAAATATTTTCGTTCTTCAAATGTATTGGTACCTGTATAAAGAGTGCTGTATCAGCCAAGGTTTTTGGTTACATGCAGAGAAGCCAGTTCAGGCTAATTAGAGCAGAAAAGGAGTTTCATCAGAAATATATTGGGTAGCTGAAGAATCTACAGGAAGACTGGATAGTCAGGCTTGGAAAATGGATAAGAACCTAAGAGAGCTAGGTGGCAGGAAGGCCTAGCCAGTGTTTGCTGCAGGAACATGTATTAAGAAGCCCCTACTGTCAAGCTCTCACTCCTCTTGCTGCTTTAAACAATATTTTACTGATAGCATCTTTGTGGTGCTAGCTGAAGTTCAGAGTCTAGGGTAGGAGTGGCTTGACTGAGTCCTTGTTCTGGCTGCTAGGGGAGAGCTTCTCCCTTTGGCTTCTCCCTTTTGGCCTCCCAAGACTCATATACTCGGGGATTTGCCACAAGTAGGAAGGGGATTTGGACCTAGAAAGACCCACTAAAAAAAGATAGCTCTCTTCCACAACTACCCATTAAAATATATTTCTAAACAATACTGTGTGATGACAGACAGTTTGCTTTGTGAAATATAAGGTGAAATTGTTTAAGGCATTGCAGATGTTCTGGGAAGCATATGGTTGTTTCTGTTTTAAGAACGGTTGTGATGGCTTATTAGAGAAAATGATTTTTATTCTTCTTAAAGTTGTGTGCCATCGAGTCGATTCCAACTCATAGCGACCTTATATGACACAGTAGAATTGCCCCAAAGGGTTTCCTAGGCTGTAATCTTTACCAGAGCAGATCGCCAGGTCTTTTCTCCTCTGGAGCAGCTGGTAGGTTCAAACTGCTGACCTTTTGGTTAGCAGCCCAGCACTTGACCAGGACTCCTTAAACCAGTCTTAAGTATCCCTAAATTTTATAGCATAGCCATGAGAAAAGAAATGAATTAGATTATATATTTTTATAAGAGAAAGAATCACAAAAGGTAAAAATGATCGCCAGATGTGCATATATATTTATTTCCCAACATTTTTCTTTGGTAGACAAAAAACGTTTCATACTTAAAATGTATCCACAGTATTTCTATGTATCATTTATAAGAGCAGAGAAAGCCAAAATATACAATATACATATCCTACATATCCTAATTGCTTAAAACATTCTCAATTAAAAAAAAAAAAAAACTTGTAAAAAAATCAAATTAAGACCAGAGCTGTTAATTTAATTATGAAATATTTGGGCTCTTACCAGTTTTCCTTAGCTTATAATTTTTTATAGTATTTTTTATAAATTAGAGTCTTTATGAGAACAAGCAAAATTATGTATAAGAACATTTTCCATATATATGCATATATGTGTTTGCGGTGCATGTGTGCTACATGACTTTTGGGAAGAGGAATGTGGAGTTGCGTGAAAAATTAATTTGGGAATGTTTTACTATACACGTGCATGCTTTTGACTCATAAAATCTCCACTCCAGTAATAATGTTAATGTCTCCCTTGTAACTACCAATTGTAACATGGAATATAGATCAAGTAAAAGCCAAAAACAAACCTGTTGCTGTCGAGTCAATTCCGACTCATAATGACTTTATAGGACAGAGTAGAACTGCCCCATAGTGCTACCAAGGAGCAGCTGGTGGATTCAAACTGCCAACCTTTTGGTTAGCAGCCCATCTCTTAACCACTGCGCCACCAGGGCTCCATAGATCAAGTACAGATGGGTAATTTCTAGAGACAAAAGTGTTTTCATAGTCACAATAGAATTGTTGCAATCAAATCTCCTAGAAAGTTCTCTAACCTAGAAATGCATGAATGTATATTGCAACAGACAGGAGAGAGTCAATTTCCTATTGCAGAATGCTTATATTTTCAGTAGTCACAGTAAAACTTGACATGTTCCAGGTTTTCAGATCCTCTTTTCCAGGACTTCATATGTTTTGATGTCTTAAAAAATTCATTCTTTGAACTTCCTGTGATGAGAAAAAGAGAATTTTATTTACCTGGACTGTTCTGGTTTCCCCAATGATTTACAGTGGGTATATAAAAACATAGCGGAAAGGGAAATTAATTATAACCAAGGACCCCTTATCAAAACACTTCGCACAAGATCTTAGCAGAATCTTTATGCACTTACCTACTTTATTTTTTCATAAGCTCTGTCTTGAATAAGACAGATGTAACGTGACAATCTGATAACCTACCTTGATTATAAGGTTTGCTTGCTTAGATCTGGGATTTAGGCATCGTTGTCCTTTATTTGCTTTCAGGGTGATACTGTTAAGGAAAGACCCAAGAGTCTTAAAATTTGGATGAAAAAACATAAACAAAAGACCTACCTGCTGTCATCTTCAGCAAATCCATTACTTACATCACTTCTAGTTTGTCACAGTTGTAACTTGGGTAAATTATGGAGGCTTTCTCAATATCTGCCACTCTCACAGCTTTTACTCCAGGACCTATGCAAAGACACCGTCCCCGTTTGAACATGGGGAAGCCTAGAACAGATCATAATATCAGTTATTAATGCATCTGATTGCAGTGGATGGATATGCTTTGTAATACTGGTGATGAGTGTGAGCTGAGTTTTCATTAATGATGACCAATTGCCATTGAGTTGATTCTGAGTCATAGCTACCCTACAGGATGGAGTAGAACAGCCCTATAGGGTTTCCAAGCCTGTAATCTTTACAGGAGCAGACTGCCACGTTTTTCTTCCGCAGAGGGCTGGTGAGTTTGAACCACCAACCTTTCAGTTAGCAGCCAACTGCTTTAACCACTGTGCCGCCAGGGCTCCTTTCATTAATGATAAAATAGTAATTTATCAAATAGCACTGGATACCTGTGTTACTGGAAAAGGAGCTTAAGTAAGATGTTGATGATTTTCTCTTTAAATTTGTAAACAAAACCTTAAAAAATAAGGAGAAGTATAAAGGAAATTTGTGCATTATTTTCTTGCTTTATATTGGAGGTGAAGCTTATTTGCCTTCTTTATGCTCAAGAATTTTTCCAGGAAACTAATACCATCATCCCATAAAACATCTTCTTGACAGACTTTTAAAACTATTGCTAAAGGCACTTGCCAGATATTGTAACCAAATAGAAAATTCCACGAAGTTTATTATCCTTAGTTTAGATACTAGTGCCTTTAATATTCCCAGTGCTCTGCCAAAGCTGTAGTAATTTCTCATGTGCAGAGTTTTAAAAAAATAATAATAAAGCTTTACTATGTTTTTTAGGATGAAAGTGGAAAAAAAGATATGTGAAACACTATAAAAGAAAATTTTACACTGAGAAGTACAAAGTACCACATACCTTGAACAATTGTAGCACAGAATAGTATAGCCAAGGCTATAACCATGCCCTTCACACTCATGTTTTTCTGTCGTTGCTGCTGCTGCTTTGATATTCTTCTAGGAAGAAGTAGAAATACTGAACATGAAAGGAAATTCTCAATTGTTATATATAAGGCATTTTATATACCAGTAATCTTAATGGCAACAGGAATTTCCCTCTTTAAGTCATGCTTCTTTCTTGCTTCCAAGAGTTTCTCTTTCATTCTCCTCTAAATGTCACTGTCTCTTCGTATTTGTTGCAGTATTGAAAGTGATACTGTGTGAAACTTCTTTGTAGAGTGTGTATAAATGTAGAATAGGGTACACCCAGATGGGAACCAGCCTTCTTTTTTATTTTATTGTATTTTAGATGAAGGTTTTACAGAACAGATAGTTTCTCACTGAACAGTCAGTACACATATTGTTTTATGACATTGGTTAACAACGCCATGACATGTCAGCACTCTCCCTTTTCAACCTTGGAGGACCTTTTTTTTTGTTTTGTTTTGTTTTGTTTTTTGGTGAAAATATACATAGCCAAAGATACACCATTTCAAAAATTTCTACATGTACAATTCAGTGACATCAATTACATTCTTCCAGTTGTGCTGCTATTCTCACTATCCTTTTCCAAATTATTCCATCACCATTATCTTCAACTCGTTGTCCCGTAG
>NW_004444041.1:8358243-8375430 GCF_000243295.1 Trichechus manatus latirostris | reverse complement strand
CATAGCCAAAGATACACCATTTCAAAAATTTCTACATGTACAATTCAGTGACATTGATTACGTTCTTCCAGTTGTGCTGCTATTCTCATGTTAGATGAAGGTTTACAGAACAAAACAGTTTCTCATTAAACAGTTAGTACACATGTTGCCCTATGACAATGGTTAAGAACCCCACTACATGTCAACACTGTCCTTACACAACCTGGGG
Source organism: Trichechus manatus latirostris (assembly GCF_000243295.1). NCBI lineage: Eukaryota > Metazoa > Chordata > Mammalia > Sirenia > Trichechidae > Trichechus > Trichechus manatus. The sequence goes on along the minus strand of NW_004444041.1, from coordinate 8,375,222 downwards.
TTCCCTATCACCAGCTTTCCTGTACCCTTCTGCCTTCTAGTCCTTGTCCCTGTACTGCTGTGCCTCATTAGTCCTATTTTGTTTTATGGGGCTGTCCAATCCCAGCTGAACAGTGAACTTCGGGACCTATTTCCTAGTTTTATTGGCATAATCTGAGATTTTATAGCTAGTTTATTATTTTCAGATTATTATTTTGTATTATTCAGTTTCTTTTTTGAGAGTTATTTACATTTTCTCCTGAAATCATATATTTAATCCTACATTTAAATTCTTTTAAAGGCTGCTACCAACCTTTATGACCTCTTAAAATCTTTATTTTAATTAATCTCTAGTTAGCTGGAACATTTTTCTGTCTTTCTCATTTGTTCATTCATTCATCCAACATGTATAATTCAAGACTAACTTTCCCATAGGCATACAGGTAAAGCAAAAAGAATGTGTTCTTGGAGTTCATAAATCCTTATCCATTATTTTTTCTTTAATGTTGCTTTTTGTTTTCTCAGCATTAGGAATGTAGTAGAATGTGGTTGTTAACAGGGAAGGCTCTGGAGTCAGACTATGTTCAAATCCATGTTTTATTATTTATTATCTGTATGATCCTAAGGAAGTTACTTCAATGTTTTCAGCCTCTGTTTTCTCACCTACAGAATAGGAAAACTAATTCTTCACAGGGCTGCCATAAACTAAGCATTAAAAGAGATAATGCATGCAAATAATTTAAAAGAGTTCCCAGGATACAGTAAGTACTCAGTAAGTGTTAACTGCTGTTTTTATAATCTCTGATATTTTACAGTGTTCTTTCCTAAATTGACACAGGACATCTAATTTATTTTAGGGTGTTTTTCAGCATTAGCACAAGCACAACCACTCAATACAAGATTGGATGACATTGTTATAGGATATGAAAAATAAATTATAATAACTGTGAATGTTAAAATAACAGACTTATCATGAAAATCACTTGTAGAGGAAGTCCAGGGTACAGACACAACAGCATGGTTCATAAAATATAGAAAAAGAAAGATGAATATTTCTGTTTACCAGCTAAAGTTGTGCTGTCATGTAGCTTTGGTGTAAAACAATCTCTTAAACAGTGATTCTCAATTAATATACAAAAGAGAAAGGAACACCTGGCAATTGACATTATTGAAAATTTTATGCATAAATTGAAACTTGATTAATATATAAATCATATTTCAAATTGGCATAATTCAAATTTACATAAAACATGACCAGACTCTTCCTTTTGACCTTCATGTGTGTCATGGATTGAATTGTGTCCCCCAAAAATATCTGTCAGCTTGGCTAGGTCATGATTCCCAGTACTGTATGATTGTCTACCATTTTGTAATCCAATGTGATTTCCCTATGTGTTGTAAACTCTATCACTATGATGTAATAAGATGGATTAGCAGTTATACTGATGAGGTCTACAAGATTAGATAGTGTCTTAAGCCAATCTCTTTTGAGATATAAAAAAGAGAAGAAAGCAGAGACACATGGGAACCTCATACCATCAAGAAGCAGTGCCAGAAGCAGAGCGCGTCCTTTGGACCAGAGGTTCCTTCTCTGAGGTGCTCCCAGACCAAAGGAAGACTGATGTATCACAAGGACCTTCCTCCAGAGCCAACAGAGAGAGAAAGCGTTACACTGGAGCTGGCGCCCTGAGTTCGGACTTCTAGCCTACTGGACTGTGAGACAATAAACTTCTCTTTTTTAAAGCCATCCACTTGTGGTATTTCTGTTATAGCAGCACTAGATGACTAAGACAACATGTGAATTAGTTCTTAAGTGGGTAAAAAACTTGTGGGTCCCAACTTTTCTCCCTCAGGATTCTGTGGATGTTGTTTTACTGTCTTCCTTTATTACAAAAGTAATACTATGGAAAATATGGACAGTGAAGAAGAATACCACCACCAGACATAACCATATTTTAGTTTTTTCCCCACTTTGGAGACACACACACACACACACGTTTTTCACCTAACAATTTCGACATCAAACTATGGTGGACCCCGAATTCTTCTGTGTGTCCTGGTGTATTTCTAGATACTGTAGGAGAAGGAGGAGAGAAGACAAGGAGAAAGAAAAAAAAAACCTTCCTTTTCCTCTGTATCGAGACCACCCAATAGTCTATAGGGAAGGTGCTGCTGCTGCTTGCATATGACCCTAGAAGAGGGGTGTCATCCCTAACCATGTAAATACAGCTTTGCTCGCTTTTCCCCAGAGCTAAATAACGTTTTGGGTAATGAGGAAGTTTTATTAGTTCTTCACTTCAAGTCTTCAATTAATAGATCCAAAATTATGCAGAGCTGGAGGAAGGGACTGGTTTTGTGCTCTAACCTTGTCCCTTCATTTCCTTGAAGCATACAAAAAGTAAACCTAATTAGACTACTCTGGCAGGTGCTAATATAGGTGCTTTCTCCTCTAACAGTCCTTGATCTCTCTCCCTCTGCACTCCTTCCTTCCAGTGTCCCTGCCTTCAGTTTCCTGGAAAGTGCTACCTTTTCTACAGAAGTTCACTTACTTGTTCCTTTATTTACTCAACAAATATTTATTTTAAATGCCTATCACATCCCTAAGGAGCCCTGGTGGTGCAGTAGTTAAGTACTTGGCTGCTAACTGAAAGATCAGCGGTTCAAACCCACCAGCCGCTCCACTGGAGAAAGATGTGGCAGTCTGCTTCCGTAAAGATTACAGCCTTGGAAATCCTATGGGACAGTTCTAGTCTGTCTATAAGTTGAAATTGATTTGATGGCAGTGGGTTTTTTTGAGTTTATCACATCCCTGGCACTTTTCTGAGTACTGGATTCAGCAGTGAACAAAACTAACCAAGTTCCTTTTTGTGTCTTGCAAATTTTGCAGCCTTCCAGCTAATTGTAGAAGCCAGTCTGCCTGGTTTCCGCTGGCTTTGTAGATGTGTGGGGTCAGATGTGTCTTTCACTCAAGACTATGGCTTGTTCTGACCTAAATACTCTCTGACATCATGTCAGGAGGATTAATTTTTTTCAGAACATTCCCTCATTTATCTATACAATGTGATTCCTCTAGCATGGCATGCACTTTCCTCTTTTCCTGAATCTTTTCCCTCCTTTAAGTCCTGATATCTCACGGAATCTTTTTCATTACACAGTGATGTCTTCCTTTTCTGGCTTTGTGGCACTTACTGTCTTGTCTCGATTTGTCTATTAGAAATACAATGTGAGCCACATATATCATTTTACATGTTCTGTAGCTACATTTAAGGAGCCCCAGTACTCTGCTGCTAACTGAAAGGTTGGCAGTGTGAACCCACCAGCCGCTTCATGGGAGAAAGATGTGGCAGTCTGCTTCCATAAAAGATGTACAGCCTTGGAAACCCTGGGGGGCAAATCTGCTCTGTCCTATAGGGTTGCTATGTCTCGGAATCGACTTGGTGGCACCAAGTGTGGTTTTTTGGTTATAGCTACATTTAAAAAGTAAAAAGCAGCAGGTGAAATTAATTTTAATATTTTAATAATATATTTAATCTAATACATCAAAATATTATCATTTCAACATGTAATCAGTATAAAAATATTAAATAAGATGTTTTACTTTTTTTTTTTTAGTACCAAGTCTTCAAATTGGACTAGTCACATTTCAAATACTCAGTAGCCACACATGGCTATTGGAAACACAGGTATAGTTATTCATTTGGCATTTGACATTTGCCTTGATACTATACTTAATTTTTAACTAAAGCTGAAGATGGGGAAGAGGAGAGATATTGTGCTTTTTTCCTTTAGAAGCTTCTCTAAATCTTCTAGTCCTTTTCTTCTTTCTCTTCTCTAATTCATTATATCTCAAAGCACTTTCTCTTTGATGAAGCAAGAAAAAGATTAAACTGATTCTCTGTCTTCTTAGTGGTGTTGGCCTTTTCTCTTGTTTCTGGAGTTGTGCTATTTCCTGTTTTATTTTCCTGTTTCCAGGTTTACCCACTCAAACAAGTTTCCCCTTGAATTTAAAGGAGTACCTCAGGAAACAAACCTAGTTTCCATAACAAATCACCAAAGTTCCTTCCAACTTAAAAATTCTATATGCCTTGATTAATCTGAAGTTTAATAATACTCCCCCAAATTATGCAATTAATATAGAATTTAAAAACATTTTCAAGTCGAAAGAGATTAATGTCAGGCATTTATTGAAAGATAATTCCCAACCTACCATTCATTCAGTCTCTGAGAATAGTATATTGCCTGCAGAACACACACACACACACACACACACACAGAGTAATATCAAGGATATTCTGTTTAGTTAAATAAGTGATAAGTGGTTAGAAATGGAAACTAGCATTTCTGTTTATCAGAAGTCAGCAGGACTTCACAGAATCCTGGTGTTTAGAGTTTACAGAAGGCTGATGACTCACTCTTAGGGAAGAGGCTGACAGATTAATACAGAATCCTAACTTCTAGAAAGTGCAGCACCTGATGCTCCTTTGTCAAAGGATTAAGGCATTTAAGGAGGTACTGTCGGGTTTTTTTTCAGGTACCCTTAATGGAGTGCTGATTTTGTGATTTCTTTGTAATATTATTAAAATAATCTTCCCAGAAATGAGACAAATCCTGCAGGCTATAATCAAGGCAGAGTCCCTGGGTGGTGCAAACAGTTAACATGCTTGGCTGTGAACTGAAAGGTTGGAGGTTCAAACGCACTCAGAGGTGCCTTGGAAGAAAGGCCAGAAATCTACTTCCAAAAAATCAGCCATTGAAAACCCTATGGAGCACAGTTCTACTCTGACACCCAGAGGGTAACCATGAGTTAAAATTGACTTGATGGCAACTGGATATTCAAGGCAGCCATTAGGCACTGGGCAAAGTTATATTCTTTCCCAAAAAGCTTAAGAAAAGTTGCATATATGGAGAGGATTTCCTCGAACAGCTGGAAAAAAAAATCATTAAGGCATGGTGCATATTTTATTGTTATGGGAAAGAGCTCTGAAGTGACAGTGAATTTAGAATAAGAATGTTTCTGAGCCTGTATTTGATTTTTCTGGAGACTTTGACATAAGAAAACATTTCAAAATTATACAATCAGCAAGTTAGTTTTAAAAGCATTACTCTGCTAATGTAGTCTGGTATTTGAGAATGAGATGTACTCGAGCTTACATTTCATAAGGATGACTTCATCCTTGATATATACTACCCCACACATTGCAAACTTCAGTGCATGCACAAAAGAAAGGACAGTTTTCAGTGGCCCTCATCACCATACTGCCCTTCCCATGCTGAAGAGAACTGCTGCTAGTCATCTACCTTTCCTGTCCTTGTCAGCATGCCAGAAGGAATGAATCAGAACCTTGGCACAGTTTATATGAAAGATTACTGAACTCTGTACCAAATTCTGATGTTAAAGGAAAGGCAGTTATTTGTACTCTGAAAGATGAGCACAGAAAGAAGAAATAAGCTTTCTGCTTCCAGTGACTGAAGATTTGGAAAATAGTTACTGACAGTTCAGTTACTTTGCATTTTAATCATGCCTGTTCATGTGGCACAAATACAGGCTATCTGTATCCTGTTCCTGGAGTTGGATGGTTTTCCAATGACTTAATTAAATTTATTGTACAGGAGAGGATTTCCTGGAACAGCTAATTATTAAGCTATAGCTCTTTCTTTTTCTCGGAAATTGGTTAAGAGTAGAATCTACCATTCTTCTGACAAGGAAAATTTAATGTTTTACTACCTGTCTGGAAGAAGAGCTGCCCAATAACAAATATTATTTGCTTTTCTTAACTTGGTAAAAGTACAGTATATAAATGTTGATTGTTTTATCAAGAACCAGTCACTTGCCTTAGAATATTTTTCCTAATTCAGGAAGAGAGATTTCAAGTCCACTGCCATACTAATTTTATCAGAGTATAATTAACAAGCCTCAAAGAGAAGCTACTTGATTTGTTTTCACAATAATTCAGAAGGAAAAAAGAACGTGGATTTGAAAACCAACCATTTTCTCTTAGAATTTTAGGTAAAATTAAAAAACTTCATTTGTTAAAATTTAGAACGAGGAAGAGGAAACAATTAAGTTCCGTTACCTCATTGAATAGACTAGCCCTCTTTTCCATGTCCTCCATAACTTCTCACAAATGTGCCCTTTTATTTGCATGTATTTGTGCCAGGAGTCGTGGGTTGTACAAAACATCTTCAACATCACCATAAACTTCAGAGAAACCGTTTTTCTCACAACAAAAGCAACTCTGTGCACAGCCTTCAGTTGGCTGCCTGGGAAATGACTGTAGTCGACAACTGCCGGGTCAATATAGATGTTCATGTTAATTTTCCAAGTTGGGGAAACAGCATGCCTATTGTTAGGGGAGAGAAACATGTGAGAGATTAGCGATGAGCAACTTTACAAACAACTAACTGAAAGAAGCTTGATTCAATATGAAGAGGGAAAACTGTGCAGTATAGCTTCACTTACCATTAGTTTATTGCTTCTGCTACTCAGAGAAGCTGGAGAGGAGGGGAAAATAGATCTGGCTGATATTATTTCAGGCTAGTTGGAAGGAGAGTATTACACAAAAGGATCTAGCCTGGAGAGATCAGCCCAGCAAGTGAATGTTAGAGAAGCAATGTCTGCAAGGTATGGAGCTGCATTGAATTTATTTGTATCTCTTTTTAAACAGGATATAAGTAAAATAGCCATTTATAAGGAGCATTTCAGTACACATGGTCTGCCAGTTTGAACTAAGGATTAACTGAAAGTAATGCTTTAAATAGGAGATATGGTGAGGAATCTAAGAAAAAGGACTGGAAGGCATTTTCAGTTGCTCATAGTAATGATGCTGCTGTTTTCTTAGTATTTTACTTATGATATTTTGATTCTTACATGACTTTCTTTTGGATTCAAAACAAGAAAGACATCTTTTATGTATTTAGATGGGTTATGTATTATTTTTATTTTGTGCATTATGCTGAATAGTTTTCCTTTTTAATAAAGAGCCAGCAAAACACTCCTGTCATTTTCTTATTTCTCAGACTTTCCTAACCTCCTGATTATGCCTTAGAAGCATCCAAAGCCTAGCTTACTTTTTGTTTCTTGCTTCCCTACTCTTAAACTTTTCACATGTGGGTAGACGAGCAGTCAGAGGTGTGGTCTGAAAAGTGCGGCTCAGTCCTCAACTATGGTTCCCCACTTTGCACTTGCATCCTCAGCACCAGTTGGTGGCTAGGTATATGGTAGTAACAGAATGGGTGATGAGACCATAATAATAGCCATCATTTATTGAATGCCTGCTGTGTGCCAGGCATTGTACTGGTGTCTCACTAGTCCTCCCAATAATTCGGTAGAAAACAGCACCCTCTTTTTCAAGAAGAGGAAAATGAGGCTTAAAGAGATTATGTAACTTCCTCCAAGATCATTTAACACATTTATTAAGTGGCAGAGTTGAGCGGCAGCAGCAGTGAAAACGCACACTCAAGTTCCCATCATCTGCAGTGAAACGGGAGTAAAAGGCAACTTCAGAGGTCTGAGTAACTCCCAGACCCAGGCCTTCCAGGAAAACAAAATGCAGAAGAAAATTGGAGCAGAAGACTAGCATGGAACAATTTAGGATAAACAATCTGAGAGTCCTGGTGAGGAGGCATTTATTTGCTTGAGAAAGTCTAGAGCCCCATTTAATTTATATTTCGTTGAATACCAGGAGAATGGTTATTGCGCAACTTCTTAAAACTTGCCCTTGGTTAGTAATGTTTTCCTATATTTCTCCATCATGACCAGCAGTAATAAATAACCCTTAGAAAACCTCAGAACAACTGATGCTTATTCCAGAGAGGGGAAAAGGGGAAGAAGTCAGTGTTCTTTTCTATATTTGGTGGGGGTGGACAGAAACTCTGGTCTGAGGCAGTAGCTGATGTCAGTGAAATAGGCAGCTGGCAGGTCAATCCCTGTCCTTATTTACCCCAGATGAAATCCTTGTGTATCTTGCAGGAGAAACAGGGAAGGATAGAGAAGGAGGCAGGGAAACTGCTTTAGGACCTCGGTGACAGTGCTGCTCCACATGCTGCTCCTACCATGCCGTCTCTCCATCCCACTACCTTTCTTCCAGTGGCTTTGTTTGTACTCTTTAAAATCAAAGAATGATTATGATGTGGTTTGCTGTAGATCTGGCCTTTGGGAATGAGAATTAATTACTTCAGTTTGGTTAACAGCTCATGTAGAGACTCAGCCTGGGCTTCTTTTAAACTGCCAGAGGTAGAGGGATCCACAAGGTCCATGTTGCTTTGAAGGAGGGCCCTCTGTCTCAGTCAGATAGAAAGTTGACAAAATCTGTATATTAACGGTTACTGACTCAGTAACCTTCATTATTCTAGGAATCAATCACTGCTGATTCATATGTTTAGAGAAATTCATCTCTATCTTTCTGTTTTCTTGGGTAAAAAAGAGAGAGAGAGAGAAAAAAGAACTTGTTATTTAAAAGGTGAGAAAAGGGACAGGAATTTTTCTGCCTGTTTATACATGCACACAAACACAGCAAGCTGGTAGTTTTTGCAGCAGAAGCAACTTATGTTTGTCTTTCTGTCCATGGTTGGGCACATTTTTTTCTACGTATTGAATTAAAATTTGAAAAGGGAGTAATAATGATTTGTTTTTTGTTGCATTTGAATTCATGGTGCAGGGAAAGAATCTAATAGATACTTGATTTGGAAGGTCCAAAGGCCAAACAAAACTCCCTTAGTTTTTTTACTGTCTTCCCTTCCCTCTTGCTTTTTTTTTTTTTCCAGTCTTTATTCACATACCCAATCCTTTTCTCCCTCCATCTCCATTCTTACTTTTTAAATGCCTATAATATGGAATTGAAGTTTTAAAAATACCTGTAAAGTTTATTTTTAAAAGGTTAATTCTTGGTCTTAAATTAAAAAATTTGTAAGTTGGACTTTTTTATTTCTCCATAAAAAACTGAAATTAAATGTTTTTTTCTGCTTACATATGAGTCCCTGGGTGGTGTTAATAGTTAACACACTTGATTGGTAATCAAAAGGTTGGTGGTTCAATGCCACCCAGGGGTGCCTCAGAAGAAAACCCTGGTAATATACTCCCCAAAAATCAGTCTTTGAAAGCCCTATGGAGCACAGTTCTACTCTGACACACATGAGGTTGCCATAGTCAGAATTGACTCGATGGCAACTGTTTTTTTTTTTCCCTTATGTATGTTCTCAATTATTTCTCCCGTTGTAGGTACCTCAAAGGAAATTTTTTTTTTTTAAACCTGCCGTTCAGTTCTCTCATTACATAGTCAGGCAATCCCAAATTGTGTGGACAACTAATTTGTTTCTACCCTTTAAAACTGAAGAAGAGTTATGATGTGGTTGGCTGTAGATTGGGCCTTTGGGAGTGTGAATGAGTTACTTGAGCCTATGTGAATAACTAAATTAAACTACAAGTGACTTTGACAACTTAGAGATACGAGTTAGTGAAATTTAGTAGCATTAAGAACAGAGGAATTTACTTAAGTGAAAAAAGCCAGTAAACTACATATACTGTGTATGAGTTAGAGAACTACAAAGTTTGTACATATCTGACAAAGAGAGATGAGAGGTACAGAATGAGTCATTAGTCAAATACAAATTAGATGTATAGCACTAACATTTATAAAATTAGCAAAAGGAATGATGGTAGAGTGATAGTCAAGAAATCTGTTTGTAGACTCCATCAGCCTGAGACCAGAAGAAGTAGATGGTGCCCAGCTACCACCAATGACCACCTGGACAGGGAACACAACAGAGTCCCTGATGGAGCAGGAGAAAAGTGTGGAGCAGAACTCAAATTCACATAAAAAGACCAGACTTCATGGTCTGACTGAGACTGGAGGAACTCCCAAAGCCACGGCCCCCGGACGCTCTGTTAACCCAGACCTAAAACCATTCCCGAAGCCTGGTCTTCAGTTAAAGATTAGACTGGACTATAAAACATAAAATAATACTCCTGAAGAATGTACTTCTTAGTTCAAGCAGATAGATGAGATCAAAAGGGCCGCTCCTGTCTGGAGGCAGGATGAGAAGGCAGGAAAGGACAGGAGCTGGTTGGATGGACACGGGAAACCCGGGGTGGAAAGGGGGAGTGTGCTGTCACATTATAGGGATTGCAACTACTGTGACATAACAATATGTGTATAAATTTTTGTATTAGAAATTAAGCTGTAAACTTTCACCTAAAGCACAATAAAAAAAGAAAAATCTGTGAGTCATAGGTTAGAAAATAAGAACATACTTTTCTATAGAGATTAAAATGGTGATAGTGATTGTTAAATTTAGGAGGTCCCTTCAGGGCAGAAACCTTGTCTGATTTATCTTCTGTCTCCTCCTATTTGCATTGCATAAAGTCTTAATAAATATATTTGTATAGTTCTTGGCCAGTAAAATCTATTTAACTTATAAGGTACCTAAACTAAAGTTCAAGCCCAATAGTACTATAGAACCTAACCATTATATAAGGAGAGCTTCTCATTAGGAAGAGTAGAAATGGTAAAAATTTCCTTTGAAGACAAGTTGGGCAAATATGTAACTATTCTTTCCTCCATTTCCTCACCAACAAATGGGGATAATATTAGCGTCTTTTGGAGTTATTTTAAGAAGTTGCCACAACTTCCCTTTCTCTGTCCTTCTTCTTTCCTGGTCACCAGCCACTGCAGACTTGTTCATGAATTTATCCCAGGGCATGAAAGAGTAGAGTAGGACACTTATGATCTCAGGAAAATCTGACATTTGCAATGAAGAAGGAGGGGGATGCATGAATTCCATGCAGTACCTCTGGATTGGAAAAGGGAGTCTTAGAGGTTGCTGAACCAGTCTGCTGAGCTAAGATGGTATTGAAGGATCTCTAATAATCACTTACGCTAAATAGTACTTAAGGATTGAACCATGGAAGAATCCTGAATTAGAAAGTCAAATACCTATTTCCAAATTTTATTAGCATTGTTATATATACTAAGTCTTTCATTGATACATGCAAGGTCTTTATTCATTCTAACTTGCAGAAGCTTAGGAAGGAAGCCTCTAAAATAAAAATCTTGATTAACCACCTACCCCTGAAATTAGTGTGGGAAGTGTGAAACAATTAGAATGTCCATAAATATAAAAATCAGAAATGGTAGCTGTGCTAAAACAATGCATCAGTCTGAAAAGTGATGCTGTTCATTGGGATATGGAGTGAGGAACGGGATGGGACAGAGACCACAGAGACCTTTCCAGCCTATCTTGAAATATGTCTTGACAGAACAGTTGTTCTTTATCTTTGAAGTATTGTGGCTTCCTAGATTATCAGTCCTAAGCCAAATTCAGATGTTAAGGTTATTTTCAAAACATCATTACCACACCAACAATTAAAAATAAAATACAGTACAGGCATACTTAAGAGAAACTGCAGGTTCAGTTCCAGACCACGGCAACAAAGCAAGTATCGCAATAAAGTAAATCACAAATTTTTGGTTTCTGAGTGCATATGAAAGTTAAGTTTACTGAAGTCTATTAAGTGTGCAATAGCATTATGTCCTAAAAAACAATGTACTTACCTTAACTAAAAAATACTTTATTGCTAAAAAATGCTAACCATCATCTGAGCCTTCAGTGAGTCACAATCTTTTTGCTGGTGGAGGGACTTGCCCTGATGTTGATAGCTGTTGTGTGATCAGGGTGGTGGTTGCTGAAGGCTGGGGTGGCTGTGGCAGTTTCTTAAAATAAGACAACAGTGAAGTTTGCTGCATAATTAATTCTTCCTTTCACGAAAGATTTCTCTGTAGCATGCGATGCTGTTCAATAGTATTTTACCTACAGTAGAGCTTCTTTCAAAATTGGAGTGAGTTCTCTCAAACTCTACCACTGTTTTATCAACTAAATTTATGTACTATCCTAAATCCTTTGTTGTCATTTCAGCAATGTTCACAGCATCTTCACCAGGAGAAGATTCCATCTCAAGAAACCACTTTCTTTGCTCATCAATAAGAAGCAACTCCTCATCCATTAAAGTTTTATCATAAGATTGCAGCAATTCAGTCACATCTTCAGGTTCCACTTCTAATTCTAGTTCCCTTGCTGTTTCCACCACATCTGCAGTTACTTCCTCCACTGAAGTCTTGAACCCCTCAAAGTTATCCATGAGGGTTGGAATCAACTTCTTCCAAACTCCTGTTAATGTTGATATTTTGACATCCTCCCATGAATCACAAATGTTCTTAATGGCATCTAGCATGGTGAATCCTTTCTAGGAAGTTTTCAATTTACTTTGCCCAGATCCATCAGAGAATCAGCATCTATGGCAGGAATAGCCTTACAAAATGTATTTGTTAAATAGTAAGACTTGAAACTCAGAATTACTCTTTTATCCATGGGCTGCAGAATGGACGTTGTGTTGGCAGGCATGAAAACAACATTAATCTCCTTGTACATCTCCATCAGAGCTCTTGGGTGACTAGGTGCGTTGTCAATAAGCAGTAATATTTTGAAATGAATCTTTTTTTCTGAGCAGTAGGTCTCAACAGTTGGCTTACAATATTCAGTAAACCATGTTGTAAATAGATGTGCTGTCATCCAAGCTTTGTTGTTCATTTATAGAGCACAGGCAGAGTAGATTTAGCATAATTCTTGAAGGTGCTAGGATTTTTGGAGTGGTAAATAAGCATTGGCTTCAACTTAAAGTCACCAGCTGCATTAGCCCCTAACAAGAGAGTCAGCCTGTCCTTCGAAGCTTTGAAGCCAGGCATTGACTTCTCCTCTCTAGCTATGAAAGTCCTAGATGGCATCTTCCAATATAAGGCTATTTTGTCTACATTGAAAATCTGTTGTTTAGTGCAGCCACCTTCAATAGTTATCTTAGCTAGATCTTCTGGGTAACTTGCTACAGCTTCTACATCAGCACTTGGTACTTCACCTTGCACTTTTATGTTATGGTGACAGCTTCTTCCCGTAAACCTCATGAACCAACCTTTGCTAGCTTCAAACTTTATTTCTGCAGCTTCTTCACCACGCTTAGCCTTCATAGAATTGAAGTGAGTTAGGGCCTTGCTCTGGATTAGGCTTTGGCTTAAGGTAATGTTGTAGCTGGTTTGATATTCTCTCCAGACCACTAAAACATTCTCCACATCAGCAATAAGGCCATTGCGCTTTCTTACCATTCGTGTGTTCACTGGAGTAGCACTTTTAATTTTCTTAAAGAACTTTTCCTTTACATTCACCACTTGGCACAAGGGACCTAACTTTTGGCCTGTCTTGGCTTTCGACATGCCTTCTTCAGTAAGCTTAATTATTTCTAGCTTTTGATTTCAAGTGAGAGACGTGTGACTCTTCTTTCACTTGAACACTTACAGGCCATTGTAGGGTTATTAATTAGCCTAGTTTCAATATTGTCATGTCTCAGGGAATAGGGAGGCCCGAGGAGAGGGAGAGAGATGGGAAACAGCTGGTCAGTGGAGTAGTCAGAATACACACAACATTTATCGATCAAGTTTACTGTCTTATATGGGCACGGTTTGTGATGCCCCAAAACAGTTACAATAGTAACATCAAAGATCACTTATCACAGATCAACATAACAGATATAATAATAATGAAAAGATTTGAAATATTGCGAGAGTTACCAAAATGTGACACAGAGACTCAAAGTGAGCACGTGCTGTTGGAAAAATGCCGCCAATAGACTTGCTCTACAGGGTTGCCACAAACCTTCAATTTGTAAAAAAATGCAGTACCTGCAAAGCTGAATAAAATAAGGCCTGTATATTCCAAAACCAAATGAGTTGTGAATTACTCACCATTGGATTAATTATCTGTGAAATGTGTTTTCCTCCATTTACAAAGATAACTTAGAATTGACTAAGGTGTACTTATAATAATTACCTTGGTGGTCCCTGTTATGTAAAATCACTGAATAAAAGGAGGGGGAAGGATACTATGTCTCATGTTCCTACCTTCTTACTGCCTCTCCCTTCCTTTTTTCTTCCTCCCTTTGTCCTCTCTGGGGGTAAACTTTTTTTCTTGGCAAGGGAGGATGGCTGAATATGGCAACCTGACAAAGAACTATGCAACAGGTCTCTCTCCCAATTGTTTCCCAGTTAAGTGTTCTTTCCTATCAATACAAAGAGTGTAGGGTGCTGTCTTTGGCTGGGTTCTCTAGAGAACCAAAACCAGTAAAGTGTATAAATACATATATAGAAAGAGATTTATATCAAGGAAATGGCTGATGCAGTTGTAGAAGCCGGAATGTCCCAAGTTCGTGGGTCAGGATAGAGGCTTCTCCTCATTCACGTAGCTGCAGGGGCTGGCGAACCCAAGCAGAACTCTTGCTTACAGGCTGCTAAGATCGATGAATCCCAAGATCGACAGGCAAGACCACAGGTAAGCTGCTAGCTCAAGTCCCAAGAACTGGAGGTCACATGAACAGGAGCAAGCTGCAGGATCCAGCACAAGCAAAAAGCCCCCCAGGCCTTGCTAGAATGTCCACTTCTGTTGGATGCAGGCTACATGCCCAAGGAAACTCCCTTTCACCCAATTAGCTACTCAGAGCAGATCCCATCATAGGGGTGATCACATATCGATTCTCAGCAGGGAAGTGATCACAACATCTTATGACTGCCAAAACACTGAGAATCATGGCCTAGCCAAGTTGACACACAATCTTAACCATCACAGATGCTATTCTGAGAAACCCTGATGTGTAACAGCTGAATATAATTGGTTAGGGATGTTGGAAGTGGGTAAGGGTGGTGAGAGGGTGGCAGATTATTTTCTGGCTTGCAGTTCCAGATTGATCAGCAGCCTAGTTTGGAATTTGGTGAAGACTTCTCTTAGAATGAATTATGACTTAGAGAAGCTTCAGAAGTATGACACTAAAATGGCCAGAGGTTTGGGGAAGAACTATGAAAAGGCTGCAGGAGTAGAGGTGATTAAATTTTAAGAAGAAAAGGCTGAGGCTAGTACTAGTCTTTAGGCAAATGAGTGTTTGGAAAGAGTATTAGCCTGTGCTTTAGGAACCATGGGTTTAGTCTATATTCTACTAGCCAGCTAGGGTAGTCCCTGAATCTTAATTCTGTAATTTGTGAAATAAAGATCACTGGATCAAATTGTTTCTAAGGTCCTTTAAACTCTAATAGTCTATGCATTGACATCTATCAGCCACATTTGATACTATAAGTAGTATCTTCCTTCTTAAAACTCTCTTGCTTTGACTTCCTTGATACTGTAACTCATGGTTTTTCTCCTACCTCTCTGGCTGTTTCTTCTTTGCAGGCCCATCTTCTCCCACCTGGTCATTAAATGTCATATATCTTCAAGGTTGAGTCCTAGGCAGCCTTTTATCACTTTCAACTATATCCTAGGCAGTGTAGCCAAAGATCATGCTCCAGTGATTATATATACATCAATCATTCCTAAATTTTATTTCTAATCTAGATCTTTTCTCTGAGCTCTGTGCCTATACATACAACAGCCTACTTAGCATCCACATTTGGATATTTAATAGGCATCTCAAAATTCTGGATATGTCCAAAAATTCAATCTTCTTCTTGAACCCTTTTCTCTGCATCTACACCTAAATGCCAGTTTTCTCCAGGGCACTATTCTCTGAATTCAAGCCCACCACATCTACTGGCTAATAGATAGGCAGAATAATGGCCCCTCAAAGATGTCCACACCCTAATCCCTGGAACCTGTGAATATGTTACATTACATGGCAAAAGGAACCTTGCAAATGGAGCTAGTGTTATGGACCTTAAAATAGGGAGATTATCGTGTATTACCTGGGTGAACCCAATGTAATCACGTGGGCACTTAAAGTGGAAGAGGAAGGCAGAACAGTCAGTCAGATATGACAGAAGAAGAGGCAGGACAGATTTGAGCGTGAGAGGTTCGCTACTTGCCATTGCTGGCTTTGAAGATGGAGGATGGGGAAGGCCTCCAGAATCTAGGAGTGGTTGTCAGCTGACCAGCAACAAGGAGACGGATCTCAGTGCTACATCCTTAAGGAACTGAATTCTGCCAACAACCTGAATGAGTAAAGGAAATAGATTTTCCCCTAGAGTTTCTAGAATGGAACCTAGCACTGCTGACACCTTGGTTTTAGCCTCAGGAAACCTGTATTGGACTTTTGACCTAGGAACTCTAAGATAATAAATCTGTGTTGTTTTATGCCACTAAATTTGTGATAATTTCCTACAGCACTAGAAAACTATTACAGCTAATGACTTTCGAATTTGATTTATTGTCTCAGATCTCTCTCCCAATCACAAATTTAACTGCCTATTGTATACCTTCTCTTCGGTATCTCTCAAGGACCTCAAACTCATTACTTTGAAACAGAACTTCTCTTTCCCCTAAAATCTGTTCCTATTGCTTATCTTGATTGATGTTGCTCCTGTCCATTCAGATGCCTTATCCGGAAGTCTGAGAATCAGCTTAAACTCCTTCCTTTCTTTTACATTACTCTCTGTACATCCTTACCAGATATAATTTGTTACCAAGTCTTTTTGTTTCTAGCTAGGTCTACTGCTTTAAGTCAGGCTCCCACACTTCTCATTTGGATTTCTCAGATAATCTCTCAACACCTCTCCCTGCCTCTAGTTAAAACTTCTTGCTAATTCATCCTTCTATTCTATGGAAGTGACCTTTCTAAAATTGGATCATGTTTCTCCTCTACTTCATGGTTTCCCATTGCCATTTCAATTAAGTTCCACCTTATAAGCATGGCACACAAGGCTCTTAATGAATGGCCTATGCTTTCTTCCCCAGCCTTAACTCTCTGGTCCTTAACACACATCATCATGTCCAGCTATACTGAACTTCTTGCATTTTCTTGAGTATGTGCTACCCTTTTATTCCATTAGTTCCTTTGTACATATTTTACATCTGTCTGGAATGCTCTCTCTTCTTTTTTTTCCCTAAATCCTGTTTCTTCTTCAGTGTTCGGCTGAATTGTCTGTTCCTTTCAGCATCCCCTCTATCCCAGACTGAGGTAGGTGCTCTCCTTTGTGGACC
>NW_004444041.1:8355264-8356801 GCF_000243295.1 Trichechus manatus latirostris | reverse complement strand
TTGACACTACTAGAATCTCTGTTTTGGGGCTGGCGTCACGGGAATGAGTTAGCCTGTTCTTTGGAGGCTTTTCACTATTGCTCACTGATGAGTTAATGAGACTTAACTGTAACCCTCTTCTTGCCACTAGCCTACCTAGTGGCCTGTTACAGTGCCTCAGCATGGTAGGGGCACAATTATAGAACCAAATTATTTCCCAGAAATTTCTCACAACAGAGGTAGTGATTTCAGGTCTTAATCCCACCCCTAACCTTGCGGTTATAGTTAATTATCATTGTGATCATCACAGAGATTTAAGAAGACATATGAAGACCTTCATAACATAGATTCTTTACCTCTCTGGCCTCATCTTTTACTATCCCCTTCCTTCACTTGGCTCCAGCCACACTCACCTCCACACTGTCCTGGTTTTCCTCAGACATAGCAGATAGGCTCTGTGGGTTAGCTTAATCTTGTCCAAAAGAAATGTAATACAGGCTGCATATGTAATCTAAAAATTTCTAGTAGCAATGTATTGCGTTGGGCAAATCAGCGGCAAAAAGACCTCTTTAAAGTTTTAAAAAGCAAAGATGTGACTTTGAGGGCTAAGGTATGTCTGACCCAGACCATGGTCTTTTCCGTTGCCTCATTATGCATGTGAAAATTGGACAATGAAAAAGGAGAAGTGATATGTTCCAGCTGTTGTGTTGGCAAAGACTATTGAGTATACCGC
Organism: Trichechus manatus latirostris; assembly: GCF_000243295.1. NCBI lineage: Eukaryota > Metazoa > Chordata > Mammalia > Sirenia > Trichechidae > Trichechus > Trichechus manatus. The sequence continues at coordinate 8,356,089 of NW_004444041.1, read as the reverse complement.
AGACTACCAGAAGAAGGAACAAATTAGTCTTAGGAGAAATACAACCAGAGTGCCCCTTAGAAGCGAGGATGGTGAGATTTCGGCTCACTCTGGACAAGTCATCAGGAAAGACCAATCGCTAGTAAAGGGCATCATGTTTGGTAAAGGGTCAGCAAAAATGAGGGACACCCTCCATGAGATGGATTGACAGAATAGTCACAACAATGCACACAGACATACCAATGATCATGAAGATGGCACAGGACCAGGCAATGTTTTGTTCTGTTATGCATAAGGTCTTCATGAGTCGGAGCCAACGGCAACTAACAACAACAGCCACATTAAAAAAGGTAAACAAAAACAAATGAAATTAATTTTAATAATATATCTTATTTGCCCCATTATATCTAAGTGAAATGTTTTACTGTTTTTTTCTTTTTTACTATGTCTTTGAAATCCTGTGAGTATTTTATACTGTCAAGACATCTCAATTTGGACACTAAATTTTCATCAGAAATAGTTGCCCTGTATTTGGATGTTATAAAATTTATAGATTCACGTATCCAACTTGTTCCAAACATACTTAAAATTTTTCCAGTAGATGAATTGAGTACAGTTTTTAAATTTAAATGTAAATTAACTAAAGTAATGTACAATTAAAAATTCAGTTCCTTAGTTACTAAGCCACATTTCAAGTGCTCAGTAGCCACATGTGGCAGTGGCTATTGGACAGTGAAGCTCTGGCTCCTCTATAAGGAATGCTGTAACTACAGATAACCACTTGGCTAAGTCTTTCACCTTCTTCAAGTTTTTGCTCAAATCTCACCTTCTCCATGAGGCCTACCC
>NW_004444041.1:8353035-8353977 GCF_000243295.1 Trichechus manatus latirostris | reverse complement strand
GGGGCAGTTCTACTCCATTCTATAGGGTAACTATGAGTTGGAATCGACTCGATGGCAACGGGTTTTTTGGTTATATTCCACGAAAGGAAACCTAGTGGCACAAGTGGTTAAGCACTCGGCTACTAACTGAAAAGTTGGCGGTTTGAACCCAGCCATTGGCTTTGCAGGAGAAACATCTGACAATCTGCTCCCATAAAGATTACAGCCAAGAAAACTCTATGGGGCAATTCGGCTCTCACACAGGGCCACTGTGAGTCGAAACCAATTCGACAGCACTCAACAACAACAACATACTCCACTAACAGTCAGTCCCTGGGTGGCACATGTAACTGCAAGGCTGGTTGTTAAAACTCACCCAGAGGCTCCTCAGGATAAAAGGCCTGGTGACCTGCTTCCAAAATGCCACAGCTCTGAAAAACATATGGAGTGCAGTTCTACTCTGTAACACATGATATTACCATGAGTCAGAATTAACTTGATGGCAATGGGCTTGATATTTTGGTTTTCAATCACTTAAAATCTTGCCCCATTTTGATCTGCCTCATATTTAGATTATTACAATTTTATTTTACCTTGAGTTTCTGTATGCTTTTTGTTGTTGTTGGGAGAAGCAATATTTTTCTCCATCATATCCCTAATGTCTATTTCCATTTCTATTGCTTGGAATCCACTGTGTGCTTCTTGAAGCCCAGTTTTAATTTTTTTTTAATTGTACTTTAGATGCAGGTTTACAGAACAAACTAGCTTCTCATTAAACAGTACACATATTGTTTTATGACATTGGTTAACAACCCCATGACATGTCAATACTCTCCCTCCTCTCCCTATTACCAGCTTTCTTGTCACCTCCTGCCTACTAGTCCTTGCCCCTAGACTAGTGTGCCCCTTTAGTCCTATTTTGTCCTATGGGCCTGTCTAATCTTTGGCTAAAAGGTGAACCTC
>NW_004444041.1:8345954-8347134 GCF_000243295.1 Trichechus manatus latirostris | reverse complement strand
TGAAGTCTCCTACTATTATTGTGGAACTGGCAGTTTCTCTTTTGAGTGCTGTTAAAAGTTTGTTTTATGTATTTTGGAGCCATGTCTTTGGGTGCGTAGATATTTATTATGGTTATGTCTTCATGCTGGATTGTCTCTTTAATCATGCTATAATGCCCCTTTTTGTCTTTTATGGTGGATTTTGTTTAAAGTCTATCTTATCTGATATTAGTATTGCCACTCCTGCTCTTTTTTGGTGGCTATTTGCTTCATATATTTTTTTCCATCCTTTGATTTTTTAATGAATTTATGTCTTTGTTTCTAAGGTGTGTCTCTTGTAAATAGCATATTGATGGATCTGTTTTTTTATCCATTCTGTCACTCTCTCTCTCTTTATGGGTGCATTTAGGCCATTTATGTTCAGTGTAATTACTGATAGATGTGAGTTTATTGCTGTCATTTTGTAGTGCTTTTTGTTGTGGTGCTGACGATTTTTTTGTTCCTCTTACTCCCCTGAGCTGAATTCCTTTTGTTTGTGGATTTTTTTTCATTTCTTTTGTTTTTGTAGATTTTATTTTTACTGAGACTTTATGTTTTTCTTCTTTATATCGATAAGTAGGTTTGTTAGGTTTCTTTGTGGTTACCTTGAAATTTAGCTGTATCTTCCTAGGTTTGAACCGGTCTTTTATTACTTGGTATCATCTTGCCTTCCTCTCCACTAGAAAGTTCTATATCTACATTGTTTATTCCATCTTTTATTGTTCTGACATTGTTGTCATTTGCAGATTAACCTCCCCTATTGTAAATCTTTAGGTTTTGAATAGTCCTTGAGAGTTCATTTCCTAGGTTGGTATCTGGTTGGTGCGATCTTGCCTCCTAGATTCAAGCTGTCATCTGATTTTTGTTCTCAAACCAAAGGACTCCCTTTAATAATTCTTGTAAATTTGATTTAGTTTTTACATATTCCCTTAATTTCTGTTTATCTGGAAATGTCCTAGAATTTTGCAGGATATATTACTCTTAGTTGGCAATTTTTTTCTTTGAAGGTTTTATATATGTCGTCAGATTGCCTTCTTGCCTGCATCGTTTCTGCCAAGTAATCAGAGCTTAGTCTTACTGTTTCCCCTCTGTAAGTGACTTTTCATTTTTCTTGAGCTGCTCTCAGGATTCTTTATCTTTGGCTTTAGTGAGTGTGATTATG
>NW_004444041.1:8335821-8345854 GCF_000243295.1 Trichechus manatus latirostris | reverse complement strand
CTTCTTGCCTGCATCGTTTCTGCCAAGTAATCAGAGCTTAGTCTTACTGTTTCCCCTCTGTAAGTGACTTTTCATTTTTCTTGAGCTGCTCTCAGGATTCTTTATCTTTGGCTTTAGTGAGTGTGATTATGTTATGCCTTGATGATTTTCTTTTACGGTCTCTCCTATATGGGGTTCGTTGAGCTTCTTGTATGGTCAACTTTTCATCTTTCATGATATTGGGAAAGTTTTCTGTCAGCAGTTCTTCAGTGATCCTATGTTTTCCATTTTCTTCCCCTGTTCTGGAACTCCGATCACTCACAAATTTTTGCTTTTGATTGTATCATACATAATTCTCAGGGTTTCTTCATTTTTCATTGTTTTTTTTTTCTGACGTTTCCTCAAAGTTGTATCCAAGTGTTTGTCTTCAGTTTCGCTGACCCTGTCTTCCATTGTTTCAAACTTGCTCCTCAGCCCTTCTGTGACACCGTCCATTTCTGAAATCTTGTTGTCTTTTGCATTTCTAATTGTTGTTTTTGTAGGACTTCTAGTTGTGAATCTATTTTGGCATTTTATTCCTCTATTATTTTCTGAACTCTTCCATTTTTTTGTCTGTATCTTCCATGAATTTGTCTGCCTTTTTCATGAATTTGTCTATTTTTTCTTCATTTTTTTCTGCTTTATGCTTCAAGTCTTGGATAGCTCTGAATATTAGAGATTTGAATTCTGTATCAGGTAGTTCTAGTGCCTTTTCTTCTACTGGAGAATCATCTGGTATTTTATTTTGGAAGCTACTGGAACCATCCTGTCCTTTTTTTTATATGTTTTGATATTGTCTGCTGTCTTTGGGACATTCAGTAGTTATTTTCTTCATTTATTAATTGTAGATTTGTTTGTTTCGTCCAGCTTTTTTGTTTTATTTGGTTATGTCTGAGCAGGTGGGCTGTGCATTCTTTGTTGTTTGCTCATCTGTGGACAGGATATTTTTCACGTCCTTGTCCAATGAGAGGGCCAGTCGTTTAGTTATGGTGCAGCAGGGTAGATCCAGCTGAATGGAAGGGGCTGGGATGGGGTTTTTGTTGCATATACTGGGGCCAATAACGTGATCCAGGGGTCAGTGCTGGGTAGGATCTGGTAGGCCGTACCTGTGCTGCTTGGGAGTGCAGTGTTCAGCACACGGTGCAGCTAGGCAGGAGGGAGGGGGAGGGGGAGGTTGTGATGTGTGGAGCTAGGTTGGGTATGGAAAAGAAGAGAGAGAGGAGAGAGGAACAGGATCAAAAAAAAAAAGCTTGCCGTTGGAGTGGAGAGATGAGATACTGAGAAATGAAGAAAAACAAAAAGGAAAATGAAAATAAAAATAAATAAAAATCTTAAAAATGCGCCCAGGGATCCCACTGATGCAGCTGTGCAGACTGGGAAGCAACTCCCAAGCTGTGCAGTACAGCCCAGATAGAAGGGGTGGAGATGACACCCAGTGCCAGGTATTCAGGAGACAGGAAAAGCAGGTAAGTAGAAAGAGACGTGAAACCAAGAAATGAAGAAAAATAAAAAGGAAAAATGAAAGAGAAAACAAACAAACAAAAGAAAAAGAGAAAAAAAGCCCCCAGGGATCCCACTAACATGGCAATACAGACTGAGGAAGCTGTTTCCCAGCAGAGTGGCACTGCACAGCCTGTCAAGAAGAAGCAAAGATGGCACACAGAGTCAGGTTCGAGAAAAAGGAGGAGGAGGAGGTGAGAGGCAGGGAAGAAACCAAAAGAAGCTCAAAAAAAGAAACACCAGCAACAAAGAAATGGCACCAAAGAAGCCGGCTGGTGTGGGTGGGGCGATTCCTTGTGACACAGAACCGACACCTCTCATGCCATGGTCATGGCCTGCTGGGAAGCATCAGATCGGCCCGCCGGGAAATGGCAAAGGCCGAGCAGGTGGATGGAGGGTGGGGAGTGGGAATGCATGTATCACTGGTAACCATGATAGCTCCATGAATCTCTTTCCCCTACTCCCTGTCTGCCGATCTCCGACAGGAGTCCAAGATGGTGGATCCGTGCTGCGTTAGCTGATAGGGGACCTCTGCTCATAACTCTCCTCAATCTCTGTTCTCTGTCAGTTTCTTATTCCATTTGGTGCTTGGTTGAGTTCTTTATCTCTTCATTTGACACTTAGGGTTCCAGGATTTTGTCTGTTTTATCTAGTTTTTCGGGTCTTTGCTGTGGAGGGACGGCACGGTGCTTCTGTCTATAGTACCATCTTGGCTCTGCCTCCTCCCCACCCACCCCAGTTTTAATTTGAGTCAGCTGCTCTCTAGGTTAAGAACTACAAGACCACCAAATCTTTTTATTGTATTCCTGGATACTTTTATCATTTCTTGTGTTCCAGCACTTCTTCATTTCTCTCTGTTTATGGGAGTACATTCTGAAATAATTTCCTCATAAAGTGTTCATGGAAGATAAACATTTTCAGTGCTTCCACTTTTGAAATGTGAATCTGATTAACAATTTGGCTGGTATGTAATTCTAGCTTCAAAATAATTTTCCTCAGAATTTTGTACAATATACAAATCTCTAAAAGATTTGTGTAAATCAGTTTTTAGAACTGAAATTCTATCTTTCACTGACTTACATTACTGTCATTGTTTTAAACTAATTTTCAAGTGTGGGTTTTATAAAACTTTTAGTTTTCCTGCCTGTTGTGTTCTCCAAGTTTCTCAAATAGTTAATGATATGTAAATATATAACTACTTAAATAAAAACCAGACACATTGCTGTTGAATTGATTCTAATGCATAGCAACCGTATAGAACAGAGTAGAACTGCTCTATAGAATTTCCAAGGCTGTAATCTTTACAGAAGCAGAGTGCCACATCTTTCTTCAGTGGAGCAGCTGGTGTGTTTGAATTGCCAACCTTTTGGTTAGCAGCTGAGTGCTCATACACTGTGTCACCAGGGCCCCTGTTTAGTGGAGTGTACCCAAAAAAACATTCCCGTCAAGTTGATTCCGACTCATAGCAACCCTATAGGACAGAGTAGAACTGCCCTATAGGGTTCCCAAAGAGCAGCTGGTAGATTCAAACTGCCTACCTTTTGGTTAGTAGCCTGAGCTCTTAACCACTGCAGTATTCATTTGACCTTGACATAAGAATGCTCTGCGTTTAGTGTGATAGTGATCATGACATTGGAACAGCAGAGATGGAAATATAATCCTAGTTTACTTCTTACTTTGTACTAAAGAATATTGACATGGTTGCAGTATTGTAAACAAGATTTTTAGTTTTTAATTTTACAGTGGACCTACATTCAAAGCATGGAAGATTTTATGGTTACAGACCAGAATGTAGATGTTATTAAATATTGACAATGAAAAATAGAACAACTGACAGAAGTTGGGAGGTAGAAGGCAGAAAAGAGATGAAGGGAAGAGTACAGTGATTCTAATGTCTTCCTGTTAAAAACTGAGCACCAAAAACAAAAAGAATGTTGAAAGCTGATGCTTTTAAATATACTAAAAATACTGGTGTGATTAGCAGTTTTGGGAAGAAGAGAAAGATGAAATAGTATGAGCGAGTAAAATCTTTACCTGTAGATTAGTAGATTTGTTCTCAGGGTAATACATGAGTTGTATAGTAGTAGCAAATACTGTAAGCAAAAGAACTTAAAATAGTTAAAAAATGATTATTTCTACAGACAAGTGAAGTAAGGACTGTTGTTTTATCATTATAAGTCCTCTAAAATATTTTAAGCTATATATAAGTATTACTTGGCTTATTTTTTTTTATTTAAAAAGTTAGCTTTATCTTTATGAAGTCTTAGATAATAGGGACCCTGAATTTGATTTATTCAGAAGAAATGATAACTACAAGCCAATATCCTTTAGAGGAAAAACAAATTATGTATTTATAAAAAGAAGAGAATTTGATTCTTAACAAGAAACATTCTCGGTTCCTTCCTGGCCATATAATGATTCCCAAACTTCTCCATCTTAAATCGTTTACCATCACCTTGAGGTCAACGACTCTGTCTTAAAGTTTTTAATATCCCTTACCTGGCTCAACACACGTTGTTGCTGTTGTTAGTTGCCACAGAGAGGATTCCGACTCATGGCAACCCCATGTGTGCAGAGTAGAACTGCTCCTTAGGGTTTTCAAGACTGTGACCTTTCAGAAGCAGATCATCATGCCTGTGTTCTGATGAGATGCCTCTAGGTGGGTTTGAACAGCCTAGTGGTCGAGCACTTAACCATTTGTGCTACCCAGGAACTCCTCAACTTAACATACAGCACTTAATAAATATTTGTGAGTTGCTTGTTTGTGTAAACCTTGTGTGCGCTTAAGGCTCAGGTATTGGGAGGCAGAGTGAGGTACAGAGGTATTACAGTTCACTTGACTTCAGCCTTCATCTAGCACCTAGGAAAGTACTCACCTCCCGGATAATCAGTGCTCCTACTTGCAAATGCTCTTATCACAGTGGTGAAGGAAACAAAGTTAATTTACAGCTATTACAGCACAACTATTAGAACCACTATAGCATGATGGTCTGGCATATAATAGACAACTCACATTTTTTTTTTGAATGAGTATTTGAGTGAATGAATGACTACTACCTCAGCAGGCTCAGGTGGATACACAGAATCCCACAAACACCTGACTCTGGAGTTGCCTGTTGCAGTGTGATGGATCCCTTTTGCATGGTCTCTCTAGCCATGGTCTCGTAACTACCACCCAGGTGATTGGGCGGAACTGTGCAGATAAGGTAATTGTAGCCCACCAAAGGGATTTGTCAGTTTTGCCATCCCACTGGGCTTGAAATGAGCCAACCTAGACATAGGAAAGAGAGGATCCCACCACCACCAAGGAAGAACAGCCAGGAGCAGAGAGCACATCTTTTGGACCCAGGATCCCTGTGCTGAGAAGCTCCTGGACCCAGGAGACAGAGTGTGAACGGTAACCCTGAAGATGGTGAGAAGTGGTGGCATAGAAGTGGTGGCAGGAGAGATCATGCAGTGGACTTCGTGGCCCACGGAGCAAGAAAGCCGAGTGCCTTTGAGGAGAGTCCTAGGGCCAGGGAGAGGGATGCCCGCGAGCACAGCTGGGAAGAGACTGTCCTGGTGGAAGAACAGCATCCTAAGCTTTCCTGAACCTGAATTGTAACCTGTTAGTTCCCTAATAAACCCCATAATCGTGAGTATTGTCTGTGAGTTCTGTGTGGCCATTGCAGTGATTATCGAACCCAGCAGAGAAGTAGAGAGTGCTGTGGGAGGGACAGTTGGTGTCAGAATTGGTAAAGATGGCGGAGAGAGGAGGCATGTCTGACCTCTACCTCATAGGAATCAACCTTGGGCTGTTGATCTTGATTCTCCTTCTCCCTTGTGAAGTTAAGAGAAGGTTAGACACTGCCTCCATGCCATTTTTACACCCATATAATCAGTCAGTCACTAGAGAATGGGCTCTTACCTATAAAAGGACTCTGATATTGTTGATTTTCGAGTGCTCTGCTCGTGGATCTCTTTTTTCTGTGATGGCACTCAAGTGTCTTCTCCTACTTGATTGATACCTTCTCTCACTTTTTAAAAGTACTTCGTGAGCACGAGGGAACCTCTTATTTTACTAATGTCATATTTCATTTCTTGGTTTTCTACTTTAGTTATCATCATCATTGTTCTCAGTCAGAAGTTTCATTTACGATGATGACCACGTCAAAACAATAAAAGGGAATAAATGGCGTAGGTATAGAATCTTCAAATGGAGATGAAGACAAGGCGATATCAAGTAATGAAAGACTGGTTCAAACTTACGAAGATAGGGTAAATTTCAAGGTAACCACAAAGAAAGTTAAACCTACTCATCAGAATAAAAAAGAAGAAAAACATAAAGCCTCAGTAAACACAAAATCTATAATGAGGAAAGAAAAGAAAAAAAATCCACTAACAAAGGGAACTTAGCACAGGAAAGGAAGAGGAACAAAGAAAACGTCAGCACCACAAAAAAAGCAAAATCATATGACAGCAGTAAACATACCTATTGATAATCACACTGAATTTAAATGGCTTAAATGCACCTGTAAAAAGACAGAGAATGACAGAATGGATAAAAAAGCATGACCCATTAATATGCTGTCTACAAGAGACACACCATAGACACACAGACATAAATATATTAAAAATCAAAGGATGGAAAAAAAAATCAAACAGTAACCAAAAAAGGGCAGGAGTGGCAACACTAATCTCAGGTAAAATAGACTTTAAGGAAAAATCAACCATAAAAGACAAAAAAGGACATTATATAATGATGAAAGAGACAATACACCAAGAAGCCATAACCTTAATAAAAATCTACACACCCAACGACGGGGCTCCAAAATACATAAAACAAAATCTAACAGCACTGGAAAGAGAAGTAGATAGTTTCACAACAATAATAGGAGACTTCAACACATCACTCTTGGTAAACGACAGAACATCTAGAAAGAAACTCAACAAAGATATAGAGGATATAAAGGCCAAAATCAACCAATTGACCTCATAGACATACATAGAACACTTCACCCAACAGCAGCAAAGTACACATTCTTTTGCAATGTGCATGGAATGTTCTCCAGAATAGACCACATTTTAGGCCACAGAGCAACCCTCAGTAAAATCCAAAACATCAAAATAGTACAAAGTATTCTGTCTGATCACAGTGCCATAAAAGTAGAAATCAATAACAGGAAGAGCAAGGGAAAAAAAATCACTTACTTGGAAACTGATTAACACCTTGCTTGAAAACAACTGTGTAATAGAAGAAATCAAAGATGGAATCAAAAAATTCCTAGAATCAAATGAGAATGAAAATACATAATACCAAAATCTTTGGGACACAGCAAAGGCAGTGCTCAGAGGTTGGTTTATAGCAATAAACACACACATCGAAAAAGAAGAGCGGGCTAAAATAAAAATTTTAGCCCTACAACTAGAACAAATAGAAAAAGAACAACAAAAGAAGCCCCCAGTCACTAGAAGAAAGGAAATAATAAAGATTAGAGCAGAAATAAATGAAATAGAGAACAGAAAAAACAATAAATAAAAAGAAGCAACAAGGTCAGAAGTTGGTTCTTTGAAAAGATCAACAAAATCTACATACCATTGGCTAAAATGACAAATGAAAAACAAGAGAGGAAGCAAATAACCCAAAAAAGAAAAGAGATGGAGGACATTACAACAGACCCAACTGAAATAAAAAGGATTATAACAGAATACTATAAAAAATTGTACTCCAACAAATTTGAGAACCTAGAGGAAATGGTCAAATTACTAAAAACACATTACCTACCTAGACTAACACAAACTGAGATAAAAAATCTGAACAGACCTATAACAAGAGAAGAGATTAAAGAGGTAATAAGAAAAAACACTCAACGACGACAAAAAAAGCCCTGGCCCAGAAGGCTTCACTGGACAACTCTACCAAACATTCAGAGAAGAGCTCACACCAGTACTACTTAAACTATTTCAGAGCATAGAAAAGGAAGGAATACTCCAAAATTTGTTCTATGAAGCCAGCATAACCCTGATACCAAAACCAGGGAAAGACACCACAAAAAAAGAAAATTACAGACTAATATCTCTCATGAAGATAGATGCAAAAAGTCTCAACAAAATTCTAGCCAGTAGAATTCAGCTTCATATCAAAAAAATAATACACCATGACCAAGTGGGATTCATACCAGGTATGCAAGGATGGTTCAGCATTAGAAAATAAAGCCGTGTAATCCACAACATAAATAGAATGGAAAGGAATCACATGATCATCTCAACTGATGCAGAAAAAGCATTTTTCCAACACCCATTCCTTATAAAAAGTCTCAAATAAAATAGGAACGGAAAGGAAAGTCCTCAACATTTAAAGAACATCTATATAAAATCAATAGCCAACATCATTCTCAAAGGAAGGAGGCTGAAAGCCTGAGAACAGGAGCAAGACAAAGATGCCCTACTACTATTTAACATTGTGCAAGTCCTAGCTTGAACAGTAAGGCAAGAAAAAGAAACAAAGAGCATCAAAATTGGAAAGGAAGAAGTAAAACAATCCCTAGTCACAGAGATATGATCCTACACATAGAGAACCCTAAAGATTCCACAAGAAAATTACTGGAACTAACAGGAAGAAGGACCTGGCTGTCTACTTCTGAAAACAATTAGTCGGTGAAAACCTTATGAAAAACAGCAGAACATTGTTTGATATAGTGCCAGAAGTTGAGCCCCTCAGGTTGGAAGGCACTCAAAAGACGACTGGGAAAGAGTTGCCTCCTCAAAGTAGAGTTGACCTTAATGACATGGATGGAGTTAAGCTTTTGGGACCTTCATTTGCTGACGTGATATGACTCAATGAGAAGAAACAACTGCAAACATCTATTAATAACAGACATGTGGAATGTCTGAAGTATGACTATAGGAAAATTGGAAATTGTCAAAAATGAAATGGAACACATAAACATCAATATCCTAGGCATTCATGAGCTGAAATGGACTGGTATTGGCCATTTTGAATCGGACATTCACATGGTCTACTATGTCAGGAATGACAAATTGAAGATGAATGGTGTTGCATTCATCGTCAAAAAGAACATTTCAAGATCTATCCTGAAGTATGATGCTGTCTGTGATAGAATACTACTACTTCTCAAATTTATGCACCAACCACTAAGGCCAAAGATGAAGAAATTGAGGATTTTTACCAACTTCTGCAGTCTGATATTGATCAAATATGTAATCAGGATGCACTGATAATTACTGATGATTAGAATGGGAAAGTTGGAAACAAAGAAGAGGGATCGGTAGTTGGAAAATACAGCCTTTGTGAAAGAAACAATGCTGGAGATCACATGATAGAATTTTGCAAACCCAATGACTTCTTCATTGCAAATACCATTTTTCAACAACATAAATGGCAACTATACATGTGAACTTGGCTGGATAGAATACACAAGAATTAAATCGATTACATCTGTAGAAAAAGACGATGGAAAAGCTCAATATCATCAGTCAGAACAAGGCCAAGGGCCAGCTGCAGAACAGACCATCAATTGCTCATATGCAAGTTCAAGTCGAAGCTGAAGAAAATTAGAACAAGTCCACAAGAGCCAAAGTATGGCCTTGAGTATATCCCACCTGAATTTAGAGACCATCTCAAGAATGGATTTGACACATTAAACACTAAAGACAGAAGACCAGAAGAGTTGTGGAATGACATCAAGGAAGTCATACATGAAGAAAGCAAGAGGTCATTCAAAAGACAGGAAAGAAAGAAAAGACCAAAGTGGATGTCCGAAGAGACTCTGAAACTTGCTTTTGAATGTAGAGTAGCTAAAGCGAATGGAAGAAATGACAAAGTAAAATAGCTGAACACAAGATTTTAAAAGGTGACTCAGGAAGACAAAGTATTATAATGAAATGTGCAAAGACCTGGAGTTAGAAAACCAAAAGGTAAGAACATGCTGAGCATTTCTCAAGCTGAAAGAACTGAAGAAAAAATTCATGCCTCGAGTTGGAATAGTGAAGGATTCTGTGGGCAAAATCCTGAACGACAAAGGAAGCATCAAAAGAAGATGGAAGGAATACACAGAATCACTATACCAAAAAGAATTGGTCAACGTTCAGTCATCTCAGGAGGTAGCATATGATCAAGAACCTATGGTACTGAAGGAGGAAGTCCAAGCTGCACTGAAGACATTGGCAAAAAACAAGCCTCCAGGAATTGACAGAATACCAGTTGAGATGTTTCAGCAAACAGATGCAGCACTGGAAGTGCTTACTCATCTATGCCAAGAAATTTGGAAGACAGCTGCCTGGCCAACCAACTGGAAGAGATCCATATTATGCCTATTCCAAAGAAAGGTGATTCAACCAAATTTGGAAATTGTCAAACCATATCATTAATATCACACACAAATAAAATTTTGCTGAAGATCGTTCAAAAGCGGCTGCAGCAGTACATAGACAGGCAACTACCAGAAATTCAAGCTGGATTCAGACGAGGATGTGGAATGAGGGATATCGTTGCTAATGTCAGATGGATCCTGGC
>NW_004444041.1:8333559-8334950 GCF_000243295.1 Trichechus manatus latirostris | reverse complement strand
CATGTTATCAGGAAGGACCAGTCCCTGGGGAAGGACATCATGCTTGGTAAAGTAGAGGGTCCACGAAAAAGAGGAAAGCCCTCAACAAAATGGATTGACACAGTAGTTGCAGCGATGGGCTGAAGCATAACAAGGATTGTGAAGATGGTGTAGGACCCCAGGCAGTGTTTCATGCTGTTGTACATAGGTTCGCTGTGAGTTGGAACCAACCCCACGGCACCCAACAACAATAGAAAGATTCAGCAGAGTAGCAGGATACAAGATCAACATACAAAAATCAGTTGGATTCCTATACACCAACAAAGAGAACTTTGAATCAAGAACCCGGATGTAAATCCATCCACCGATGGTCAGCTGATCTTTGACAAAGGACTGAAGCCCATTAAATGGGGAAAAGACAGTTTTTTTTAACAAATGTTGCCAGCAAAACTGGATGTCCATCTGTAAAAAAATGAAACAGGACCCATATCTCACACCAAACACAGAAACGAACTCAAAATGGATCAAAGACCTAAATATAAAACCTAAAACAATTCAGATCTTGGAAGAAAAATAGGGACAATACTAGGGGCCCTAATATATGGCGTAAAAAGAATACAAACCATAGCTTAACAATGCAGAAACATTAGAAAATAAACTAGATACACTGGGAACTCCTAAAAATTAAACTCTTATGCTTGTCAAAAGACTTCACCAAAAGAATGAAAAGAGAACCTAGAGACTGGGAAAAAATTTTTGGCTACAACATATCCGACAAGGGTCTAATCTCTAAAATCTATAAAATAACATCTCAACAACAAAAAGGCAAATAATCTAATTAGAAAATGGGCAAATGATACAAACAGACACTTCACCGAGAAGACATTCAGGTGGCTGACAGATACATGAGAAAATGCTGTGATCTTTAGCCATTAGAGAAATGCAAATCAAAACTACAATGGGATACCATCTCACCCCAGCATTACTGGCACTAATCAAAAAAACAATATAAAAATGTTGGAGAGGTTGCAGGGAGATTGGAATTCTTATTCACTGCTGGTGGGAATGTAAAATGTTACAACCACTATGGAAAACGATATGACACCTCCTTAAAAAGCTAGAAATAGAAATACCATATGATCCAGCAATCCCACTCCTAGGAATATATGTTAGAGAAATAAGAGCCATCCCGCGAATAGGCATATGCACACATATTGTCTTAGTTATCTCACAGTCTAGGACGCTAGAAGTCCAAATTCAGGGTGGTAGCTCCAGGGGAAGGCTTTTTCTCTCTGTCAGCTCAGGGGGAAGGTCCTTGTCATCAGTTTTCCCCTGACCGAGGAGTTTCTCAGCACAGGGACCCTGAGTCCAAAGGACATGCTCCCCTCCTGGTTCTTCATTCTTGGTAGTAG
>NW_004444041.1:8305051-8332816 GCF_000243295.1 Trichechus manatus latirostris | reverse complement strand
AAAGTCATAGAAGCTTCCTAGACTCATCCAGACACCTTGAGGGACTGAGTTACTGGGGCTGAGGGCTGGGGTCCATGGTCTTGGACATGTAGGTCAACTGGCATATCATAGTTCATAAAGAAAATATTCTACATCATAATTTAGTGAGTGTCTGGGATCTTAAAAGCTTTTGAGCGGCCATCTAAGATACATCTATTGCTCCCATCCCATCCGAAGCAAAGGAAAATGAAGAAAACCAAAGACACAAGGAAAATATTAATCCAAAGTACTAATGGACCACATGAACAACAGCCTTCACCAGCCTGAGCACAGAAGTACTAAAAATGGTTCCCAGCTATCATGACCGACCGTTCTGACAGGGATCAACATAGAGTGTCCCAGACAGAGCAGGGGAGAAAAATGTAGAACAAAATTCAAATTCACAAAAAAAGATCAGACTCACTGGTCTGACAGAGACTGGAGGAAACCTCAAGACTGTGGCCCCTGGACACCCTGCTAACTCAGAAGCAAGCCACTCCTGAAGTCCACCTTTCAGCCAAAGATTAGACAGGCCTATAAAACAAACAACACATATGAGGAGCGTGCTCTTAATTCAATCAAGTATACAAGACCAAAAGGGCAACACTTGCCCAAAAGCAAAGATGAGAAGGCAGGAAGGGACAGGAAAACTGGGCGAATGGACATGGAGAACCCAGGGTGTAAAGGGAAAGGGGGAGAGTGCTGACACATTGCGGAAATTGCAACCAATGTCACAAAACAGTTTGTGTATAAATTTTTGAATGAGAAACTAATTTGCATTGTAAACTTTTACCTAAACACACACACACACAGAAAAGTTTCATTTACAGTCCAGTATGCCAGCACCTGGTGGAGCCCTGGCAGATCCCTGGTGGCACAGTGGTTAAGAGCTTGGCTGCTAACCAAAGACGTCGGTGGTTTGAATCCATCAGCTGCTACTTGGAAACCCTGTGGGGCAGTTCTACTCTGTCCTGTAGGGTCGGTATGAGTTAGAATCAACTGGATGGCAACAGGTTTGGGGTTTTTTTTTTTTTTTTTTTTTTGTTTAATGCCAACACCTAGTTTGCAAGATTTGGGAACCTACTTCCGAAAGAATGCAATGTAAGGGAGAATTGCCGTGTGCTCTTATTTCTTTTGAGTTTTCTTTCCTCCAAACCAGTTGTCATGGAGTCACTCTGATTCATAGCAACCCCATGTGTGTCATAGTAGAATTATGCTTCATAGGGTTTTCAGTGACTGATTTTTCGGAAGTAGATCACCAGGGCTTTCTTCCAAGGTGCCTGTGGGTGGACTTGAGCCTCCAACCTTTCGATTAGCAGCTGAGCACATTAACCGTTTACACCACCCATTGACACCTTTCCTCAAAGGTGGTTGGTTTATTATCCAGATCAGTGGTAAGTATACGAGAAACTGAATCCTTATTAGTTACCATGGGTCATCCATACTTGGTTGATTGATGTCTGCCTGGAACATTTTCGTTGCTCAGTAAAATGATTCTCTCAATGGTTTTCTTTGAATTATGCCACAGTAGTCTCAATTACTCTATTGCCATGGTAAATGCTTGTGGGGTGGACACTGGAGCTTTACCTCACAGAAAAAAGAATTGCTCACTTTATGGTCCTTGTCTAGATTTCTTGACAACCAACCAGATTATCTGATTCATATAATGAAATGAAGGCTGACTGTAGATTTCAATAAAGTAAAAAAATTGCTGTGATGTAGCCTAGAGCTGCAAAAGAGATTTGTAAGCAACCATAACAGGTTGGATAAGAACAAGTAAAGTGTTGTGTGTGAACTTGTGACCGTGTGTGTGTGTGTGTGTAACACGGTCCAATAGTACAAGGTTACTGGGCCCTAGGGGTTTACGGTTTCAAATCACAGCTCTCTAAGTGTTCAACAAGGCCAAAAGTTTAAGGCCAAGTGACCAGAAACAGGACACCTTACTGCTGTCGTGATCTCACTGGGAAGTCCCTGTGAGTTAAGCTAATTCAGAAGGAAGAGGACACGTTAGGTCTAGTTGTGAAAGCTGAATTGCTGCCCATAGTGACTGAGGATGCTGATGCTTTCCTACTAATGTTGATTTTGGAGTTCTTAAGCCTAGTAAGACTCCTTTCTTTCTTTCCTCTCTCCATTCCTCCTTTTCCCTATTCGATAATGCTCATGATGGGAAAGACATAATAGTAAGCATTCTAGGAGATGCAAAGAGATATATATGACATGGCGGATGACATATGAGAAATTTCTGAGGGAGTTTCTTTTGGAATATGATCTCTCTGTCACTCTGATATGCCCCCCACACACAAATACATTTTGAAATAATTACCATTGTCCCTAATAAGAATGTGTGTCCTCACTTGTACTGGAGCAGAAAAACAAATCTGAGAACTAATGCCTGGGGGCTTAAAATCTATCAACGAAGATATGTCTACAAATATAATTATATATATTAATCAATGCATACATAATGTATTAATATATATAACATTAAGTTATTAAATATAGTGATATGTTACATTATAATCATTATATACTGAATGATATAGAGATTATAATCTGCATCATTTTGAAAATACTAAATGGATGTGTTTTTTATTCCCTCTATAAATTCTGTTCTGTGTGCATTCCAGTTACCCCTAAGATTAAGTCATTAGTGGTTCATGGGGGAAGAGAGTAGATATTGCCAAAGCAAAGAGGTTCATAGGATAGAGGAAGAGGAAATAGCATATGGAAAGTTCCTGTAACGAATTGGAAGTAGAAGACTTGATGCTAGAAAAGAAAGAAAAGAAGAAGGGAAAAAGATCAAACTCCTGTGCCCTGGCTCCTCTGGACAGAAACCCTGGAAAGGGTTGATGCAGGACGTTTAGAAACAACCTGGTAAATTTCAGGGAGTCTTGAGCAGTAGAGATTTTTGTATTGCCTCTCCTTGGGCAAACTGGGGCAATTTTAAGGCCTGTTAGACAAGGACTCTTAGAGAAGCACCATGTCTAACATCACTGAAACAATAAGTTGGAAATGACAAAGTAGCATTTGTCATTTGGAGAGGACAAAGGTTCTGCTTCAGTTTTCTACAAAATCCAGATTGTCATGATAGAATTCCCAGGTTTCCCTTTGGGCCTAGTGAAGGTAACTGGGCACAAACACACTTACCAGCCTTGTAAGAAGATGTCCAGCAAGGCCAAGAAACCTCATCCAGAGTTTGTGGAAGGGCATAGAAATTGTTCCTCTTTAGAACACTCGATGCCCAGAGGCTATGATGGGGAGATCTGTCAGCTGGGCACCCAAAATCCATAAACTATATCATGTTACTAAATCAGTTCTGTTGTACATAGGGTCACTATGAATCAAAACTAACAATAAAAAACCAACACTGAGCCAACAATTAAATGTCACCATTGCCAGAGATCAGACTAGCAGTTAGAGGCGGCAGGCAATAGACTGAAGTTTTCCCCATTAACAGAGTGCCACAAAGGGGAACCAGGTGCAAAAAGGAAACTATTTACAGTATATTGAAAATCAAGTTAGTTCACTAATGGTAGAAATGTTAATCTTGCCAATAAAAATTCAGTCAGTTCTGGATTGAAACAAACTCCTTTGAGTAAATAGTTCCATTTTCTCCCCTTCTCATCTCCTTCCTAAAAGCAATCTTAAGTCTGGCCGCTGGAGGAGAGGTATCTTGTTCTGGTGCTAACCTCTGGTGGTTACTGGCCTCCACTGAGGTGTCTGATCACGGTTATTTACATTCATTACCGTAACATCCTCCCTTGGTCTCCATTCACACTGCATTCACCTTATCACAATACTAGGATCCTACCAACTCTCTCCCAGCCTCTTCTACAGGCCATTGCACCATTACAGGCGCTTCTCTGTAATAGTCTTCAAATTGGGATATATACATGTACCTCTGAGGGTACACAAAGTCATTCTAAGGAGTATGTGGGCAAGGTACTTGTTTCCTCTGTTTTTTAGTTTAAAAAATAAGCTGCATTGAGGGGTGGGGGTCTGGTGACCATGGTTTCAGGGGACATCTAGGTCAATTGGCATAACAGAGTTTATTAAGAAAATGTTCTGCATCCCACTTTGGTGAGTGGCATCTGGGGTCTTAAAAGCTAGTTAGCGGCCATCTAAGATACATCAATTGGTCCCAACCTACCTGGAGCAAAAGAGAATGAATAACACCAAAGACACAAGGAAATTATTAGCCCAAGAGACAGAAATGGCCACATAAACCAGAGACTTCATCAGCCTGAGGCCAGAAGAACTAGATGGTGCCTGGCTACCACCAGTGACCACCCTGACAGGGAACACAACAGAGTCCCTGACGGAGCAGGAGAAAAGTGGGGTGCAGAACTCAAATTCTAGTAAAAAGACCAGACTTAATGGTTTGATTGAGACTGGAGGGACCCCAGAAGACGTGGCCACCGGACTCTCTGTTAGCCCAAAACTAAAACGATTCCCTAGGCCAGCAATTCAGACAAAGATTAGACTGGACTATGGGACATAAAAAGATACTCGTGAAGAGTGTGCTTCTTAGCTCAAGTAGATACATGAGATTAAATGGGCAGCTCCAGAGGCGAGCTGAGGCATCTCCCAGAGGTGAGATGAGAAAGCAGAGAGGGTCAGGAGCTGGTTGAATGGACACGGAAAATCCGGGGTGGAAAGGAAGAGTGTGCTGTCACAGTACAGGGAGAGCAACTAGGGTCACATAACTATGTATAGACTTTTGTATGAGAGACTAACTTGAATTGTAAACTTTCACTTAAAGCACAAAATTTTTTTAAAAAGCTGCAGTGAGGTATGATTTACATAAAATTCATCAATCTTAAGTGTGCAATTCTGTGAGTTTTGGCAAATGTATATTATCATGTAACCACCACTACAATCAGGATATAAAACATTTTCATCACCCAAAAAAAGTTCATGGCCTTTGCGGTCAATCTCCTCCCTCCACCTCAAGGCCCTGACAATCACTAATCTTTTTGTGTCACTATGGTTTTACGTTTTCTAGGATGTCATTTAAATATCATCATATAGTATGTAGTCGTTTGTGACTAGCTTCTTAGAGTAATATTTTTGAGATTTATCCATGTTGTTGCATATAGCAGTAGTTCATTATTTTTTTAACAACTTTATCGATATTTAACTCATATTCCATATAATTCACCCATTTAAAATATACAATTCAGTGACTTTTAATATATTCCTAGAGTTGTGCAACCATCACTGCAGTCAGTTTTAGAACATTTTCATCACTTCAAAAAAAACCCATACCCATTAACAGGTAGTCCCCATTTCCCTTCTCTACCTCTAGCCCTAGGCAACCACTAATCTACCTTCTATTTCTATAAATTTACCTATGATGGACATTTCATATAAATGTAGATGTATAAGTACTTCGTTTCTTTTTATCATTGAATAATTTTCCATTATATGAATACACCATGATTTGCTTACCCATTCATCAGTTGATGGACATTTGAATTGGTTCCACTTTTTGGCTATTATAAATAATCCTGCAATAATCGTGTACAAGTTTTTGTGTGGACATTTCTGTTGAGTATATACCTAGGAGTGGAGTTGCTGGGTCATACGATAATTCTATGTTTAACATTTTGAGGAAGTTAGTTCCTTTTTATTGCTGAGTAGTAGTCTGTTCGTTTATCCATTTACCAGTTCATGGACATTTGTATTGTTTCTAGTTTTTGACTATTATGAACCAAGCTGCTGTGACCATTTGAGTACTAGTCTGTGCATGAGGAATATATGCTTTAATTTCTCTTGGGTGGATACCTAGGAGTGGGATTACTGGGCCTTATGGTAAGTATATATTTAACTTAATTAAAAACTGCCAAATTGTTTTCAGAAGTATGTACCATTTTGCATTCCCACCAGCAGTATATGAGACGTTCAGTTGCTCTCCATCCTTGTCAACATTTGATGTTGTCATTCTTCTTAATTTTAGCCATTCTAGTGGTTCTATAGTGGTTTTAAGTTGTATTTCCCTGATGACTAATGGTCTTGAGCATCTTTCCTGGCTTATTTGGCATTCACATATTCTCCTTGGTGAAGCGTAGATTCAAATCTTTTGCCTATGATCTGTTGTTATAATCAATCCTTTCCTTGTTTGGAAAACCTACAGCCTTGGTTAAATCCAGTTTTACCTACTTCACATCTATTCATGGAGCTGAACGTAGCTGGAGAAAAACACAACCATCTTAGGTGGTTTCATTTTAAACTCAAGTGGATCGTTAATGTTGCCTGCCTTTCTAGATGACTATTTTCTACCTTCTGCAGTCTCTTCAAATCTCTACCACCTCAACCTTCATCTTTTCATACTAGTTTTTTGAGAAAATTGAAGCAATTAGAAAAGAATTCTCACTATCACATTTACCACTTTCCAGCATTTGCCAATATACTGTGCCTTCCTTCCTGTTAATATTAGATGAATTGTTCCTGCTCTTATCTAAGGCCAGCTCATCAACTTGTGTGCTAGTTTCCATCTCTTTTTGTCTACTCAAGGACATTGCTCCAGTAATTTTCCTCTCTTTCTCTCTCTCTCTCCTATATTATCAATCCCCCTCCCCCCACCCCTTGTTGTTGTTAGGTCTCCACGAGTTGGTCCTGACTCATAGTGACCCTGTGTACAACAGAACAAAACTCTGCCAGGTCCTGCACCATCCTCACAATTGTTGCAATGTTTGAGCCCATTGTTGCAGCCAGTGTGTCAATCTGTCTCATTGAATGTCTTCCTCTTTTGGACCCTCTACCAAGTATGATGTCTTTCTCCAGGGACCGGTCCCTCCTGATTAGCATATCCAAAGTAAGTGAGACAAAGTCTCATCATCCTAGCTTCTAAGGGACATTCTGGTTGTACTTCTTCCAAGACAGATTTGTTTGTTCTTCTGGTTTGTTTGTTCCCCTTTCTACTGGATCATTATACAAGCAAGAAGTTATTTTTTCCATCTTAAAAAAAAAAAAATCTTCTCTTGAACTCTCTTCTTTATTTTTCTCCATCCTTACCATCAAACTACTACCTAATTTTTTTGCTCCCCTTTACAGAAAAACTTCTGGAAAAAGTTGAATATACTGGCTGTCTCCAGTTCTTCTCTCCATTCTCTCCTAGACTGTTCCAACCAGGCTTTCATGCCTACCACTCCATCAAAATTGCTCTTATCAGGGTTATCAACGTCCTCCCATTGCTAAATCTAATGGTCAGTTCTCAGTCCTCATCTTAGTTGACCTATCAGAAGCATTTGATGCTTTTGATATTTCCCTCCTCCCAAAAGTATTTTCTTCATTTAACTTCCAAGACACTTGTTCCATATACAGTTTTCTCCATTTCAACTAATGACATCTTCATCCTTCCAGTTACTCAGGCTAAAAAGCTTGGAATTATCCTTTACTCCTCTCTTTCTCTTGAAGACTACATCCAATTTGTCAGTGCATCCTATTGCCTCAAACTGCAAAATATATCCTGAATTTAAGTCCAAACATTTTTATTACATTACAAATTGGTATCTCTATAGATCATTCCCATTTACTTTTTTGTGAGTCATTACATTTTTTAAAATATAATAAATTTTTAGAACTCACAGATACTTTTCTTTATCATATCTTGTCTTTGATATAATCTTCAAAAATAGGATTTTTAACAAACTCAAGTAAAGATGGCCTATTTCTAACAAACAACAACAACCAAAGAACCAAATGTACACACATATATATTCACTTCTCATCACTTTACTGCTCTCACCCTAGTTCAAGCCAACTATAATCACTGCCTGGATTATTATAAAGCCAGTTACCTCTGAGTCAATTCTGACTCATGGCAACCCCATGTCTATCAGAGTAGAACTGTGCCCCCATAGGGTTTTCAGTGTCTGATTTTTTGGAAGTACATCGCCAGGCCTTTCTTCTGAAGCACCTGTGGGTAGGCTTGAACCTCCAGCCTTTCAGTTAGCAGCTGAGTGCTTTAACTGTTTGCACTACCCAGGGATGAGTCTCCTTGCTTTTACCATACACACCATTCTCAGTATTAACTACCATGATCTTCTTAAAACGTACGTCATATAATGTCATTCCTCTGCTCAAAACCTTTTGGTTTGTTCCCTTTCTCTTAGGGCAAAAGCCAACAAAGACTTGCATGACCTTTCTACCACCCTCTTACCTCTCTGACCTTCTACTACTCTTCCCTTCTTTATTCTGCTCCAGCCATATTGGCCTCCTTGCCTTTCCTCAAACAAAACTAGGTTCACTCTTGCCTCAGGGCTTTAGCAGCTGGTATTCCCTCTGCCTGATTACTTTTTCACCAGATTTCCATGGCTGATCTCCCTCATTTCCTTCAAATCTTTGCTGTTTAGTGAGTCCCCCCAGTCATCTAATTTAAATTGCAAACTCTCCACGTACTCCCAATCTCTTTTGTTCTACTTTAAAAAAAAAGTACAGCTTACTATGTTCTAATATACTAATACAATTTACTTATTTCTTTTAGTAGTTATTTTACTGCCTCCTCCCACTAGAATATAAACTTCACAAAGGCACAGTTTTATCCATTTTGTCGATGATATAGCAGCAGTCCCTAAAACAGTGCCTGGCACACTGTAAGTGCTCACATATTTGTTGAATGAATGAATGGAGCTCAGAACTGGCACAAAACAGGAATAGAGCAAAAGCATACTGGGAATAAACAAGGCCAAACTTGCCTCGAACTTCATTTAATGTTTGTTATGTTCTTTTTGGTGGACTCAATCTCTTGTGTAATGCATACATGAATCTAGCAGGCTTTAATTAAGGGCCAGGGACATGAGAACCGCACTACCTTGTTCCCTGTAGGCTCACATGCCTGGAACGTAAAAGCAGGTCATTGTGAACCTAAGTCCTGAAAACATGTACAAACCCTCTTTTTCCTTTCTAATCAAACTCCATTTTAATTATTATTATACTATTTCTGAGAGTCTATTCAGTGTATTTAATCTTAGTTTGATGGCTTCCCCCCATGTGTCTGTCAGTTTGTCATGCTGTGGGGGCTTGAGTGTTGCAGTGATGCTGGAAGCTATGCCACTGGTATTCAGATACCAGCAGGGTCACCCATGGCAGACAGGTTTCAGTTGAGCTTCCAGACTAAGACAGACTAGGAAGAAGAACTCAAGAAAGGTAATCCAACCGAATGTGGAAATTATCGAACAATACCATTAATATCACACACAAGTAAAATTTTGCTGAGGATCATTCAAAAGCAGCTGCAGCATTATATTGACAGTGAACTGCCAGAAATTCAGGCTGGATTCAGAAGAGGACGTGGAACCAGGGATATCATTGCTGATGTTAGACGGATCCTGGCTAATAGCAGAGAATACCAGAAAGATGTTTACCTGTGTTTTATTGACTATGCAGAGACATTCGGCTGTATGCAGAGACATTCGGCTGTGTGGATCATAACAAATTATGGATAACATTGTGAAGAATGGGAATTCCAGAACACTTAATTGTGCTCGTGAGGAACCTGTACATAGATCAAGAGGCAGTCATTCAGACAGAATAAGGGGATACTGTGTGGTTTCAAGTCAGGAAAGATGTGTGTCAGGGTTGTAACCTTTCACCATACCTATTCAATCTGTATGCTGAGCAAATAATCCGAGAAACTGGACTATATGAAGAAGAATGGGGCATCGGGATTGGAGGAAGACTCATTAACAACCTGTGTTACACAGGTGACACAACCTTGCTTGCTGAAAGTGAAGAGGACTTGAAGCAGTTACTGATGAAGATCAAAGACCACAGCCTTCAGTATGGATTACACCTCAACATAAAGAAGACAAAAGTGCTCACAACTGGACCACCAAGCAACATCATGATGGATGGAGAGAAGATTGAAGTTGTCAATGATTTCATTTTACTTGGATCCACATGAAAGCAGCAGTCAAGAAATCAAAAGATGCATTAGGCAAATCTGCTGCAAAAGACCTCTTTAAAGTGTTGAAAAGTAAAGATGTCACCTTGAAGACTAAGGTGCGCCTGAAGCAAGCGATGGTATTTTCAGTGGCATCATATGGATGCAAAAGCTGGTCAATGACTAAGGAAGACCGAAGAATTGACGCCTTTGAATTGTGATGTTGGTGAAGAATGTTGAATGTACCACGGACTGCCAAAAGAATGAACAATTCTGTCTGGGAAGAAGTACAGCCAGAATGCTCCTTAGAAGCATCTCACATACTGTGGACATGTTAAGTCAGGAGGGATCAGTCCCTGGAGAAGGACATCATGCTTGGTAAAGTAGACGGTCGGCAAAAAAGAGGAAGACCCTGAACGAGATGAACTGACACAGTGGCTGCAACAATGGGCTCAAGCATAACAACTATTGTGGGCATGGCACAGGACCGGGCAGTATTTTGTTCTGTTGTAGAGAACGGACTCGATGGCACCTAACAACAGCAACTTCAGTGCATTTAATCTTAGACTGATGGCTTAGCCAGTGGGTGGGAAGAGGTTAGAAGAAATTTCGGAAGGATTTGAATAATAGAGGTGGGTTTTGTAAATGCCAGTGTATCTCATGATAATTTAAAATGTTTTCTTTTAGTGCACACGCATGCACACACATATCATAAGTATATAACTTGATGAATTTTCACAAACTGAATATATCAATGTAACCAGCATCCAAGACCAAAACAAAAAAACAAGAACCTACTGGATGCTTTCCTTGTACTTCTTCCATTCAATACTCCCTACAGGGTGATCACTATTCTGACTTCTAATGCCATAGATTTGTTTTGCCTAATTTTGTACTCTGTATAAATTGAATCATACAGTATGTTTCTGGCTTCTTTTGCCCCAAATTTTTTGTTTGTGAGATTTATCCACATGTTATATATGGCTATAGTTTGTTCATTTTCAATGCAATATGAAATTCCATTATATGTGAATATCCCACAGTTTATTCTACTGTTAATGGGCTTTTGGATGATTTCTAGCTTTTAGCTTTTATAAATAGTGCTATGTCAACATGTGAACATTCTTTTTTGATGTATTTTGAAAAACCTAGACCATTTCAAGGTTTTTTATCCATAGTCAGTGAACCCTAAGTGTACTTGAGCATTGGTAACCAATATATTCACTATGTGTAACTTCGTCAAATGAAAGAGATAGCGGCTGGTACTACCAAATCCTTCCCTCTTTAACATTCTCACTGGACTTTCTCTATATTGGGGTTCTTAACATATTGTATTCTGGCTAAGTGTGCATATTCATGTCTTTTATTAGATTGTGAGTGCCTTTTAGTACTTTGTTTTACTTGCTTGTGTATTCCTCTACCTGGCAAAGTACCTGAAATACAGTAAGCTTGTTGAGTGAATGGTGACAGTCGTTACCACCACCAATGATTAACACAGCAAGTCCCCTTAGTTATGTGAACCATCTAGCTAGAGTAGAATCCATGCTTTAGCTTGATATCTCAGAGTCAAAGAGTTAGGAATGGGAAGTGATTTCTCTTTGAGAGAAACCCTGAACTGAGGACCTATAACTGAGCATGCTGTGTAGTTAGAGGGAATTGCTGTGGCTTTACAAGCCTCTTAGAGATTTAATGTGTTAACAGCAGTGATTCCAAGGGATAGTGTGGGGGCCAGATATAAATAGCAGAACACAAGTCGGGTAATGTGCCACTGCCAAGCTAGTGCTGGGGGTGTTTATAAAAAGAAAAGCATTCCCTTCTCAGCTCTTACTGTCAACAACGTCCCATCCAGAAGACACGCTCACAGCTCAGAGAGTGGAGAATCAGTTTGAGACGTAGCATCATTTAAAACTCCTCCAAAGGCAGAAAAGCCAGGTAAACATTTTGACTTATTTACACTCAGACTACAGAAGGGAAGAATGTTCAGGAAAACCCTGATCCAGAGCTTGCTTGGCACATACTCCCTTTTAACAGGTATCTGTCAAGTCTTATATTCCAAATCCTTTCTGGAAGAGGGAAGTTTAACACAAAAGTGACATTTTGGTGTTGTATTTCAGTAACCTTAGTGAAAGAAACTGCTTCTGAAAAAAGACAGGAATCTGGGACCAAACTCATCTATAAAAGAGGAGGCTATCTCCCTTCCCCTGTGTCATTCGTTCCTGCTTTCAGAAGCCAGAGTATTGTGATTGGTGTAATAAAATAGAGATTTTGTTTTAGTTCCAGTAATGTGTCCTTTGTTGGAGGTATGTGGAAAAAACTGTTGCCCAACCTGCTGTAGCCTTTAATTGAATCAGTTAATGGCTGTAGGGCAGCTTCAGCCCTTGGGGGCCTCTAAGCCTTGTTTACCCTGCTTCAGTCTCATAAACACTGAGATGAATATTGGGCATTTGGCCAATAGAGTTGTATAATCTTGTTAGAATTGCTGCCTACCCTGATTCCTTCTTAGTCTCATATTCCCTCCTTTAGAAAGTTAAACAAGATACTTGTTTTACCCTTGGGCTTCTCTAGATTGTGACTATTTTGGGGAAGGAGTTCCCTCAGATAACCTACTGCTTTGTACCACTACTAGCCACATTATCTCTCCATCTCACCCAAAAGGGCATGACTTGGTTTGCAAAAAAAAAAAAGATGTGTACAGACACTGTAACTCCTGGGCAATTCTTGGAAACTGGAAGTTAGGGGACCAATCTGAGGTGGCAGCGCCATCCTGCTTTGCTCCTCTAAATCTTTTTTTAAGTCTACTAAATTGAAATTTCTTCATTTTAATTTTGAAGAGAAAAATGAAGACAGGACATTTTGAAATGGTCACCATGCTGCTGGCAGCTATGAGCCTAATGGACATCTTCCAGGTAATGTTGGGAATGGGAAGCGTGTGGTCACTGGAATGGGAACTTTTGATATAACATTGCCTGAGGCATCTGTGTGGATTGATGGAGGGAAATGATAGCAGGTAGGATAGGTCATAAGGAGACCTGGTGGTGCAGTGGTTAAAGTTCTCGGCTCTTAACTGAAAGGTAGGTGGTTCGAATTTACCAACCGCTCCACAGGAGAAAAATGTGGCAGTCTGCTTCCGTAAAGATTACAGCCTTAGAAACCCTATGGGGCAGTTCTTCTCTGCCCTAAGGAATTGTTATGAGTCAGAATCAAGTCGATGGCAACAGTTAGGATGGGTCAATGAATTTTTTACAAGTGGCTTTTTCTTTATTTTACAGATGTGATATATGTTAACTGTAGGAAATCAAAAAATTAAAATTAAGTAAACAGAAAGTAAAAATTATGCATAATCCCTTCACACTGAGGGAAAGACTCTTAACCTGTTGGCGTATAATCCCCTTGACTTTTTTCTGTGTGTGTGTGTATTTAACTTACAAAAATAGATTCACACTATACATACTATTCTTTACATGATTTCTGAGTTAATATTGTACTAAAAATGTCTCTCCATGTCATTAAATATTCTGAAAATATCATGTATTTTCTCTGAAATAAGACCATACTGCATTCATTGTTTAGTTATGTGTTTTTTATTAAATTAAATCATGACCATTTTCTCATATTAAATACATTTTCTTCTGATACAGCTTTTATGATTTATGTTTTGCAGTTAATCTTTAAACATCCTATAATACATTTTTATATAAAATATGAGATAAGTATCTCATTTCTTTCCTATATCATTTGCATATCACTACTGGATAAATATTTGTCCACTAATTTGAAATGCCATCTTTAAAATACGTTGAATTTGTAAAATTTTACTCATTTTTGAATTAAATATTCTGATCCATTCTCTATAGAATCACTGTATAGTTTGTTGCCAGTATCGCATGTTTTTTTACTGGGATAAAATTCACATAACATCAAATGCAACATTTTGAAGTGTACAATTCAGTGGGTTTTAGTATATTTTGCTATATTGTGCAACTATCACCTCTATCTAATTGCAGAACATTTCCATCACCCCAAAAAGAAACCCTATACCTATCAGCAATCTCATTTCCTCCTTTCATCCATCCCTTGGCAACCACTAATCTACTTTCTATTTCTATGGCTTTGCCTCTCCTGGACATTTCATTTGATTGAATTGGAATCATACAACCTGTGGCCTTTTGTGTCTGATTTTCTTTCACTTAACATAATGTTTTCAAGGCTCATCCGTGTTGTAGCCTGTTAGAGTACTTCATTCCTTTTTTATGGCTAAATAATATTCCACTGTATGTATGTACCACATTTGGTTTATCCATTCATCAATTTATAGACATTTTTATGAATAATGCTTCTGTAAATATTTGTGTACAGGTTTTTGGGAATTTTTTTTCAATATTCTTTGCAACATAATTTTTTTCTAAATTTTATTTATTTTGTTGTGTTGTTGAGAATATACACAGCAAAACATACACCAATTCAACAGTTTCTACATGTACCATTTAGTGACACTGATTATGTTCTTTGAGTTGTGCAGTCATTCCCACCTTCCTTTTCTAAGTTTTTTCTCCTTCGCGTTAACATAAAATCACTGCCGTCTAAAGTTTCTATCTATTCTTTTGAGTTGCTGTTGTCAGTTTGATCCCATATAGATAGTTCTTGAAAGAGCATAATGCTCGAGGCAGACCTTTTTTACTAGTTACGCTAAACTACTGTTTGGTTTTAAAATGACTTCAAGGAATATTTTTGGTTTAAAGTTTAAAGATTATCTCAGGGCAATAGTTTCAGGGGTTCATCCTGCCTCCGTCTTAAGCTGGGTTCTCTAAAGAAGCAAAACCAATAAAAAAAAAAAAACCTTGCCATTGAGTCAGTTCCAACTCACAACAATCCATATAAATATATACAGAGAGAGAGTTATATCAAGGAAATGGCTCACGCAGTTGTAGATGCTGGAAAATCCCAAGTCTGTGGGTCACACTGGGGGCTTCTGTTGGCTCACAGGCTGTGGAGATCGATGACATCCCAAAATTGGCAGGCAAGATGGCAGGTAAGCTGCTAGCTCAAGTCCCAAGAACTGGAGGCCAGACAAACAGGAGCCAGGTGCAGGATCCAGAGCAAGCAAAAATCCATGAGCCTTGCCAGAAAGTCCACCTATACTTAATGCAGGCCACACCCACAGGGAAAATCCCTTTCAACTGATTGTGTACTCACAGCACAGCCCATCATGGAGGTGATAACATTATATCAGATCTCATTGTGGAGGTGCTTACATCATTATACAACTGCCTAACTACATCATAACTGCCAAACCACTGAGAATCATGGCCCAGCCAAGTTGACACACACTTAATGATCACAGTCCATCTCTTATCAACTTGACACCTATACACATCTCCTTAAACCATACATAATCTCTGAATAAAGACAATTATAAAGTCATACTTGCACCTGATATGATACAACTAACATGCATACCACTGAAAATGCACTAGCCCTGTTTACATCTTACATTTTATAAGTGAAGAAAACAAAAATATTTGTTGTATACATACAAGGAAGAAATACTCATAACAGTTACAATCCTTGTTTCTACAACTGGCCATGTGGTCGTAACTGGTATTTAGAACTACCTTCTTCTACCACCCATTCTGTATTCTCTTTGCCCTCAGCAAGCACCTCATCTGGTCATGTTCCTCTGCCTGGTGGGGTGATGAAAACTTCATTCCTGAAGGGTCTGGGCCATTAGTAGTCATGTCAGAATTGGGTGGCTGTAGTTTTCCATTGACTTTAATCACAGGGCATGGCAGGACAAAGAGACACCTTAAGGGTTCTCCTGCATTCCAGACATACTCTTCTTTACCTCCATTATGTAATATCAATCCGATTTCCTCTTGATAATCAGGATCAATCACACCAGCTAATATGGTAACTCCCTTCTTTGCCTGTTGATCCAGAGGCATAGGGAGTCCAAAGTGGCCAGGTGGCATTCTTAACTTCCAGTTCAGTGGAATCAGTGATGTGTTTCCATGACCAAGTAATCAGTGCCATAAGTCCATACGTGTCAGACTATTACTACTTTGACTCCACTGTCCATTATGGTAACCATGCCTACCTTGTCTTTGTTGCTTGAGTGCTGCCACTTGGCCCCTATTACCATGGAGTCCATTCATCCCCATTGTAGTTAAGTGTATTAATTCAGTTAGGGCAGTTCCCACTGTATAATCTGACTTACATAAAATAGCAACTACATCAGTCTTCAAGGATGTTGGAGCTCCATTTACAAATTTGTTCCTCACTATTGTGGTAAAAGTTGTGTCCTCTGGGCACTCCATGTGAGTGTCTTTGGGTCTAACCTGATAAATCCACTCTAACATGCCAATTTCCCTAAGCCTTTGGATACCTTCTTCTACAGTATACCATGGCAGGTGTCTTAGGCTGGGTTCTCTAGAGAAGCAAAACCAGTAAAGCATATAAAATATATAGAGAGATGATTTATATCAAGGAAATGGCTCATGCAGTTGTAGAGACTGGAACATTCCAAGTCCATGGGTCAGGCTGGAGGCTTCTGCTTCACGTAGCCACAGGAGCTGGCGAACCAAAGATCGGTAAGTCACACAGCAGGGATCTTGCTCACAGGCTATGAAGACCAATGAATCCCAAGATCAACAACTAAGACAGCAGGTAAGTTGCTAGCTCAAGTCCCAAGAACTGGAAGTCAGATGAACAGGAGCCAGCTTCAGGATCCAGAGTGAGCAAAAGCCCACGAGCCTTGCCAGAAAGTCTACCTAAATTGGATGCAGGCCACACCACAACTTCCTTTTAACTAATTGGCTACTCGCAGCAGATCCCGTCATGGAGGTGATCACATTATATCAGATCCCATCATGGAAGTGATCACATCATCATACTGCATCATAACTGCCAAACCACTCAGAATCATGGACCAGCCAAGTTGACACACAACCTTAAAGATCACAGCAGTTCTAGCACTTCAACTTGATTTAGTGTCAGCCACCATGTAATCCATGCTTCAGTGACTTAACCAAATAAACTATTAGATCTTCTCCTAACCTCTCGAGCTGAGACATTGAAGAATCTGTGCTTAACCAAAACCAAAAACCAAACCCATTGCCATTGAGTCTATTCTGACTCATAAGCGACCCTATAGGACAGTGTAGAACTGCCCCATAGGGTTTCCAAGGAGCAGTTGGTGGATTCAAACTGCTGACCTTTTGATTAGCAGCCAAATGCCTAATCACTGTGCCACCAGGCCTCCAAATCTGTGCTTAGTGGGCCCATATCAATAAAATCAGACTGATCCATCCTTATGTTCCTTGCACCATTATCCCATTCCCACACGTATTCCCCCAGGTTTCTTTCTGTTTGTACATATTAGAAAAGTCAGGAGTTCTTTGGGAGTGTAGCATACCTCCTCCTGACTCACACTTTGTACTTCACCTTTTGAGGATCTCTGGGACTTAAGTCTAGTTATAGGTCTAGAAGCCAAAATGGATGGTAGGGATGTGTTTTGAGAACATTTGGGATTGTCTTGTAAGGTATCTGCCTCAGGCGATGTCCCAGGCAATGACTCAGACAAAAGCTCTTCAGACACAGCTAGGTTAATCTCATTAGATGGGGCTAGTAGTTTTACTGGGAAGGGTGGCTTAGCAGACAAAGATGGAGTAATCTCTTCAGATGGGAGTGAGAGCGCTAGTTCTGTTGGCAGGAGTGATTCAACAGAATTTAGGGGTTCAGTGTCCCCAGCTTCCTGATTATCTGCCTATATGTCCCCATCCCAAGTTTCAGGGTCCCATTTCTTCTCAATCAGTGTCCTCACTTTAACTTCAGACACCACTCAAGGTTGGGAATTCAGTTGTTGTTGTAATTCAGCCACTTTTATGTTAAGACTCTGGGTTTGGTTTTTGGCAATGTTAGCCCTGTTATTACAAAAAAATAAGGCTTTCTTTCAAGGCACAGTGGAAACTTTGAAGTCATTTATGCGGCACTTGAGCTTTGACTCTGAAGCCCTGAGCTCATCTCTTTCTTTCATCACTTTGTCTAGTGAAAGTAGGATCAACCAACCAGCTTCCTTATACTGCTTATTATGACAGAATTTTAGAAAGGTGTCAAACATGCGATCACCCAGAGCCTCACCTCTCACCAATACCTAATCTACTAGTGGTGATATTTTGCATATTTCTATTGCCACCTCATGCCATGGATTAGCAGTGCTCTCTTTACTACTGGAACCAGAGTCATCACCATCTTTAAGACTAACCAAACTTGAGAACCAATTTAGAAAACTCATCCTTACAATTTTGTTTTTCTGGAACCACTCTCGGTACCAAATGTCTTAGGCTGGGTTCTCCAGAGAAGCAAAACCAGTAAAGCATAAATATATACAGACAGAGATTTATATCAAGGAAGTGGCTCATGTGGTTGTAGAGGCTGGAATGTCCCAAGTCTGTGGGTCAGACTGGAGGCTTCTTCTGGCTCACAGGCTGTGGAGACCGACAAATCCCAAGATTGGCAGCAAGATGCCAGGTAAGCTCCTAGCTCAAGTCCTAGGAACTGGAGGCCAGACAAACAGGAGCCAGGTGCAGGATCCAGAGCAAGCAAAAACGCATGAGCCTTGCCAGAAAGTCCACCTATATTGGATGCAGGCCACACCCCCAAGGAAACTCCCCTTCAACTGACTGGCTACTCACATCAGATCTCATCATGGAGGTGATAACATTATATCGGGTCTCATCATGGAGGTGATTACATCATTATACGACTGCCAAACTACATCATAACTTCCAAACCACTGAGAATCATGGCCCAGTCAATCTGACACACAGACTAATGATCTCATCCTCCATGACTCCAGAAAGTCTGGAGTCCATGAGAATTTGAAGTTCTGTTCTACAATTTCCAACTTTTGATCTGGATTCTTCTATGGAATCTTTGAACAAAATGTTCAGTAATGGTAGCCAGGCACTGTCAAGTTCTTCTAGTCTTGTGGCAAAGGAGGCAGTTGTTGATGGAGGCAATTAGCCACACAATCTATATCCTCCTGCTATTCCTGACTCTCCTCCCTCTGTTGCTCCAGGTGAATAGAGACCAGTTGTGCCTTGGATGGCTACCTGCAAGCTTTTAAGACCCCAGGCACTACACAGCGAACTGGGAGGTAGAACAGAAGCACTAAACATGTTATTAGGCCAGTTAACTGGGATGTCCCATGAAATCATGACCCTAAACCTCCAAACCAAGGGACCAAATCCCATAAGCGACTCTTTTTTTTGTCATTGTTGTAAATATATCTGTCACACAACTTCTGCCAATTCAGTTTTTTACAGGTGTACAGCTTACTGACAGTAATTACAATAATCAGCTGCACAACCCTACCCTGAAGCAGTGTGATTTTTTTCTCATTGTTAAACCTCCCTTTTCCCCCTCCCTGTCACCCCTGGTAACCACTGATAAAGTTTGGTCTCTATACATTCACCTTTTCTTGTCTTTTTATATAAGTAAAGTCATACCATATTTGTCCTTTTGTGGTTGGCTTATTTCGTTCAGTATAATGTCTTCAGGCTCCATCCATACTGTAGCATGTATCAAGACTATTTCTCCTACTGGCTGAGTAGTATTCCATTGTGTGTATGTACCACATTTTGTTTATCCATTCATCTTTTGATGGGCATTTAGCTTGTTTCTACCTTTTGGCTATTGTGAATAGTGCTGCAGTGAACACTGGTGTACAACACTCTTTTTGAGTCTCTGCTTTCAAGTCTTTTGGGTATGTACCGAGGAGTGTAATTTCCGGGTTGTAGTATAATTTTATGGGGCCTGGTGGTGCAGTGGTTAAGCATGTGGTTGTTAACCAAAAGGTTGGCAGTTCAAACCCACCAGCTACTCCTTGGAAATCCTATGGGGCAGTTCTACTCTGTGCAACAGGGTCACTATGAGTCAGAATCGACTCCACGGCAACGGGTTTGGTTTTTTTTTTCCCCAACATAATATTAATGTGTTTGTTCTATGAATGTTTCATAGAGAAATTTAACCAATTTCTCCTCTTTATCATTTAGGCCATTTCCACATTTTTTGTAATAAATTTTTGGTGATTAAATTTCATGAGTATGAATTTTTGTTTCAGTGGATAAACCAGATGAAGAAAATATATAATCAGCTTGTTCACCTAGCCTTTTGTACCTGCTTGTTAGTGTCCATTGAGTTGTCATTCCTGAATGGTAGTGGCATTTGTGAGCTTTGTCACTGGTCAAGTCACTCACTGTACAGAACAATCAGCTGTGGCCTCTGGCCAGAAAGGCTTGAGGACTAAAATTAGACATGCAGAGACTGGTTAGAGTCATTGGGAAAAGACATGAACACATTGGATTAACTCTGATATGATGTGAGGAATGTGGGAGGTGGTTTTAGGATATGATGTCTTATACCTTGTTGAAGTCTTGAAGATAAATCAGTTATTGCAGTCTGGTACATTCTGTGCTGCAGAGGAAAGTGTATTTCTTGGCTAAGAGTAAGCAGTGATTTGATCTCCTGAAGCTCAAATTCCCATGTCAAAGAACTGACCTACAAACCCAGGAGTGCAGGAATCTCAATGACTTCTCTAGCATAATATTCTGTGGCTGGTAATCAAGACAGTTTCTTATGCTGGCGCAGTTTTCTCATTTGTAAAATTATGCTAATGATTGTCTGCCCAATCTTTCGTAAGAGTTGTTATGAAGACAAAATTAAGCTCTTTGAAAAGTTACAAGTGCTACATAAATGTCAGTGGTCTTCATCAGTGCAAACACTCTCATTCATTAGCAGTAACAGAATAGTTTAGATAAGAGGACAGACTCTGGACCCAAACTGCCTGGGTTCAAATCACAGTTCCAGGCAAGTTATTCAATCTCTCTGTTTTAGTTTTCTCATCTATAAAAAGGGGATAATAATAGTTTCTACCTCACAGGAGTTGCCATGAGAATTAGATGAATTAATACATGTGAAGCACTTAATGCCTGGCATGTAGAAAGCTCTCTAGAGAAGTTTGTTAGGCTTTAGTGATGGACTGACTACAGGGGGTGACTGAGAAGGAGGATCTAGGAAAACTTCACAAACAGATAGCCGTTAAACCAGACCCGTTGCCATTGATTCAATTCTAACTCATAGCGATCCTACAGGTCAGAATAGAACTGCCCCATAGGGTTTTCAAGGAGCACCTTGTGGATTCAAACTGCTGACCTTTCAGTTAGCAGCCACATCTCTTAACCACTGCGCCACCAGGGCTCCTCACAAATAGATGAAAAAACCAAACTTGTTGCCGCCAAGTCGATTCCAACTCATAGCGACCCTATAGGACAGAGTAGAACTGCCCCATAGGGTTTCCAAGGAGCAGCTTGTGTATTCGGACTGCTGACCTTTTGGTTAGCAGCCATAGCTCTTGACCACTATGCCACCAGGGTTTCCCACAAATGGATAGAGGGTCTTAAATAAAGGTCAGGTTGGTGGTGGTGGTGGTGGTTGTAGGTGGTAACATTGTGAGTTTGGTCTTGGACGTGTTACATTTGGAGGGTCGTTGAGAAATTCAAGTGGACGTATCAAGTAAGTAGTTGATATAGAGGTCTGGCACCTACAGGAGAGGACAGAGGCATTTAGATGATAATTGAAACTGTGGGCCCGTTATGTAATTGCCTAGAGGTAGAATTGAGAGTTAGAAAATAAGCAGCCTGAGGAACTCCAGCTTTAAATGGCTAGCTAGAAAATGTGGATCTGTAAAGGAGTCTACAAAGAAATGTCCCCTTAGTGAAATCTGTTTTGGCAGAGGAATGGGGGTGGGAAAGAAGATTGGAGAGGGTTGAAATGAGCGGTGAATGAAATGGAGATGACAAGGATAGACAACTCTTTTAAGAAGTTTGTGATGGAGAGAAAAGAGATAGTAGGAAGGAGATAGCCACAGTAGGATATGGGATCAAGTTTTTGTTTTGTTCTTTTTCTCTCTGTCTCTCTTATACACACACACACACACTTTAAGAATCATTCACATGGAGGCTGCAACTTTAACGGCTTCTGGCTAAGTGTGTCTATAAAGCCTCCAGCTGAGGTCCCTAAGCAGACTTATGCAACTATGAACCATGCAAGTATAGACTAATAGGAAGAGAGGATGGGGTGGGGGACTATAAAAAGGTGGTAGTAGCATTAGAACCTGTCGAACTTCAGGGGGGATAATGACAAGGATCAGCCCAAGGCTGATTCCCATGAGGTGGAGGTCAGGCATACCTCTACTCTTCAACCTTTTTACCAATTCTGACACCAGCTGTCCCTCCCACGGCACTCTCTACTTCTCTTCTGGGTTTGATAATCCATTGCAGTGGCCACAGAAAACTCACAGACCATACTTACAGTTAAGTGGTTCATTAAGGAAGTAACTGGATACAACTCAGGATCAGGATCACCAGGTTACAACTTGAGATCAGGATCAGGAAGCATATAGGCAAAGTCTCCCTTCTTCGGTGCAGGGAAGCTCTCTCAGCTCCTCTCAGCCACGCAGGCAAGCAAGCAGGCCCTTCTTTCTGCCATGCATGCCCCATCTCAGCCATGCAGGCCTCCTCTAGGCCCCCTCAGGACAGGCTCCTTTTGGCCCTGCCATTTGTCACCGTTGACTCTGCCGCAGGGGCCCTTTCAGGCCTGTTGCCACCAGCTCTGCTGCAGGTCCTTTTCCAGACTTGTCATTTTCTTCAGTGTTATAGCCCTTGATCTGTGTTACAGCTCTTTTAGGAGGTTCTTGCCTCCTCTCTACTTCTTCTGTCTTGCCTTTTCTCCTTTCTGCTTCCTGCTTCCTGTCTGAAAAACTTCTGTGGGGTTAGCTGCATATATACACAAACTCCTCATCAATTTTAAGGCATGGCCCTCCCATCAGAGCCACAAACTGACAATCCCCTCTTAGTAGGCCACAGACACTTCATACAGAGTAGGCTATAATAACTTCAGTTACATAGTCTGTAGTCACTTAATTTGCATAGTATATTGACCAATCCCTGCAAAATGCTTACCAATCAGGGGCAGGCTGCAGCCCAGGACCAGACAAAAAATATCAAACCAAGTTGTTTACAGCTTACCTAGGAAATGTAACGAACCCTCTGGGGTAGAAAACTAGGGCAAAGGTAACTCCTCAGGGCTTAGGGGAAAAATCTCTCAAGCTGTTTTTCCAAAGAACCAAGGCAGAAGGCCGCATAAAGAAGCTCATTTCACCACAGAGACATTATCCTTTTACTTGCAGAAACCCGAAAAGGGTGTCCTTGTGCAGTGTTGCTAACCCTATTTCTTTGATCCATAGGCTAGATCACAGGGTTTTTAATAGCTAATTCACTTAAATATTTTGCCAGGTGCTATGTAAGAGCTTGGGATTCGAAGGTAAATATGATGCAAGTCCTGCCCTTAAAGAACTTACAGTATAATAACAGACACTCCTCTCGTGAATTAATAAAAATAACAATTTGTTGAAGGCTTGGTATGTGCTAGCCATGAGGCTAAAGGCTTTGCACATATTCATTAGGTAATTTATTTCTCACAAAAATCCTGCAAGGTAGATATCATTTCCCCCTTATCCTCACTTTTAGATGAGAAAAATAGAAGCTTAGAAAGGACAAGGAGCTTTTCCATACTTAATTAGTACCTAGTTAGTAATGGATATGGGATTTGAACCTAAACCTGTCCAACTTCAGGCCAATGTTAATTACATTATATCACCTTGCTTCTTATGGTATGTGTACATATGTATCATTTAGAGATATATTAGACCTTTTTCAGTTTATATGACAGAAACACAATTCAAACTAGCTTGAGCAAATAGGGTATTTATTGATTCTTATGACTATAAACAAAATTCAGGGGTAAAAACAAAGTCTTCAGGTACAGCTTGATTCAGAGCCTCAGGTAATGTTATTGGGACCTTATCTGCAACCCTTTCTTTGTTGGCTTTGTTTTCAGACAGGATTCTCCATGGGACCAAAAGGCTAAATGTTGGCATCCCTAAGCCAATATCCTCCTTACAGCTTATGATTTTAGAGGAAGAGACATTTTTTTCTGAGAGTGCTCTGATTGCTAAGCCTGGGTCACCTGCTTATTTAGGGGCCTGGAAATAAAGACTCAGATCTGCCTAAACCACATGGACAAGAGAGGGAGTGTCCCCAAAGGAAAAAGGATAATACTTGCCAATGTGTATTTATCACTTACAGTATTTCTCACATAACCAAATACTCGTTGCTATCGAGTCGGTTCCGACTCATAGTGACTCTGTAGGATGGAGTAGAACTGCCCCATAGATTTTCTAAGGAGCAGCTAGTGGATTCGAACTGCCAACTTTTTGGTTAGCAGCCCAGTTCTTTACCATTGAGATTCTCCCAACAGTCTGAAGGGGTTGAAGAACTATAGCTAAAAATGTTGTTCAGAGCCAGGACTGCCACCCAGTTAATTCAATTTCACACTCCTTGCTCCTTCCTCTGTACCACAATGTTCAAAGGAGTGAGTAATAGGCACAACTCTACACACCTTGTCCACTAACATTTACTCTTTCATACAATTATGTACAACTGAGAAAAGTTATTAATAGCAATGAAGTATACTTCCTATGTAAAAACATATCCAAAGTTAGTTGTAAACAAGGAGAGATTCTTGGCCAGAGATAAAAGTGTGAGGGATAGTAATGTGAGAGAAAATAATATCTTATTTCAAGAGTATTAATTTCCTTTCTCTTTGCAGGTGAAGGCTGAAATATTAGACATGGCAGATAATGCATTTGATGATGAATACCTGAAATGCACTAACAGGATGGAGATCAAATATGTTCCCCACCTGCTTAAGGAGGAAATAGCAAGCCATCAGCTCTTGGAGACTGTGTGGGAAAATGCAAAAGCCAAATGGGAAGCTCAGAAGACTCAGCTCTTTCTTCCTATGAACTTTAAGGATAACCATGGAATAGCCCTTATGGCATACATTTCTCAAGCTCAAGAGCAAACTCCCTTTTACCACATGTTCAATGAAGCTGTAAAGATGGCTGGCCAATCTCGAGAAGATTATATCTATAGTTTCCAGTTCAAAGCTTTTCATTTTTACCTGACAAGAGCCCTGCAGTTGCTGAGAAGACCTTGTGAGGACACCTACAAAAATGTGGTGTATAGTATAAGCCAGGGTACTTCATTTTTATTTGGAGGACTAAACCAAGCCAGGTTTGGGCGTTTCACCTTGGCATATCCAGCCATACCTCAAGCTGTTAGTGACCCGCATAGCCTGCTAACCATCAACACATGCTTTGGAGTTTCCATTGAAAACTTTTTGGATAAAGAAAGTGAAAGAATTGTTTTAGTACCTCTGAATGAGGTATTTCATGTGTCACAGGAAGGGGCTGGCAATAGCCTTATCCTTCAAAGCACGAACAAGACCTGCAGCCATTATGAGTGTGCATTTCTAGGTGGTAAGTATGTTCTCTTCTTGCTTATCTGGGAGTGAAGGAGTGGGATTCTTAGGCACAGAGGGTGAAGTCAGGTAAGGAGAGTGAGACATGTTTGAAAGGATGAATAACTTTGGTGGTTTCCAGTCTAGCTCCTTTTGTACTGCCAGTTTCTTTTTCAATAATTTAAGTTTTATCAAAATAATGCATTTACAGATTTAAAAAATTAAAATAGTATTATAAAACCAAAACCAAACCAGTTACTGTCAAGTCGACTCCAACTCATGGAGACCCATAGAACTGTGCTCCATAAGGTTTTCAATGGCTGATTTTTTTTAATTGTGCTTTACATGAAGGTATACAGAGCAAATTAGTTTCTCATTAAACAATTAATACACATATTGTTTTGTGACATTGCTTGCCAATTCCGCAACAAGTCAACACTCTCCTCTTCTCTACCTTGGGCTCCCCATAACCAGCTTTTCTGTCCCCTCTTGCTTTCTTGTCCTTGCCCCTGGGTTGGTGTGCCCTTTAGTCTTGTTTTGTTTTATGGGCCTGTCTAATCTTTGGCCGAAGGGTGAACCTCAGGAGTGACTTCAGTACTGAGTTAAAAGGGGGCCATATTCTCAGGGTTTTTCCAGTCTCGATCAGACCACTAAGTCTGGTCTTTTTTTGTGAGTTAGAATTGTGTTCTACATTTATCTCCAGTTCTGTCCAGGACCTCTATTGTGATGCCTGTCAGGGTAGTCGGTGGTGGTAGCCGGACACCATCTAGTTGTTCTAGGCTCAGTCTGGTGGAGGCTGTGATAGTCATGGTCCGTTAGTCCTTTGAACTAATCTTTTCTTTGTGTCTTTGGTTTTCTTCATTCTCGTTTGCTTCAGCCGGGATGGGAAGAGTAGGTGTATCTTAGATGACATGTCGCAGGCTTTTAAGGCCCCAGACGCTGCTCATCACAGTCGGATGTAAAACATCTTCTTTATAAACTGTGTTATGCCTGTTGATCTAGATGTTCCCGAAGACCATGGTCCCAAGCCTTCAGCTCAGTAATTTGGTCCCTCAGGGAGTTTGGATGTGTCTACGAAGCTTCCATGACCTTGCCTCGTTCAAGTTGTGCTGGATTCCCCAGTATTGTGTGCTGTCTTACCCTTCACCAAAGTTACCCCTTATCTATTGTCTATTTATTGCTTTTCTTTCCCCACGCCTCTCCTCCATTGTAACCACCAAAGATTGTTTCTTTGTGTGTAAACCTTTTCGTAAGTTTTTATGGTAGTGGTCTCATACAATATTTGTCCTTTTGTGATTGACTTATTTCACTCAGCATAATGCCCTCCAGATTCATCCATGTTGTGAGATGTTTCGCAGATTCATCTTTGTTCTTTATTGTTATGTAGTATTCCATTGTGTGTATGCATCATAATTTGTTTATCCATTCATCTGTTGATGGGCAGTTAGGTTGTTTCCATCTTTTTGCTATTGTGAATAATGCTGCAATGAACATGGGTGTGCATATGTCTATTCATGTGACAGCTCTTATTTCTCTAGGATACATTCCTAGGAGTGGGTTTGCTGGATTGTATGGTACTTCTATTTCTAGTTTTTTAAGGAAGTGCCATATCATTTACCAAAATGGTTGTACCATTTTGCACTCCCACCCTCAGTGCATAAGAGTTCCAGTCTCCCTGCAGCCTCTCCAACATTTTAATCTTCCGGTTTTTGACTCGTGCCAATAATGTCAGGGTGAGATGGTATCACATTGTAGTTTTGATTTACATTTCTCTAATGGCTAGTGATTGCGAGCATTTTCTCATGTGTCTGTTAGCCACTTAAATGTATTCTTTGGTGAAGTGTCTGTTCATTTTCTTTCCCTATTTTTTAAATGGATTATTTGTCTTTTTGTTGTAGAGGTGTCGGATTTTCCTGTAGATTTTAAAGATTAGACATTTGTCGAATTTGTCATGGCCAAAAATTTTTTTCCAGTCTGTAGGTTCTCTTTTTACTCTTTTGGTGAAGTCTTTTATTTATTTATTTTTTTGGGATAGCATTTCTATTTTTTTTTAATTGTACTTTTGACCAAAGTTTACAGAACAAATAGTTTCTCATTAAACAGTCAGTGCACATATTGTTTTATGACATTGGTTAACAACCCCACGACATGTCACTCTCTCCCTTGTCAACCTTGGATGACCTTTTTTTTTTTTTTTTTTTTTCATGAATGCATTTTTATTGTCAAAGGCCTTATAAACCTTCTGGTGGTAGGTAGGATGAACAGAAGCCAGAAGATTGGATAGGAGATGGTCACAGTAATCAATGCAAAACAAATTACACAATTCATACTCAAACATTATTTTTTTTTTAAATATTTTATTGTACTTCAGGTGAAGGCTTACAGAACAGATAGTTTCTCATGTAACAGTAACACACATGCTGTTTTATGACATTGGTTAA
>NW_004444041.1:8283563-8291633 GCF_000243295.1 Trichechus manatus latirostris | reverse complement strand
ATGTCTATAAGGTCAAGTTGGTTGATTATGGCCTTTAGATCTTCTGTGTCTTGAGTTTCTTTCTAGATGTTCTGTCCTTTACCAAGAGTGTTGTGTTGACTTCTCCTACCATTACAGTGTAACTGTCAGTTTCTCTTTTCAGTGCTGTTAGAGTTTGTTTTATGTATTTTGGGGCCGTGTCATTGGGTGTGTAGATATTTATTATGGTTATGTCTTCATGATGGATTGTCCCTTTAATCATTATATAATGCC
Source organism: Trichechus manatus latirostris (assembly GCF_000243295.1). NCBI lineage: Eukaryota > Metazoa > Chordata > Mammalia > Sirenia > Trichechidae > Trichechus > Trichechus manatus. The sequence goes on along the minus strand of NW_004444041.1, from coordinate 8,291,381 downwards.
CTTGTTTGTCTTTTATGATGGATTTTGTTTTAAAGTCCATTTTATCAGAGATTAGTATCGCCACTCCTGCTGTTTCTTGGTAGCTGTTTGCTTGATGTATTTTTTCTATCTTTTGATTTTTAATAAATTTATGTCTCTGTTTCTAAGATGTGTCTTTTGTAGACAGCATATTTATGGGTCCTGTTTTTTTTAATCCATTCTGTCAGTCTCTGTCTCCTTATGGGGGCATTTACGCCATTTACGTTCAGTGTGATTATTGATAGGTTTGAGTTTATTGTTGTCATTTTGTAGTGCTTTTTTTGTGGTGCTGACATTTTCTTTGTTCCTCTTACTCTCCTGTGCTGAATTCCTTTTGTTTCTGTATTTCTTTTTCATTTTTGTAGATTTTGTTTTTTACTGAGACTTTATGTTTTTCTCCTTTATTTTGATGAGTAGGTTTGTTAACTTTCTTTGTGGTTACCTTGAAATTTACCTCTGTTTTCCTAAGTTTGAACCAATCTTTTATTACTTGGTATCACCTTGACTTCCTCTCCTTTTGAAAGTTCTATACCTACACCATTTATTTCCTTTTTTATTGTTCTGACGTTGTTGTCATTTGTAGATTAACCCCTCTGGTTCCCTGTTGTAAATCTTTTGTTTTACCCTTGAGAGTTCATTACCTAGGTTGTTATTTGGCTGATGCGGTCTTGCATTCTAGATTCAGGCTGTTGTCTGATGTTGTTGGTTCTCTAACTGAAAGACTCCCTTTAATAATTCTTGTAAGTTTCATTTTGTTTTTACATGTTCCCTTAATTTCTGTTTATGTGGAAATTTCCTAGTTTTGCCATCATATTTGAGTGAGAGTTTTGTCGGATATATTATTCTTGGTTGGCAGTTTTTGTCTTTCAAGGTTTTATATGTGTGATCCTGTTGTCTTCTTGCCTGCATGGTTTCTGCTGAGTAATCAGAAGTTAGTCTTATTGTTTTCCGGCTGTATGTGACTTTTTGTTTTTCTCCAGCTGCTCTCAGGATTCTTTCTTTGTCTTTGGCTTTAGTGAGTGTGCTTATGATATGTCTTGTTGATTTTCTTTTTGAGTTTATCCTGTTTGAGGTTCGTTGAGCTTCTTGGATGGGCAGCTTTTCATCTTTCATGATATTAGGGAAGTTTTCTGTCAGCAGTTCTTCAGTGATCCTCCCTGTGTTTTCCATTTTCTCCCCCTGTTCTGGAACTCCGATCACTCATAGCTTTTTTCTTTTGATTGTATCCCACATCATTCTGAGGGTTTCTTCATTTCTCTTTGTTCTTTTCTCTGATTTTTCCTCAGAGTGGTACCCAAGTGTTTGTCTTCAATTTTGCTGATCCTGTCTTCCATTGTTTCAAACTTGTTCCTCAAACCTTCTATAACATTGTCCATTTCTGAAATCTTGTTGTTTATCTTTTGGATTTCTAATTGCTGTTTTTGTATGATTTCTAGTTGTGTGTTTATTTTGACATTTTATTCCTGTATTATTTTCCTGAATTCTTCCATTGTTTTGACTGTTTTTTCCGTGATTTTATTTTTTCCTTATTTTTGTCTGCTTTTTCCTCTTCTCTTGGATAGCCCTTAATATTAGAATTTTCTATTCCCTATCAGGTAGTTCCAGTGACTTTTCTTCTACTGGAAGGTCATCTGATGTTGTATTTTGAACACCTGCTGGAACCATCCTGTCCTGTTGTTTTATATGTTTTGATATTATCTGCTGTCTTCAGGACATTCAATAATTATTTTCTTCATTTATTGATTGTAGATTTGTTTCATCTTGATTTTTTGTTTGATTTGTTTATATCTGGGCAAGCAGACTGGTCGTTCTTTGTTGTTTGTTCATCTATGGGCATGATACTTCTCACCACCTTGTCCAGTTGGCAGGACCAGTCACTCACTATGGTGCAGCAAGGCAGGTCCAGTCTAGGGGGTGGGGCGGGGATGGGTCATTTGTGGCATGTACTGGTGCTGACAGGACGGGGCCATGGGTCAGTGCAGGGCAAGGTCCAGTGGTCCGCACTTGTGCTTCTCAGGGGTGTGGTGCTCAGCGTGTGGTGCAGATAGGCAGGAGGGAAAGAGGAGGATGTGGTGTGTGGAGCTAAGTGGGTGTGGGAAAGAAGAGAGAGGAACAGAAGCCCCCCCCCCCAAAAAAAGCCCATCTACAATACCTGGCACACAGCGCCAGGTGTTCTGGAGAAAGGAAAGGAAGAAAGGTAGAGAGAGATAAGAAACTGAGAAACGAAGAAAAAAATGCCCCCAGGGAGCCCACCAGCATGGCAGCACAGACCAAGGAAGGGGCTCCCCAGCCAAGCAGTGCTGTACAGCCCATCAAGAAGGAGCGGAGATGGCACACAGTACCAGGTGTTTAGGAGGAAGGAAAGGAAGGAGGTATAAGAGAGAGAAGAAACCAAAAGAAACCAAAAGAAGCCAAAAAAGCAACAACAACAACAACAAAAAATGGCACTGAAGGAACCAGCTGGTGAAGGCAAGGCAAATCCAAGTGGCAAGGAGCTGGTGTCTCCCCAGCCATGGGACTGGGGCACGCCAGAAAGCAGCCGAGGCCACGCAGAAGGAAGGTGGGTAGAGAGTGGGAAAGCACATATCCCTGGTTACCAGTTGCTCTGTCTCCTGCTGGGAGCTCCGTGAAGCTGCCTTTCTGTACTCCCTGTCTGCCATTCTTGGTGGCTGAGGGGTCCAAGATGATGAATCTGTGCTGCATTAGCTAATAGGGGACCTCCACTGGGTAGCTCTCCTTGTTCTCTGTTCTCTATCAGTTTCTTACTCCATTTGGTGCTTTGTTGAGTTCTTTATCCCATCATTTGACGCTTAGGGTTCCAGGATTGACCTTTGTATCTGTTTTACTTAGTTTTTTGGATCTTTGCTGTGGAGGGGTGGCATAGTGCTTCTGTCTGTAGCACCATGTTGGCTCTGCCTCCTTGGATTATCTTTTTCTAACATCAGTTATTGCTAACCACAAGCTCTGCCTTTAGCAGAGTTGTTGTTGTTGTGAGGTGCCACAGAGTCGGTTCTGACTCATACTGACCCTGTGTACAACAGAATGAAACACTACCTGGTCCTGTGCCATCCTCACAATTGTTTTTATGCTTGAGTCCATTGTTTCAGCCACTGTCTCAGTCCATCTTGTTAAGGGTCTTCCTCTTTTTCTCTGACCCTCTACTTGACCAAGCATGATGGCTTACTCCAGGGGCTGATCCCTCCTGATAGCAGATTAGGGTAGGTAAAGCCACATTTATCTAGATCAGGGTACTTGGAAAGTTTCACAGAAGTGACAAGCTTCATTGTATGACAGAAACTAAGAAATCTAAGATGGAGTTGCTTAGGACAAGAAAGGATTTGGCTCAGACCCCAGCTAGAAGTCCCAGTCACACTAAGAGTTTTAGCTTTGGAATGCTCTTCCTCAGTCCCAAATATCAAACGTTGTGATGATGTGCCTTTGGGTATATGAGTAAAGCGTTTAGAAAACCCTTTGTCCTTCTCTTGAGAAAACGGCTTCTCTAGAATTTCTTCTAGTACTATTTCTTTGTAATCAACTAAAGGTGGAATGACAGCTGTGCAACACTGCCTTTGGTAAACATAACCCCTGACTGGCAAAGTGCATCTGAGCGGGGAGGATTGTGAATGAACTATAAATACCTGAGGGGAGACCGTAGCTTTGGGCTACCCTCAGTTGGTGTGACTTATACCCAGGTGTTCCCCTTGTTGGATCTCTGAGGGTATACACATGGACTGGTACAAGAGATACTGGTCTATATATGTGGCAGACATGAGGCTACCAAGTCATGTAACTCCTGTACTCACCTTTATAATCTTGTTTCCTTGTTCCTGAGCTGTCATTTGGGGAGCTAAAGAACAGCTCTGGAGTGCTGTGAGAACACACGCTGAAAGGACACTTCTCACACTGCCCTGTCCCTAAACAGTATACTAAGCCTTGCATTATTCTGCAGAAGTGAGTAAAGTGGAGAGGTAGTGAGCGTTTTGGGTCTTGTGTGTGTGATGTTCTAGCTGCATACAAACCATGGCAGCTAGTCAACCATGGTTATCAGCAAACACTACAAATGAGGCCTTTTGATATAATTTAATTTTTTCTGGAGAGCCTATTAAACTTTACCAGCACATCACCGCTAGAAACCCAGTGCAGTTGAACTGACTAAAATGATACTGCTTTTGATGCTCCCCATGCATTAGGCCAAATGCCATTTGTGGAGGCATTCTGGCTGCAGTGGCTACTGCAGTGGCCAAATTAAGCTCTGGTGTTTGCTTGATGGGCACAGGAGTCCACAGACTCCATGTCTGTGACTGGGATTATGATAGACCAAAAGGGATAGAGCCATCAGGATGATTCTGAATGAGCCAGGGCTCCCGTGTGAAGCTCAAATGAGCCACTGTGTGAGGAAAGGGTGCAGGGGAATGGGCAAACTGCTGTGGGTCTGCCCACAAGGTCAGACAGAGGTATATAGCAACTTAATGTTCAAACTAACCACAGGGAGAGGTCTTTGTGGAGGCTCACAAGTACTGTTTATGTTTGGAGGATTCTGACAAAAGACTGCATGCACTTGTGTACAGTTAACCCTAGATTGCTATCTAACCAATGTCCTCTGCTGCCATCTAGAGATGACTAATGGGAATGCAGAGTCAAAAACCCCCTAAAGTGATCATTTAGAATACTATGAAGGACAATGACGAGGGGTTTTAAAAGGCTAAGCCAGAAGGATATAATCAGAACTTTGTTCCTTTGTGACTGAAGTATGATTGTCTCTGAATGAAAAAGATAATATTGCTAAAAGGGATACAGAAATTATACTGTGCAATATTTAGTGTGCTAAATAAACACTGTCTTATATTGTTATAAACTTGTGTAGTGAAGTGAGTTTCTTTATGTGGCTTTTGCCTTGGTTCTTTGGAAAAACCGCTTGGGAGATATTTTCCCCCTAAGCCCTGAAGAGTTCCATTTGCCCTAGTTTTCTACTCTAGAGGGTTTGTTACTTTTGTCCAGGTTGATTAACATTTCCTGGGTAAACTATAAACAACTTGATGGTTTGATACTTTTTGTTTAGCCCTGGGCTGCAGTCTGCCCTGTGATTGGTCTATTTTATGCACCTCGCAGGCATTGGTCGGTTTACTATGCAAATTGAGTGATTTACCATCCACTGAGGGGATTGGTTTGTTTGTGGTCCTGCTGGAAGGGCCATGCCTTAAAATTGACAAGGAGTTTGCTTATATAAGCAGCCAACCCCCCCAGAGGTTTTAGAAAGGCAAGAAGAGAGAAGCAGAGAGGAGGTGAGGAACCTCGTAAAAGAGCTGTAACACTGAAGACAGCAAGAGGCCTGGAAGAGTTCCTGTGGCAGAGCCAGTGGCCACCAGCCCGGAAGGAGCCCTGTGGCAGAGTTGGTGGTGACGGCAGAAACCTGCTGTAAGAATGCAGCTGAATGCTGAGCAAGCTGCTACACTGACTGTGAGCTGGGTAGTTTAGCATTAGAGAGGTCAGTGGCAGAGAGACCAAAGGCAGAGGCCTGCACAGCTGAGAAGGGGGCATGAACGGCCAAGAGGAGGCCTGTCCTGAGGGGGTCAGGAGGAGGCCTGCATGGCCAAGAGGAGGGATACACAGCCAAAAGGAGGCATGCATGGCCAAGAGGAGCTGAGTAGAGCTCTCCTGCACGGAAGAAAGGAGGGATGTGCTCTCCACTTCAGAAGGGCTTTCTAGACTTTGCCACATGCTTCCTGATCCTGATCCTGAGTTGTTGCCTCTTGATCCTGATCCTGAGTTCTACCCTATTACTTCTTTAATAAATCACCTAACTGTGAATATGGTCTGTGAATTCTGTGTGGCCATTGCAATGAACTATCCAACCCATCAAAGAAGTAGAGAATGCTGTAGTGTGGGGGAGTGGGAGGGGACTGGCTGGTGTCAGAAATGATGAAGAAGTTGGAGAATGGACGTATATCTGACCTCCACCTCATAGGAACCAGCTTTGTGCTGATCCTGATTCTTATCCCTCGGGAATCTAGATGAGTCCTGATGGCTTAATACAACTTGCCGATGATTTTCAAGATAAAAAAAACATATTGTTGGCCTTAGAAAAACTAGTTAGCTAAAAAAAAAAAAAAAAAGTCCAATTGGTTAGGAAGTGACAGGAATATTAATGCCTTATTAGATAATATAAATCCTGGCAGTCATAGATATTAATCTTGGTATTAACCCAGGAGATCGTGGGAGTGAACTTGTGAGTAATGGGAAATAAAACCCTTTTCCCTCCTCATGGGAAAATTACCTCAGGTTAATTTTTTTCTATACTGTTTTCCTAAAAAACTTGATGAAGTTGGAATGTTATCTGTATAATCAGGCTACATTCCTCATGGTTAAAAATGACCCTGACTGGAAAACTGCACCTGGATTGGGAGGATTGTATATGAATTAAAAATACCTGGTGGGAAGTTATACCTTTGGACTCCCTTGAGTGACGTGTGACTTGTATCCAGATGTTCCCCGTGATAGAATCTGGAAGCCATGACCATTGACTGTTACAAGAGGTAATAGTTCCTGTTTAATTCTTATTTAGCCATAGTGGTTCCCACATCTCAAACCTGACCTGCCAGTTGGAGAGTCTGGACTGCTATGAGATCTCCCACGGAAGAGACACACATGAAGCTGCCCTGATAGCATACTGTACTCCCTAGCCTTTATCATTCTAAATGATTCAGAGACCTTTTGTGGTTGGATGAGTATTACTGACTAATTCTAGCTGAACTCAAGACTTAGGATCCTTACTGTGCGTAGGCAGTGGAGTGGATGTGGTGTGAGTCTTCTATTATTCAGTATGCAGAGGACACCATGGTCCCATTCAATCTAAAAATTCATGCTCTTCAGTTCTGGGAAAGTCTTCTATGTGTCTATATTATGTCTCTGATTATTACTGTTGATCCTGATCCTAAGTTGTACCCTGTTATTTCCTTAACAAACCTCTTAACTGTGAGTATGGTCTGTGAGTTTATTTTCTCTCTTCTTTGTAAAAGAATGAGTTAGATGATGGACTTATTAGCTTGATTTCTTAAATGTTCTCTCCTATTTTTACTCCTTGTATTTTTATTCTACTTTCTGAGAAAATTTCCTTATTTTATCTTCCAACCCATCAGTTGAGTTTTAAAAAACATGCTTATGTATTTGATTTTAGTATTCATTCTTGTTATCTGAACGTTCCCCTTTTATACCTTCTTATTCTTGTTTCATAGCGACCTCTCGTGTGCAAAGTAGTACTGCACTCTGGGGTTTTTAAGGCTGTGACCTTTTGGAAGTGGGTGGGTTCCAGGTGGTTTTTTTTGTTTTTTTTTTTTTTTTTGGTTAGTAGCTAAATGATTAACCAATTGCGCCACCCAGGGACCGTGAGTTGGAATTGACTCGACGGTGACTGGTTTGGTGTTTTTTTTTTTTTGGCTTATTCTTGTTTCATGTACAAGCTATCTTATCTTTCTGATGATATCATTTATGGTTTAGATGTTTGAGGGGTGTGTGTATAAGTTTTCTTCTGCTTCTTGCATTGTCTTTGTTATGCTGAATTCCTTTTTTTTTTTAATTGTACTTCAGGTAAAGGCTTACAGAACAGTTTCTCATGAAACAGTAGTACACATATTGTTTTATGACATTGGTTAACAACCCCATAACATGTCAACCCTCTCCCTTCTCGACCTTTTTTTTTTTGGTGAAAATATACATAGCCAAAGAGACACCATTTCAAAAATTTCTGCATGCACAGTTCAATGACATCGACTACGCTCTTCCAATTGTGCTGCTATTCTCATT
>NW_004444041.1:8253901-8283463 GCF_000243295.1 Trichechus manatus latirostris | reverse complement strand
TGTATTAAGGCCTGTAGTGTTGGTCCGATTTTTTCTTCTATGAACTTCATAGTTTTAGGCTAAATTCCTTTTTTAAAAATAATTTATTGTGCTTTAGGTGAAATTTTACAACGCAAATTAGTTTCTCATTCAAAAATTCATACACAAATTGTTTTGTGACATTGGTTGGAATTCCTGCAATGTGTCAGCACTCTCCCCCTTTCCCTTTACACTCCAGCTGACCCATGTCTATTTGTTTAGTTTTCCTGTCCCTTCCTGCTTTCTTGTCTTTGCTTTTGGGCAGGTGTTGTCCATTTGGTCTCATATACTTGATTGAACTAAGAAGCACGTTCCTCAGGTGTGTTAGACTGTTTGTTTTATAGGCCTTGTCTAATCTTTGACTGAAAGGTGGACTTTGGGAGTGGCTTTATTTCTGAGTTAGCAGGGTGTCCGGGGGTCTAGGGAATTCTTCCAGTCTCTGTCAGACCAGTAAGTCTGGCCATTTTTTTTGTGTGTGTGTGAATTTGAATTTTGTTCTACATTTTTCTTCTGCTCTGTCAGGGACCCTCCCTTATGGTCCCTGTAAGAGCAGTAGGTGGTTGTAGTCAGGCACCATCTAGTTCTGGGCTCAGGCTGATGGAGGCTGTTGTTTATGTGGTCCATTAGTCCTTTGGACTCATATTTTCCTCGTGTCTTTGGTAAATTCCTTTTTTTTTTTTTAATCTGGTTTTAATCTCTGTTTTCCATATTAGAGACTTTCCTCAAATGTCTGATAAGTCTTGGCTGGCTATCAGTTCAGATTTAGCTTGACAGGAAATTGCAGTAACGGAATGGGGAGAGAGGAAGTAGGTTTGTTGACTGCTTTGTTGAGGTACTTACTAGTGTCAGTATCTGTAGTCTTTTTCTTTTAGGCTGGTCAGTTATCTCACAGAGAACAGTTGGTTTTCTTCTGGTTGGAGAGTGTGTATGGGGAAATAATAAGTCTGGCCTCCAATATTCTGGGATTTTAGAGGAAGAAGGACCTGGGACTTTATGTAGACTCTCACTTTCTCCCTGTTTTTCATCCTGTGCTTTTCCTCTGCCTTCAGCTATGCTGAAGTTCCTGAGTCCACAATTTTGTTGGTTCACGGCCTCCCAAGAATAAAGTTTATTCCAGTCTTCTGCCAGGGTCAAGGAAAAGGAGTTTTAAGATCTTGTTCCTTATACAGAATTACAACCAAAATCCTTTTATTTCCAACCCCAGCCTGCCAGGTGCCTCCAATTCCTGAGGCTTTCTGAAATTCTGTGGCAGGAATCTGCTTCCTTATTGTTGGCTTCCTCCCTGAAGGCTCCATTAAGTCAGTTATTCTCTTTTCCATCTGCTTTCCATCTTTCAAAATTAGACATTTTTGTCAGCTGTGGTTCCCTCACTCATTCTCTTTGTCCTTGTGGGTTCATATCATATTTATTCCTTTGTAGTAGTTTAGTATTATTTCAGGAGCAAGCAGAAATAAGGATGCCATGTTAACTAAAATTCCCTGTTGGTATTTTTTTTTTTAATCTCTGGCAAATCTACCCGTTTCCGATTCTTCTAACTTCTGGCCACAATTGCTTCAGCAGCCTCTGAACTCATATTTCTGAGAATCTAAGACCTTCCAATTACTTGCTGTTTTGGTCTGATTTCCTTTCTTGATGAAATCAGTGCTTTTTCAGGGATTCAGCCCTTTAGGTGCTGTGCCTGCTCCTCAGGGAAATCCTAAAATGGAGTACATGAGAGAACTTTTTTGGCCTGAACCTTTTCAAGGCATTCTGTATAGGATATAGCTCAGCTCTGTACTCTAAAGGAGTGGACTTAGGGGCATGGAAATAGTGTGGGGGTGATAAAAAAAAAAATAAAATGGACAAAGAGACTGAAGGCCTAGGTCATGTCCTTTTATTACCTTTCATTATCTGTGTGACCTTAAATGATCCCTTAAACTTAGACTTCTTTTCTCTAGAATAAGGAAGTTGACCCATTGATCTTTAGAGTTCTTTCTACCTCTGAAATTGCATGACCCTAACTTATTTTTATTAAGTTTTTATGTAATATTTGAGTATAGAAAATAATATAAATAATATATGTACATTCACAAACATAATAAAATAAACAGTGATGAACTTACTATCCACCTTAAGTACAAAAATATTGACAATTCTGTTGTGTGTGGTTGTAGGTCAGCCATTTTAACTCTGTATGATATTCTGTTGTTTGACCACAGCAAAAGTCCATGGACATTTGGGATGATTCTAATTTTTTGTTGTTATAAACAATATTGCTATGCACATTCTTGTACATACCACCTATGCAGGTGTGTAAGAATTTCTTTAGGGTATATACATAGAACTGTGGACTCATAGAGGCGGTAGGTGTTAAACTCTTATTAGATAGCGCAAAATTGTTTCCTGAAGTTGCACCAGTTTACCTTCCTACTAACAGTATAAAACTTCCCATTGATCCACATTCTCACACATACTTGGTATTATTGGACTTCTTCATTTTTGCCATTCCAGTGGATTGTAAAATAGTATCTCACTTTGTACTCTTGGACTACTTATAAAATTGAACTTTTTAAATATGTTTATAGGCCATCTGTGTTTTCATCTTTGTAAAATTCCTGTCCTTGTCCTTTGCCTATTTTTCATTGGGTTGTTTGTTCCCTTTTTCATTTCCTATGTATTATACTCCATGCCTTCTCTGATTTATTTCTGGATCAATCTCTTATCTATTTTTAGCCTGAAACTTCTTTAGACACCCAAAATAGTTTGATTACTTTCCAGCTGCTGAAAACGCTAATGGAAAATTAAATCTGAAGTCAAATAGGAAGGAGAAATGCAGCCTTTTGATTGACAAAATGGATGTGTGTTGAACATTAAAAGATACCCATCCTTTACAACTGGAATACTCCTTAGAAACAAAGATGGCGAGACTCCATCCCACATACTTTGGACATGTTATCAGGAAGGATCAGTCCCTGGAGAATAACATCATGCTTGCTAAAACAGAGGGTCAGTGAAAAAGAAGAAGACCCTGAACGAGATGGATTGACACAGTGGCTGCAACAATGGGCTCAAGCATAACAGCAGTCATGAGGATGGTGCAGGACTAGACAGTGTTTCGTTCCGTTGTACATAGGGTCTCTATGAGTCAGAACCAACTCAATGGCACCTAACAACAAACAACAACATCCTCTACTATTGAGGAGACTCTAACCCAGTGATTCGCAAAAACTTTATGCTTGTAAATCACTTGGAGTTCTTTTTAAAAATGCAGATTACAAGGCATCCCCCCAGAAATTGCACATGATAGACCTCAATTAGGGTCCTGGAATTTGCAATTTTAACAAGCACTGCAGGTGATTCTGAGGTTTGCTCTAATTTGTGCGACAAACAGAGGACAAAGACTTTTAAAAATCCCCCTAGTGTCCGGTCTCCAGGCTGAATCTCTCTACTATATCTGCAGCCTTCCCATCCACAATTCCCCTCTCCTTCACCTTAGCCTCTCCTAGGCCCTCTGCTTGAGATGGCACCTCCTCACCTCCTGCTGGGGCAACTTTTGTAATAGTTTCTAGAACTGTTTTTTGTTTTTTCATTTCTTGTCTGTCCAAACTCTTGAGTTTAGCCTCAGTGCACCATCCAGACTCTAGCAGATCTGTACCATTTCCTGGAGCCGTAGAAACGGATCAAGTCACCTGGATTCTTGGTTTACACTCCACAAATGGAGCAGAATTTGAGAGCAGATTGTAGAAGAGGGGACCTCAGTGGGTGGTGCAAACAGTTGAGCGCTTGGCTGCTAACTGAAAGGTTTGTGGTTCGAGTCCACCCACAGGGGCTTCAGAAGAAAGGCCTGATTTCTGAAAAATCAGTCACTGAAACCCTATGGAGCACAGTTCTACTCTGACACACATGAGGTTGCCATGAGTCGGAATCGACTCAATGGCAACCGGTTTGGTTTGGGTTTGATTTGTAGAGGAGTATATCTGTCATAGTAGAGCCAGGCCTCTCAGGGACTCCCACCCATTCAGGTGCAGAGGCTCTTCCTCAGGTAGCTGAGCTTTCAGATTAGATAAGTTAGTTAGTCAGATATGGAGAAGAGGTCATAGGAAGTGTAGACCTTCGTGTGACCTTCTGGGCAGCCCTACACTCAGGCTGGCATCCAATCTGAACACTCTCTCACTTACCTTCTTCCCTGCTGCTGCTGAGCAGACTAGCAGATTACCCTCTATGTCGAGTCTCAGGGATAGTGCTGCAGCACAGATGACTTCTTGTAAGCATCACCAGCGAGAGGGTCTCAGATCTTATAGAAGTACTAGTAGATGCCATGTTCCTATTCTCCAAAAGTTGTGGCTTTCCTTACATCCAGATGAATGCTCTGGGGTAGACCAACTCTGTTTCTCTGAAGTCCTACATGAATGTAAAGGATCTTTGTTCACATTTTAAAGGACTTTGAAGATGTGATTGAGATTCTTTTTTCCCAAAGAATAGGAATTGTCATGGTAGAGAGGTAGATTTTGCTGTTGAGAACATTTAGTAGCTAAAGAGAAGAATTAATTGAATGGACACCAGGCTAATTTTCTCCTAATTTTTGCAAGCTAATCATGGAATAGAATCATAAAATGTTAGCTTTGGGTGGTCACTTGCATGTCATTTCAAGTAATTTCCTAGTAAAAGATATAAATAAGGAAACTGAATTCCAGGAAGGTTAGATGTTTTGTCAAAGGTTATAATGCTGTTTGGTGGCTGACTCCTTTTAATACAAAAATGTGATTATTCTGCGACTTACATCTCATTAGGTTGTGTCTAGGTTGTAGACTAGGAGCTGACAGATTAGATTACCGATAGACATAGGCCAATTTGAAATCTTACTAGGGTAGGTTATGTCTAACAAAATATTATCTTTGTTTTTCAGGACTAAAAACTGAAAATTGTGTTGAGAACATGGGTAAGATATGCTTTAAATCTCTGTAATGGGAATTTTATCAGTGTTATTTCTCACTGATTTGGGTCAGAGCCACCCTACCACACTGTCAGGCTATCATTTTCTCAAGGCCAAATTGTGCTATTGCTACTGCCTTTTCGGATAGAGAGCCTAGGAGCCTCTGCTGCTTGCTATCCGCCCCTCAGTCCTTTCCCCATTACCCCACCTACCCACACCCTCTGGCTGTTTTCTCAAACACTGCATTTGCCCTGGGCATGCAGGGACCATGCTATTCTCAGCTTAGCCTATCTTTATAGGAACTGAAGGACTCCTGAATGCCTCTATGTTCTCACTCATTTCCCACATGATTCCTGCAGAGAGCTAGACTCTTAATCTTATATTTGATGTCTTAGGAGATAGCATTTGGGAGACTAATGAAGGAATATGCCTCAGGAGGGGAGGATGGGGTGACAGAGTGGTAATGTGGTCAGTCTCAGCTTCCTCAGGGAAAAAATAGGAGGATGTAACAAAAGATAATTTTTCTCAGAGGACTATAGGAAAGATTTGAAAAGGTAGACAGGGTATTCTAAAAGTATTCAGGAAACAGCATTATCAAATAGGCCCAACAAATTTGAACCAAAATGCCTTGAAGTGATACATGCTCACGGTGGAACCTTTTCAGGATTTCTTTATTAAAAAGTTTGAAAATAAGGTCTATTTCTTGATGTTTTCCTGCTAAACTTTTCTACGAATTCTTCTTCATGTAATTCAAACAAATCCACATCCTTTTGTCTTTGGGATTGAAATGTTAAACTTCTGCTGATAGCCATATTTTGTATATATGTTAAATGTAAGTCAACTCGAATCTTTATTATTAATAAGCATATAAAAATAGATTGAACCTGATATCCACATCTGAGCATAGTACAATATAATGAAAATATGTTTGTATTTCAGTATATTTTCAACCTGTTTATGTCTACAGCCCTGGTGAGTACGCTGTAATTTAAAAAAAAAAAATCTTTATTTAAAAAATATATAACTTTTTCTTGTTTAGAAAATTCAGTTTTTTGCTGAAGGAAAAAAAGTACTTTCAAATATGAAGCAGTGACTTGGCAGATATGAGGGGAAAAAAAAGAGCCTATTGCTGGGAAAATTACCTCCCAGAAAATGAAAGGGTTGGCTCTCTGGAGACCTCAGCAGTATAGAAACTTTCTGGAGAATAAGAGTAGTGGGACCTGAGGAGCTAGTCCCTCTTGGCATGGTCTGTGGACCTCTGAGGCACAGCTCTTTATTCAGTCATTGAGATGAGCGTCTGTGACACCAAACATCCAGATGAAAATCGAAAACTTTTCTTATTCATTTGCATCTCTCAAATATCCTGATGTTTGATATCATTTAATTGAAATATCTGGATGATAAGATGCATTTTTTTCTTCAGTTCCCACTTATGGGATATAGCTCAAATCACTTCTGTGCATTTTAAGTCCCTTATTATGTGTTTGGCTCATGTGGCTAGAATTTTTTTTTCTTTGTTCAAGAAAAAAAAAGTATGTGGCCTTTTCTTAAATATACAGTTTGATACTTGATGTTTAGGGAGATATTTCCTGTCCTGACAGAAGTGAAGCGTTTCATGTTTTGGAGAATTTTCATAGCAACCCGTCTTCTTTTTGGCCCATTGTGCCAAGTTCTCCTGGTTGCTTCATGGGGACCTCAGCTAACTCTTCAAGATAGACAGTTTTCTGGCTCCTTTTGATCCCCAGGAGGCTAGTTCTTTGTGCCTTTTTTTTTTTTTTTTTTTTTTAAAGTAAAGGGCAGCAGAGGAAGGTTCCAACCTGTTAGTCAAGGTAGCGTTTAGACCCTGGCTGACACTTAAATTCTATAACAGTAGTTTGCTGAACGTACCAAGTGGTTCTTTATGGCCATATTACCTGAAAATAGTTTTGCTGCATCTGTAGTAACTTCTGGGCCTTTTGCTGCAACATTAAAACTGATAAGTTTCTTTTTTAACTTAGATGAGAAAAATCAGAAGCTTGAAGACCCAGGTAAGACATTTTCATACACTCTGGAGGCTTACATTTGCAAGACAGCTCCTCTTAGGGGTGGGAGTAGGTGGGACTGGCATGGTAAGGAAAAGTGGCAAGAAGGCAGAGCCTTCCTTAACTTACTAGTTTAATATATCAGAGATGCTCCTGGGTTTCAGAGAGAATTCTTTAAAAAACGACAGAGCAGCTCTATGTCGCCCGTCAAACAACCCTTAAGTCATTCCCGCATAGCAGTTAGAGAAAGTGCATGAAAACTTGTTCTAGAGAACATATTTTGCTTTAAGCTAGCTATTACATGGATAGAGGAAGATGGGACCAATTATTTCACAAACTCTTGTGGCCTAAAGTGTTGGGAAGTGGCATACAACTGGCATTGCTTCTTTCTAAATTGTTTATTTCTAACACGTTAATTTATGTATTTATTTCTGCCTCCAGCAGTCTGACTAACAGATGATGTTAGCTGTATCCATTTGATTATCTAGTACATTCCAAAATACAACTCATCCCCAAGGTTTTTTTTGTTTTGTTTTGTTTTTAAATGTTATTACTCAAATGTCCTCTGGGGTACTAGGACAGGAACACTGTCATAAATTACTGGTGACATTATAAGTTGGAAAAACTTTTCTGAAGGACAATTTGATAGTATATATTATTAGCCTTAAAAATGTTCATACCTTTTGACCCAGTTATATCATTTTTAGATATTTGTCCTAAGGAAATTAGAGATGAACACAAAGATTGTGTAACAAAAATGTTATCACAGTCACCATAGTAAATATTTAGAAATAATTTTAGTGTCCAACAATTGGATATGTTAAATGAATTAAGTTATATCTGTACTGTGACACACTAAACAACTTAAAAATCATGTTTTTGAAAAATATTTAATGATGTTAGAAAGTACTCATAATGGTAAATAAAAATAGTATATAAAACAGTATATCATCTATAATATTAACTTTATAAACATATATGTGCATATATCTGTATGCATAGCAAGAAGATTGAAAGGAAGTATACCAAAAATGTTAAGAATAAGCATTTCTGAGATATGAGATTGATTTTAATTTTTAATAATTTCCTATATTTTTCCAAATTATCTATAATTATATTACTTTATAACAGAAAATGTTATTATTATTTTTTAATATACCTCAATGACTTTGCATCCTAGTCCTTGGACTGAATCTCAAAAAAAAAAAAAATCAAGAGTTGTTTGTTTAATCTGGAAGAGATCCTAGTTCACTAGCCATACTTCTCACCATACGTTCTTGAGGCTCCAGTGGGTTAAGTCTTCTCCTCTTCTCCCCTTTCTCTCTGCCTCCTGCCTTCTTGCAAAGCCTTCAGAGTTTTCCACTGTAAATAGTCAAGTATAAGGTTAAATTAATTTTCAAGCTGATTGCAGTTTTCATTAAATAGTTTTTATTTTCATCCTCAGGAATGGAAAGCCAGGAACCTACTCTGTTACCTGGTAAGTCATCTCTTTACTTACTCTCTAGACTAGCTACCACCACGTGTCTGTCATTAATTAATATCACAGGCAAGTAAAATTTTGCTAAAGATCATTCAAAAGCAGTTGCAGCAGTATATTGACAGGGAACTGCCAAAAATTCCAGCCGGATTCAGAAGAGGGCGTGGAACGAGGAATATCATTGCTGATGTCAGATGGATCTTGGCTGAAAGCAGAGAATACCAGAAATATGTTTACCTGTGTTTTATTGACTATGCAAAGGCATTCGACTACGTGGATCATAACAAACTATCGATAACATTGCAAAGAATGGGAATGCCAGAACACTTACTTGTGCTCATGCAGAACTTGTACATAGAGCAAGAGGCAGTCATTCGAACAGAACAAAGAGATACTGAGTGGTTTAAAATCAGGAAAGGTGTACATCAGGGTTGTATCCTTTCACCATACTTATTCAGTCTGTATGCTGAGCAAATAAACCGAGAAGCTGGACTATATGAAGAAGAATATATAAAGAGGACTGTATGAAGAGGACTTGAAGCACTTACTGATGAAGATCAAAGACCACAGCCTTCAGTATGGATTACACCTCAACTTAAAACAAAAATCCTCACAACCAGACCAATAAGCAACATCATGATAAACACAGATAATATTGAAGTTGTCAAGTATTTCATTTTACTTGTGTCCACAGTCAGCGCCCATGGAAGCAGCAGTCAAGAAGTCAAATGATGTATTGCATAGGGCAAATCTGCTGCAAAAGAGCTCTTTCAAGTGTTAAAAAATGAAGATGTCACTTTGAGGACTAAGGTGCACCTGACCCAAGCCGTGGTATTTTCAGTCACCTCAGATGCTTGCGAAAGCTGGACAATGAATAAGGAAGACCGAAGAAAAATTGATACCTTTGAATTATGGTGTTGGTGAAGAATATTGAATATAGTATGGACTTCCAGAAGAATGAACAAATCTCTCTTGGAAGAAGTACAGCAAGAATGCTACTTAGAAGCAAGGATGGCAAGACTTCATCTCATGTACTTTGGACTTGGAGAAGGACATCGTGCTTGGTAAAGTAGAGGGTCAGCAAAAAAGAGGAAGACCCTCAATGAAATGGATTGACACAGTGGCTGCAACAATGGGTTCAAGCATAGCAACAACTGTGAGGATGGCGCAGGACTGGGCAGTGTTTTGTACTGTTGTACATTGGGTCATTATGAGTCAAAACCGACCCAACGGCACCTAACAACAACAGACTAGCTACAAAGTTAAGAAACATGAGAGGAAAGCCTAGGACTAAGAACATTACTGGGCATGGAGAGTTTGAGGAATGAGTCAAGCCAGAACAGTGGGACTCCGTTTAACAATTGACTGAAACATACAAATGTTCATTATCATAAAGATGGCTCAGGCCCAGGCAACGGTTTATTCTGTTGTACGTCAGTTTGCCATGGCTTGGAGCCTACTCAGCAACAACTAACAACAACAATGGTCATGTTCCAGGCAATGTGCCAAGCACTTTTATGTACTCACTACAGTCACCTCACTCACTACAAACCTACAAGGTTAGTATTTCTTTTGCATAAATAAAAAAATGAAACTCAAAGGATAGCGCTAATAGGTAGCCAACCAAGCAGAGGCTTAAACCCTGCCCTGTCTCATTAAAAAAACCTATGTACTAGACTGCCTTGTGGAGATGAGATTGAGAGATAGGGGCTAGATCATGGGAGATCTTGAATTCTAGACTAAAGAGTTCAGACTTTGTGCAGTTAGAGAATGAAGAGCCATTGAAATGTGTTTTTCTTGTTTTGTTTTACTTTTCTTTCTTGCTTTGAGGGTTGGAGATGGGGGGTATAGACAAAGGGGACATTAACAATACAAGATAACTGCTTAACATTAACCAATATTTATTTCTGCCTTCAGATATGAAAAACCATGAACCCACCCAAATACCTGGTAAGACATCTTTCTATTTACTCTGTGGGCTCATGTTTGAGGTGAGAAGGATTCTCGAGGGCATTCAAGAGAATATTGTCATGAGGCTATTATTCATGAATATTTCCTTCACAGCTGCCTGCCAGTCATTCTACAAAGATTTAACTGGGGAAGAAAGTAGAGAAAATGCCTTTCCTCCCTAGCATCCATGTGTCCCTGGAGCAGTGTCTCTGGAGCAAGAAAGTTAGTTCTGCTGAGGACACCACTAAGGGCCAGGCTGTGGGACCAGGATGCATGCAGTCCAGCACCTTCCAGGTTCTACAGATAAAGCATCTGCTTGGAGGGTTACTGAATAGAAATCTCAGCTTCTTGCGCGAGCTGTTAGCTTTGGCTAACATCTCAGCATCTGGGATCTCCCGGTAACAAAACAGTGTTCTCCTGACATAGACACGGACTCGTTGAGGTACAATGGCAGAAGGTTCGTCGAAGCTTGGTCTGGATTTTCACAGTGAGGGTTCTTGTAGACAGAATTTTTAAATATAAATCTGGTGAAACTACAGTGTAGGGATCCTCTTTGATGCTGGTATTTCTTGAGCTCATCACACAAGAATTTGAAAATTGTGCTCACTAGAGCAAACTGCAAGTCACTGAAAACTTCTTTCTCATTTAGAAATGAAAATTCCAGAAACTTTTTCATTACCTGGTAAGCGATAGTAGGCGTAACACAGGGGAAGCTGCCGATTTGGGGGATATAGACATAATTGTCACCATTGGGCGTTCAGGAGAGCTAAAACCCCCTGAGCCTAAGTATTTTGCACAAAATCACATTAGTAAGTGAAGGATCCAGGTCTCTTAACTTATGACCAAGTGTCCTTCCCTCAACACTGGTGGTTTCTCAAGTGTTTTTCTAGTGTAGTTACCATGACAGATTTAACCTACCTTTAAGATACAGCCTTAAAAATGGATATTAAAAAGTATAAGACTGTAGCTGAGGACAAGGCTGTTGAGGGGCCTTGAGCTTCTATGGCCAGAGAAACCGAGCAGTGATTCTACTCAAGTTCTTCAGAAGAACCTCAGAACTTGTGCTTATAGGGGAGGGCAAACAGGAAAAGGCCCCCAAATTTATTTTCTTTTTCCTGAGACAAGGAGAAATAAAATATATATATACACATATATACATATATATATATATGGATATAAGCTGGTATCTTTTACTGGAGAGCCCAGAGATGGGAAAGTTAAGGATCCCTGCCCCAGCCCAGTATCCTGACAGCCTGTGGAGAGCAGTGACGGTTCTCTGTGCTTCATCTTTCTCTGTGTCATCTTTCATACGTGGCTACTAACACTTGTCATGCCTACCCCACAGGTTATCTGTAAGGACTATAAAGGCACAGAATCTCAGGGTCAAAGCTTCTATCCAGTGCTTAAATCCTTTCTCCTGAGGTCATGTAGTGCTTTGAAAATAAATTTTCTTGCAAGTTTTGTTATTATAAGACTAACCATCTATTAAAGAAATTAGACTTTTAGCATTTCCTAAATTATACCCTGGGTGGGTGCAAGTGGTTAATGCACTTGGGTGCTAACCGAAAGGTTGGATGTTTGAGTCTACCTTGGAACATTCCAGAGGTGCCTCAGAAGAAAGGTCTGGCAGTCTACTGCTGAAAAATCAGCCACTGAAACCCTGTGGAGCACAGTTATACTCTGGCACACATGAGGTTGCTATGAGTCAAAATTGACTCCATGGCAAATTGTACCTGTCCACACAGTGCTGAGCTTTGGCTAACATTGATGTCTGTGGAAACTGCATGCTGTGTACAGAAATGGCATGTTCACAGTTACACAAAGCACTGGTACAGCCTCAGTGAGAAGTTCCAGCAGCAACTCTTCTATACTGACCCAGTTTGGCACTTTTGAATTTATTTGGGCACAACTTTGAAGTGAACCTCTAGCGACATTCGTGACGTGTGTCTACAGCTCTTCAGCTTGCTGCTCCTGAGTTTGCACAGTGCTCTCATTGAGGACTTACTCGGCACAGTGTGGTTGTCTGAAAGGTGGCTGCTGATCAGGGTGTGGGGGATGAGTACGGGCTGTGTTGTCAGACAGAGCCCATACCTGGCTTCATGAGGTCTCTCCTCTGATGCTTTCCTCTGGGTGACTTTGAATAAGTTACTTCACTTTTCTCAGCCTCTGCTTTCACATCTGTAAAATGTGGAAAACTTCTGTTTTGTAGTTCTAATTAAAGACCTGAAAAAAACCCGTTGCCGTCCAGTCGATTCTGACTCATAGCAACCCTATAGGCCATAGGGTTTCCAAGGCTGTAATCTTTACAGAAGCAGACTGCCACATCTTTTTCCACCGAGTGTAGTAGGTTCAAACCATGAACCTTTCAGTTAGCAGCAGAACACTTAACCACTGCACCACAAGGATGCCTTCAAGTAAATGGTAGGTATCTTTGTTAATATCTGAAAATCTCTTTCTTATTTAGGAATAAAAGTACAAATAGATGAAAAAACTGGTAATAAATCCTTCTATTATTGAGGGTGGAGGTGTCATGGGGTTCTGAGTTCTTTACCGTAATTACTTGGTTAGCTCAGTCTTAAGAGGTCTGGGGAGAACAGCCGGACATACAGCTTCTCAGTTTGCAAGCCAGGAGGGAAAATGTTGACAAGTCCTTTCAGTGTAAGCAGCAGGCTGCTATTATGGCTCTCAGGACCAAGCCAAGAAAAAGTTGCTTGACCTGAAACTGGAATGGTTGGCTTCCCAGCTGCACCTGTCCATTCCAGAATGAGGCAGGAGGCTTCCCAGGGTGAGCTAGCTACTGTGAAGGAATCTGTAGTCACCGGAATTAAAGAGGTGTGAACGAGAACCATGTAGCTTGTTAAAATTGGGTCAGCCATTCTGTGCTCCTTCTTGGACTCTCCATATTCTCCAACAAATGAGCCACTAGGTTTTGATGGGACTAACGTTGTACTATGGAGCTCTGGTGGCACAGTGGTTAAGAGCTTGGCTGCTAACTAAAAGCTCGGCTCTTCAAATCCACCAGCTGCTCCTTGGAAACCCTGTGGGGCAGTTCTACTCTGTCCTATAGGGTCGCTATGAGTCGGAATTGACTCAACGGCAACGGTTTTTTTTTTTTTTTTAATTGTATTGTGCCCTCTCCTGGAGGGCGCTGTGTACTGCAGGCTTTTTAAAATGCAGTATCAGAACATATTTACACAGGATCTCATTTAGTTCATTGAGATGGATATTGTTAAGATGAAATAGATTCATTGAGATAGATTCAGAGATGAGGACATGGAACATAGGAAAGCTAAAGTATAAACTCTTATACTTTAGAAAGTATAAAAAATGAGAAATTTATTTTCCTTCAATAAAAGTAACAAAGTAACCTGTAAGAGGCTAGAGACAGATCTGGGACTCAAACTTTCCATGTTTTGTTACTGTCTTCTAGCCAGATTTAGTTATAGGAAATACATGCACCTCTATCCTGGACTTTTAGACTTGGCATTAGGCTTCAAAGCTGTCAAAATGTGGTAATATTGTAGTATTTCAATGCTAGGCACACACTTGAAGGTAGTATAGCATAGTAATTAAGAGCATACGCTTTGAAATCAGGTATTGCTACTGCTGTTACCTCTGTAAGGTATAAATCACACCTCAAAACATTTCACAGATGACTTGAGGGACATCTGTGAAATAGGGATAACTGTACCTACCTAATAAGATTGTAAGAAATAAGGGCTACCGTGTACGTAAAGCACTCACTCGCACAATGCCTTGCACATAATAAGCAGTCAGTAAATGATAAGACTAAATATTGTACTTGGGCATCTGAGTACAATATGGAGGAAAAAATGCTTTTTTGTAAACAAAATTTTAACTTTTATTTTAATGGAAGCACATACCCATGTTAGGGAAAAAAAAAAAAATCAAAAGGAACAAATGGGTAAAAATTAAACCTCTTCTCCCAACCCCAGACTTAGCTCTAAACCTACTGCCCTGCCCCACTGACCCTTAGCTGGCCCCTCTGATTTACCCCCAGAGATAACCAAGTTTGCATAATCTCCTTAATTAGGTTATTTTTTTCTCTTCTGGATGAATATATGTACAATACAATTAACTCATAATTTGTTTATATTTTAGAAGACAAAAGTCAAGGAAATATCGGCAATCCTTAAGAACTATCTCATTTCCTCAGTTGATAAATGTGTTTCTGCGATATAGAAAAAATTATAAATTTATTTTCCCTGAATAAAAGGAACAAACTTGCAAGAGTTTAAGGCATCATAATAATAGAATATATCCAAATGCTTATATGTGTGTGTGGTGAAGGCAATTTGATTTTGTTTCTTAAGCAAGCACTTTCACCTATATCTAGAGCAGTGGTTCTTAACCCTATCCAGACAGTGCTCCCTTTTTATAATAAATATTTTATAAATTTCTTATACTGTTCTGAAATAAGAGTCATAGATAAGACCTACCTGCATCATAAAAAAATCAGTATCTGGCTGTAATTTATATAAAATTACTTACATTTCAATATATAAATATTTAGAGTCTACTAGAAGACTTAATGAAGTAGGCAGATGATTGTATTTACTCATACAAGTAACTGAATTTGAGAATATTGGAAGCTATTCCATATAAGAAGTATAAGGAAAGCAAAGAAATATCGTGGACCCTAGATAATATGTTCAAAATATATTAGAATTGTCCAAAACTACTTCACTAAATGTAAAACTGAGTTAGGTTCTGTATTTGATCATTATGAATAGGTTTTTAACTTACATATGTCCAGCAGTGCATTTGGAAGTTGTGCAGGAAGTGGGTCAATTTTTTATTGTGCAAGACTGTCCTGAACACTGAAGGATATCTAGCCCTCTACCTCTGTTTCTTTGTTGAGACAATCAAAAAATAACCTGACAAATTTCAAAAGTACCTCTTAGGGGCTAGTACTGCCCATTGAGAACCACTGGTCTAGAGTAACATACCAATGCATGACTGCATCTGTCCATTTCCCCAATTGTGTGCATGTAACTGCATGTATATAACTGACAATTTATAAAATTCACTATGTAAAATTTATAAAATTTACTGGGTATTTTCTCTTGCTTCACCTATGAAATCTAAGTGATGATCCCATTTGGATACCCTCCTGTAGTCTATTTAGACAAAAACAGCTGTAAGTCAGTTATCTGAGTTAAGGGCGGTGTGAAACATCATTCTGAGATGGATGTACCTCACTGCTGCTTCTCTCCGCTAGTTCAGATGGAAGCGAAACAGTTACTCTGAGCAGTGTATGTATGGAGAGAGAGAGAAATATATATATAATTTATCTGCTTGCAGGGCTTAGTGTTTAAAAATACAGCTATATCCAGATGCATTTGGAAGCTATTCAAATATGCATATGAAATACACTCTTTCTTGAAATAGAAGAGACACAGGATTATACTTTGCATAAACAGAAAAATGGTAGTAGAAAATTGCTAAGGAACTCTAGAGAACTTGTATAACAACAAAAATAATTGTCTCAGCTATATAATAAAAGTATGCTACCTAAGGAACTTTATTAATAGTCATAAGCATTGTTTCAGTTTAAAAATACTAGATAAAACCTAGATCGCCATGCCCTCATCATATGTAAGGCTATACAGCCTGAAATCTATAATGAACTGCATTTATTTGAAAATTGTTCCTGCTTGGAAATATTTCAGGTTACTGTAGGGTCGCTATGAGTCGGAATCGACTCGATGGCAATGAGTTTGGTTTTTTTTGGGTTCTAACTCAATTGAATGTCTTCGTTTAGGTAATCAGAATATATGGTACAGTTGGATACTTGATATTCAAAATGACTCTGCCAATGACTGTGTGTTCTCATTACAGCTCCAGGCCCACTTCCAGTTCCAGGCCCCAAATCTCATCCTTCTGCATCTTCTGGTGAAATGCTCCTTCCACTGTTTGGGACAGTCATCATTTTAATCTGTGCTTCTGCTATAAATCTCTTTGTTGCTCTGTAGTTTATTTTTTATTACTTGAAATACACTACAGGGATCCTACAGGAAATCATAAAGAATGATGTATTTTTCACTTGTTGGCCAAAGTCTCTTGATAAAATGAGAATTGTATGTTTGTTAGTCATTTTGCAAGTTCGTAAAAGTTGGTCCAGATAGGATTTATCATAGAATTAACTTTTTGCTTATTTCTGTATTAATCTTATGATTGCAAAAAAAATTGTATACTTCTGTTCGAATTCAATAAAAGACTTTAAGATTATTTAGATATCATTTCAAATTACCAGATATTAAAATGTCTAATACTAATGATAGTAGTGTTAATACCTGAATTAGAATTTTAAAGATACTCATCTCTTTGAAGGCTCAAATTTGAAATAGTATCACCCCTCAATCTCATCTTCCTTTAATATATGAAAATTTTATATTTCTATAAACACAACAGTTTACAGTATTTCACATGCATAATCTCTAACTTGAATCTTGGAAGTTATACAGTACAGTACCTTTTTTTTTCTGAGGTATTATAGCAGTTGAACAGCGACTGAATAAGGCATGGACCTTGTAACCGATGCTTACTTTACACTTTGCCAGTAGTTCAAAAAGGATTTAAGGCCACTTTCAAAGATACAGAAAAACTAAATAAAATCTAAATTAGGTGTCAGGGGTTCAGTGTGCTTGCACGCTTACCTTTCTTCATATTCAGAATTCTGAGTAATGGCTATCCACAACAACTGTTAGTCAGTTGAGGACTAAGTACAGAACTTCTGGTAAATTATGGAGACTATAACTTGGTCCTAAGGCCAAAGTGGGTCTTTCTTCTTCACACCCAAATCTAGAACTTGGTTTTCACTTGCTTGGAACATACCTATGATACAGCCTGAGTCCAGTTATCTAACCAGCTACATGAACAAGGACCACCTGCCTGCCTTACACTTGCAGTCACCAGTGAGATGGAAACCTAGGAGGTTGACTGGGCCTGTCTTTAAAAGGCAGACCCTGGGCCCTGTCTGTCTCTGGATGGTGCAAATGGTTAACGGCGCTCAGCTGCTAACCAAAAGGTTGGAGGTTCGAGTCCACCCAGAGGTGCCTCTGAAGAAAGGCCTGGAGATCTACTTTGGAAAATTAGCCACTGAAAACAGTATGGAGCACAGTTCTGCTCTGACAGATGGGGTCATCATGAGTTGGAATTGACTCCATGGTAACAGGTGTGTATGTAGGGCAAGGCTTAGGGGCTGTCTAGGTGTGTTTATTT
This sequence comes from Trichechus manatus latirostris, assembly GCF_000243295.1. NCBI lineage: Eukaryota > Metazoa > Chordata > Mammalia > Sirenia > Trichechidae > Trichechus > Trichechus manatus. The sequence goes on along the minus strand of NW_004444041.1, from coordinate 8,265,840 downwards.
TGTGGAACTAGGAAGTGCAAGGATCCTAACCATATATCAGAACACAAAAAATGAAAGTCTGAAGGAGTGAGCATGGTATGCATGATTAATGATCTGCCTACCAGAGAATGTGGCCCAATGAGTAATTCTCATCAGTTAGCTCAACAACTCTTCCTACTATAGGAGAGTGTGTAGAGGAACAGAAACGCCTCCTTCCATATTCTGCTACATAGATGAGCATGGAAGTCCTGTCACCTGGGCCGAAGACAAAACGTGAACCAGGAGATAACTTCCTCTCTCAACGCTGATGGAATTACAGCAAAGGGTAGGAAAGTATGATGAAAGGGGGCAACGCATAAGGTTGTATAACAAATTGCATGCCATAAACTTGGTAAAGGTGGTCATGAACTTCTGGCAGCTAATTTGGAAAAAAAAATAATCAGCTTTAAGGTTCCCAGACTCCTATGTTACCGGGTCTGCAGCTGAGGAGAAATTCCTTCAGCGAGTTCCTAAGAGGATGGACTCTGTACATACAGTGAATCACACTCATCACTACCTCAAAGTAAAATGGCAAGATTTATGGGGCTGTTTCTCGTAATACTCTTCAATATAAGCCAAAGCCTCAAACAGAAGTACAAAGTTAAAGTATTTCAAGAGGGACCAACTTGTGTAAAAAAATTGTTTAAAATGATCCAGTTGCTAAAGAATCACTATTTCACATTTTTTAAAAAAACAAAAAACAAACTCGTTGCCGTCGAGTCGATTCTGACCCATAGTGACTCTATAGGACAGAGTAGAACTGTCCTATAGGGCTTCCAAGAAGCAGCTGGTGGATTCGAACTGCCGACCTTTGGGTTAGCAGCTGAGCTTTTAACCATAATGTTGTCTAATTTAGATTTTTCTAGTGTTTTCGATACTAATGAGCTATTAGAGAATTGTTTCTCCTAGATATGTGAAGTAAGTTTTATACCAGCATCGACAAAAGTCCTTGGGAATAAAAAAATCTGATTTAAAACAAGGAAAGACTAAAATTCCTGGATTGTGATTATGACTTAGCACTTGTGTAGACATAAATGGTCATTCCCCAAAAGCCAAATAAGCAAAACACCAGACAGAATTTTATAAAATTACAAATCAAGAATTTATTTATAAGTTGTAATCATTTTTAGAAATAAAAAGGTTTAAAAAACAAAGTTGCAAAAACGGTTAAGTAATTTTGTTATGTCCTAATATCTGTAAGTTCCAAATAAGTAAAATAATATAAAAATATATTTTCAAATCTTTATAGAATGAAAGGAAAACCACATTAATCATTAAAGGTTCTTGGATTTTCTTTACTCCTCCCATAGATGAATTCACAAATATAAAAACTGATGGTACATTTACACTATGAAGTACAAATCTCCAGCAGCCAAGTAATAGTTTATTTTGTATGTGCAAAGTAGACATCTCATATTTACTTGCTATGGAAAGCAGAGTACAGGCTCAACGGAGAATAATCTTTAAACACTGATTATTTTTCAAGTACGATGCTGTTGTAAAAATGTTCGATAGTATGTACACTTTTGGAAATTATGTACTTTTCTTTTTTTAAAGTAAATATACAGCTTTTAGGTATAAATCTTTCAAAGGGTATCTTTGAAAAGCTGTAAGGTGACTATGTTATTTCAGATTTGATGAACAATAATCTGCAGTAACCTTCTCAGAAACCAAGCCAGGAGAGGGTGGGTTTTTTTTTTTTTCCATGTAGTCAGTTCTAAAGGAGGGCCTGAGGCAGTCAGAGAATGCATTTCACAAACCTCCAACACAAGGTAGTGAACTGTCAACTGAAGACACCACCTCTGGTGTGGATGGTTTCATTCAATCCATGTTCCACCAATTTTATATCTTCTAGATCATCTTTTATGATGCTGATCAGGTGGCTAAGGCCTTCCTGCTGTTGTTTCAAATGCTAGAATGAATTAAAAGAAAAAACATCATAGTGTATTAAACTGTAAGCTACCCACAGGAAAGGACTCTTTCACTATTTTACTAGCAATATAGTACCTAGTAACTGCTTTATATATAGTGGATATACATATGTAATTAAACATTTATACTATGTCTTTTGCTAATAAAACTTTTAGGTGACCTATTATAAAAGACATACTCTAAAGAACAAATATATAATGAGCAATAGTTTCAACAGCGATTTTACAGAAGATGCAGATAATGTTTTCTAGACAGCTATCCCTGTCTTCAACCTTGGATTAAAAACAAGGGTATGATAAGAAAACTACTCAAATAGGTACTCAAATATAGATGACTAGCAAAATAATCACTTGAAAACAGAATTTTCATGTTCTGAAGTACAAAGTACAATGACAGTTGCTAACATTTGTAACAGCCCTTCCCATGTTAACAGTTTCACAGGTATTAACTCATTAAAATCCTTTTGAGCATCCTTTGGGGTATATTATGATCTCCACTTTACAGATAAGGAAACTGAAACACAAGTTTAAGTAACTTGCCCAAGGTCACAAACTAGTAGGGGGTGAGCCAGTATTCAATCCCAAAACCATATACTGCTTTTCATCATTTTAGAAAGGTGGGTGTTGTATATTATTCCCAAATTTATTGCAGTTTTCACACATAAACTCTTTAATATAGCTCTTTATTACAACTTGCTAGATTCTTTGGTTAATTTTACTGAAAATGCTTAAAATGGTGTATAGTCAAGTGTATGTATGCTTTCCAAGAACCTAGAAGCCAAATGTGTTTGACACATTAAACAATATCCATTCTAAAGCACACAATAATATCAGATTTGTAGATGGCATTTATAACCAAAAGGTTGGCAGTTCAAACCCACCCATTAGCTTTTCTGGAGAAGACCTGGTGATCTGCTTCTGTAAAGATTACAGCCTAGAAAACCTTATGGGGCAGTTCTACTCTGTCACGTGGGGTCACTATGAGTCAAAAATCAACTCAAAGGCACCTAACAAAATCCTCAGGGCTATGCCAATAATCCTACCTAACATGTTCCACAGAGTTTACTATCTTATTTTCTTTAGACACAATCAATGGTTAGATAGCTTTCACTTAAGCAATATGTATTTATACCAATGAACATGAACTGTAATAGTGCTTCCCAGTCTTTTTCATACAAAGTTGCCTTAGAGACAAGTGGTTGGAGGTTCTGGCCACCCCATACTCCACCTAGCTGCCCTGAGGGCTGAGGGGATCAAAATCTAAACATATTTATGACTCATATGTTGCATACAGGTTGGGAAGGTAAGAGCTACAGCAGTTGCTTCTCAAGATTTAATGTGCATACAAACCACTCTCTGATCTTGACAAAATGCAGATTCTGTAGTTTGAGGTAGGGACTGAGATTTTGCATTTCTAATGAGTTCCCAGGTACTGCTGCTGCTGCTGTCATGGGCTACCCTTTGAGTAGCAGGGGTCTAGAGAACTTTGGTGCCTTTATGCGCATCCTGGTACAACCTGGGTGATTTTACCTGCTTGATTTCTCGTAGCAGGTCTGCATCTATGTAATATCTTTCCTCAGATTTGACTGCGCCAAAATGATTCTGCATCCTGATCTGGGACATTAATTCATTTAGTCGACCCTAAAAAAAAAAGTCTGAGTTAAATTACAACTGCTAACAACAGCAACCACTTCTATAAGAAAGTGTTTTCTCTTTTAAAAGGACAGTTACTATATTAAAAACACCCATCCCTCTTTGTACATCTGAAACATATACAAGCTGAAAACATCATGATTAAAAGTTTACTTTAGAAAGGAAATTTTGATGAAAAAGAACAAATAAAAACGATTATACAAAAGTAATTTCTCTTTTTGAAGGCAGATCCGTATGAAGCTAGCTTTACGGTCTTATTAAGTGCTCACCTTGAACTGAGTAGGGGCATTTAGTTCACACTGAATTGTATCTAGTTGAACTCGCAACTGCTCTTCATCTGCCTGGATGGCATAACCACTCTTCCTCTGAATTTCCTGTTTAATTAGGACCTACACAAAGAAAATCCAGCAATATCAATTAAGTATCTCTTTTCAATTTTGCAAGTAATATTTTTTAACAGTCAGTTGTTGAAAGAAATCAGCTGAATATTACATGAACGCTCAATACAGTAGGGCTTATTACACAGTTCAACATTTGAATTACGTTTGTCAATTTTAATTAGACAAGTTATCACACAAGTACACTGATTTACACTAACATTTTTTTAAACTGGTATTTTTATAGCTTTTAAAAAAATACAAAAAATAGGCAACATAACAGTTTTAGACATTTACTGATAGCTTTTCAAAATTAAGTGTTCTTTATAAACATCATCTAATTTTTAAGTCTTTAATTTTAATTTTTTCAAATTACAAAAGCAATATGTGCTTGTTGAGAAACAACAGAATATGACCAAAGACAAAGTGAATTCTCCCACCCTATTGAGACAATATTAACACACTGCTGTGCATTCTTCTGTACTCTTCTCCTTGCTCATACAGAAGAATAGATATACACATATATGATCTAAAAATGTTTTTTTTTCCTGTGCTACTAAAATAATACAATGCACAATATTCTGCAACATGTTTTTTTTTTTTTTTTTAAACAATACCTCAGGTAAGGTCAGCACAATGATCATTAAAGATACTCTTGGCTCTACTTTTACTTCCCAACTCCTGGCAACCCCTTGTTGAAAACCTAGTAAATCCCTGTATACTTTCATCCATGGTTCTATAACCATATATTTTTTCATAATCATATACTCACACACAACAAAGGTTTTCAGTCATCAAATTTTCAAAAAATGGAATATTATATACATACTTTTCTCGCTCAACAAAACCTTATGGAAATATTTCTTAAGATATATAGCTCTAATTTTTTATTTTTAATGGCTGCATAATTTTTCATGCATTAACAGGTAATTTATTCAATCATTCCCCTACTGATGGGCATACATTTTGTTTCTAGTTTTTGGCACTATGAAAAATGCTGTAGTAAATATCTTTGTATATATATCTATCTTTACTTAATGGTAGAGATCCACTAAGAATGAGACTGCTAGGTTCAAAAGTATGTATGTGTTTTCAGTTCTGCAAGAAGCTGCTACATTGCTTTCCCAAGAAATCCTAACAATTTAGGTTCACAAGCCACGCACGAGAGAAAGTCCTTTCTTCCACATTTCTGTCAGAAATAGGGTAGTTGCTTGTTTAAATTTTTGCCAATCTAATTAATGAGTGTGAAGAGGTCTCACATTTTCCTGAGTCTTAGTAAGTTAAAAGAACATCCTTTACGGTTAAGTACTTGGCATTTGTTCTTCTGTGAACTGCCTTTACGCATCCTTTGACCATATTTCAATTAAGTTCTCTTGTAAAATTATAGGATCTCTTTGTATATTATAAATACTGATGAACTAAAAATCTGAGTTGTTTGCAAATTTTTTCCCCCTGAAATCTATCACTGACTATTGACAAATGACTTTTGTTACACAAAAATTTCTATTTCTTATATAGCCAATTTCATTTTATAGTTTCTAGTTTTCTGGCCTAAGGTCTCCTCCCCAGCCTCTAGGCTGTACGTGTAGCCTCACAAATTTCCTGAGACTTAAGTCTTTAATCCACATTATTTTTGTATATGGTGTGATACCAGTACCAGTTGCCGCTGAGTCCTGGCAACCACGTGTGTCACTGTAAAACTGTTCATACGGTTTTTAAGGGCTGATTTTCTGGAAGTAGACTGCCAGGCCTTTCTTCTGAGGCACCTCTGGGTGGACTCACACCTTCAACCTTTCAGTTTGTAGGCAAGGGCATTAACCCGATACAGCGGTCCAATTTTATTATAGATGGATAGCCAATTACCCTAGCATTTTTTAAATAAACCCACTGAATTAAAATAACACTTTGTCACATATTTAATTTTTCTATTTCTGGATTTTCTATTCTACTCCAGGAAATTTTATGTCCAATCCACATTGATTACAAGAGTCTTAAAATAGGTTCTAAACTCTGGCAAAAGGCAAGCCTTTCTATTTCTTTTTCCCCCCATAAGCTAGTCTCAAATACCTTTATCCTTCTGTATAAACTTAAAAACTATTTTACTCAAAACAATTTATTTTTAACTTTTGGAAAATGGTTATTTTTATATTAAGTCTTCTCATCTATGAATATGGTTTATGGTTCATCCGTCTCTCCATTTGTAAAGACCTTATATCTGATTTTGTACTTTCCTCATAAATTTATTCCTAAGTATCTTAGTTTTGTCATAATAGTGATTCAAATTGTTTTACTATTTCCATTGATGATATAAAGGTGATTTTTGTAGATTTATCTTATATCCATCCACTATATTATCTTACTAATTCTATTAATTTCCCTTTGTTCCCTAGATACACAATCATGTTATCAGCAAAAAGAGAACATTTAATCTCTTTTCCAATGTTTATATTCATTTCCTTGCTCATTCATGAAAACCTCTAAGATGAACATTAAGTAATAATGATAATACTGGGTATTAGTAGTCTAGTTTCTGAATGTAATTTTCGTGTTTTAGTATTTTGCCTCTTCTAATATTTGCTGTTCACTTTTGGTAATAGTCTATTATTTACTTTCCATTTAATGTGTAGATATTAACAAATTATATTGACAAATTTCCTGATATAGAACCAACCCTGCATTCCTGAAATAAACCTTATTTGTTCACAATATTCTCCTTTAGAATTTGATAAACCGCTGGATACTCTTTGCTAATGTTTCATTTAGAATTTCTGCATTTGTTGTTTTTTTTTGGTCAGATTTATTGAGGTATAATCCATATACAACAAAATTCACTCTTTTTAGGTGTATAGTTCTATGCTTCTGACAAACACATAACAGTTATGTAACTACCACCGCAATCAAAACACAACATTTTTATCACCACAAAAAGTTAGTTCCCTACTGTCCCTCATAGGTGGTCACTCCTCTCTCCTCACTCCCAACTCCTGGCAACTACAGATGTTGTCTGTACCTATAGTTTTGACTTTTCCAAAATGTCATATAAATGGAATCATGCCATATGCATGTGGCCTTTTGAATCTAGCTTCTTTCACTTAGTATAGTTTGCATCTCTAGCAGAGAATACCAGAAGGATGTTTACCTGTGTTATTATTGACTATGCAAAGGCATTTGACTGTGTAGATCATAACAAATTATAGAATAACACTGCAAAGAATGGGAATTCCAGAACACTCATGCTCATACAGAATCTGTACATAGACCAAGAGGCAGTCATTTGAACACAACAAAGGGGATGGGATACTGCATAGTTTAAAATCAGGAAAGTCGTGAGTCAGGGTTGTATCCTTTCACCACACTTATTCAATCTGTATGCTGAGCAAATAATCTGAGAAGTTGGACTGTATGAAGAAAGCGTCATCAGGACTGGAGGAAGACTCGTTAACAACCTGCGATATGCAGACGACAAACGTTGCTTGCGACAAGTGAGGAGGATTTGAAGCACTTACTGATGAAGATCAAAGACCACAGCCTTCAGGGCGGATTACACCTCAACACAGAGAAAACAAAAATCCTCACAGCTGGACCAATAAGCAACATTACGATAAACGGGTTAAAGACTGAAGTTGTCAAGGATTTCATTTTACTTGGATCCACAATCAACACCCATAAAAGCAGCAGTCAAGAAATCAAAAGACACACTGCATCGGGCAAATCTGCTGCAAAAGACTTCTTTAAAGTGTTGAAAAGCAAAAATGTCACCTTGAAGACTAAGGTGCACCTGACCCAAGCCATGGTGTTTTCAATTGCCTCATATGCATGTGAAAGCTGGACGACGAATAAGGAAGATCGAAGAAGAATTGACGCCTTTGAATTGTGGTGTTGGCGAACAATATTGAATATACCGTGGACTGCCAAAAAAACGAACAAATCTGTCTTGGAAGAAGTACAACCAGAATGCTCCTTAGAAACAAGGATGGCGAGCTTACGTCTCATACTTTGGACAAGTTATCAGGAGGGATAAGTCCCTGGAGAGGGACATCATGCTTGGTAAAGTAGAAGGTCAGTGAAAAAGAGGAAGACCCTCAACAAGAGTGACTGACGCAGTGGCTGCAACAATGGACTCAAGCATAACGATTGTGAGGATGGTGCAAGACCGTAGTGTGAGGATGGCAGTGTTTCGTTCTGTTGTACATAGGGTCGCTATGAGTTGGAACCAACTCAACTGCACCTAACAACCGGTATCACTGATTTCATATATACTTTCCTCACACCAAGATGTTTTATTTCTTCACTGCTTCCCTCCACCCCCCTCAAGAAGAACTTTATTTTTATTTTCCTCACTCAACCCTGTGAGACCTCTCCTACAACCTCTAGGTTTCGTTGGAAAAGTACTTTTAGTTTCAGATTATTGTTTTCCTTTAAAAAAGATAAAAAGATTATTGTTTTCCTGTATCTTCTGTTACAAAAGTCCATATTTAACACTTCTGTCACACATGTAGAATAATCATTATCCATTCAGATTTAAATACAGACAGCAAGGTGAATTGCTTACCACTGTTTTCTCTCCTCTTCAACCTGCTCTATCCTGAAGTCTCTGTTATAACTGGTTTGTCTTTTGGTTGGAGTCCTTTCTTGAGTATTTTACTCAGAGAACATGGGTGATTAGAATAAACTTTCAACCTCTGTATATCCACAAATATCTTCTTTTCACCTTAACAGATGAATGGTCGCTCAATTTTGGTTTGGAATTCTTGGATTGTAGTACTTATCCTATAGATGTATTCCAATATCTTCTCATCTTCAACACTGGTATATAGAATTTTGATGCCAATCTGATTATTCCTTATATATAAGTTGATTTTCCTGCCTGAAAACTCTCTTTATCCTCAGAGTTCAGCAGTTTCTTTTACCAGGGTATAACTACATGTGTCTTTTCTCATTATTTCCTCTTAGAACTCAATAAGCCCTTTCAATATACAGACTCAGGCTCTTCTTTGGCTTGGGGAAATTATGTTTAAATACTTGTATAATTTATATTCCATTTTCTTCTTCTGGAACTCCTGTTATTCACATATTAGGTCTCCTTGAGCTAAACTCCAAGTCTCAGATCTGCTCCCTTATTTCTTTGTATTTCTGTGTCTGAAATATTCTTCCACTTGATCTTCCAAGCTGCTTATTTAAATTGTAAGAGCAAACATCTCTTCAATTTCTACCAAATTTTGTTTGAAAAATCACAGTTTTAAGTTCCAGAAAGTATTTTTCATTGCTGTATAATAGCTCCAATTATTATTATTTTTTTTTGTTCAAGATATTATTTGTCTTCTCCAGCAGCTCCACTTTGTTAGGAGCCTGTTCCAACTGTTCCTCTTTCTGGTGGAGGAGAATACTCACACAGATTAGTAATTACAAGGGAAAAAAATTTATCTTTACAAAGAAGAGATATGGCAATTACCACTTTAATCAAGTGATCAAACGTGGCACTCTTGATAGTGGAATATCCTAAAATTATGTGCCTACTGATGTGATGCAATATAAAATACAGATCACTACTTGTGAAGCATTCCTGCCAAAAATGTTTCATCTGAATCCATCATACCTGTAGACATCATTTCCAGTTTATAGAAAAATTTTCTCCCGTTACAGGGTATGGAGGAAAAAAAAGATACCATGAAGAAATAATCAGACAAATCCAAAAGGGGACATTATATAAGAAAACTGGCCCAGACTCTTGAAAAAGTGAATGACATTAAAAAAAATTTAAAAAATTAAAAAAAACAAGGAGACTGGACTCTTCTAGATTTAAAAATACTAAATAAACACAAAACCCAATGAACCTTGGTTAGATTATCAATTAGAAAAAGCAAGAAAGTTAGGCAATTTTGAGACAACTGGGAAAATCTGAATAAGGACTAGATATCAGATATTATGGAATTATGAAGTGTCAACAATGTTTGCAACTTACTTTCATAGCAAAAAAAGAAAGTGAATGTGGCAAAATGTTAACCTTTTTCTAGATCTGAAAATTTTTAAAATAAACTTGGATGAAAAAAAATCCAAAATTATTACCTGTAAGGTTCTATGGGAAAGATCCATGAGTTTCCTTTTGTATTGTGCAATTTTGGCCATAGTTGTAGTTTGATTCTTCTGTAACTCACTAATATCTTCTGATATAATCTGTTAAAAAATTTTTTTTGAGGTAAATCAAGTACAGAGATCATAACTATCAGGTACACCTTTATACAAATTACCTATATACAAATAAAGCTTTCCTAACTCTGTTGCTGCCAGGTGCTGTCAAGTAGATTCTGACTCATAGCAACCCCATGTGACAGTAGAACTGCCCCCATAGTGTTTTCTTGGCTGTAATATTTACAGAAGCAGATTACCAAGTCTTTCTCCTGCGGAGCTGCTGGGTGAGTTAGCAGTCTAGCACTTAACTGTTTGTGCCAACAGGTCTCCTTTTACCTAATTCTAAGGTAAGGTAATTCTAAAGTTTCTATCTCTCAAAATATAAACTCTTCTCTTTATATCTCTTCCCCTTTTATACATCTAAAAATTAAAAAGTACCCCTCAGAGATTTCTTTAGAGCTTCAGGAATGAGGCAAATGTATAGAAAGATAAGACCTATACTTCAGAAATAATTAAGGAATCTGAAATAATATGGAATAGAGGACCAACCAGGCTGTGAATGGAAAAAAATTAAGATCTATAAGATGACATCCAGGAGGGGACTTAACAATTAGCCTTCAATCTAACTGCTGCCAGAAAGTATGGTTCAATATTAACTGTTATAAAATACTTAAAAGGAATGATCAAAGTGAAGAGGGAAGGGAAGGATATTACTTACACAACCCAATACATTTTTATGTCTCTGGATCTTTGATTATGCTCTTTGGTTGGCCTGAAATCCCACTTATGAAGTCTTAACCTTAAAGGCTGAGTTAAAATCCTACCATTTCATTAAAGCTTCCCAATCAGAACTGATCCCATAATTGTCCCTATAATAATCATTCTATGCCATTGGCTTATATGGAGATGCCATAAGAAAGAGGATAAAGACTGTGGAAGACATTTTAGCATGTCTGTACATATCACTTTTTAAGGAAATTTTCCCACTCGAGGCCATGCTGAAGGGACAAAATTAGGTGGCCCTGTTTTATATACCCTCTCCCATTCCTGGTTTTGAAAATTTTGCAGGCCTTCCAAACACAACATTAATTACAGTGTAATTCTATATCAACAATAATTAAAAAATAGAAATGTTACCATTCACAGTATTGAGAAACACAATCTAAAAATACCCAAGAATGTACAATATTTTTATAGAGAATATATTTTTTAACTATTTCAAAAGACAAAAGACCTCAGTGATTAAAAAAGCATACCATGTTCATGGATGAAGTGATTTAACATGATTAAAACTCAATTCTCCACAAATTAATATATACATTCAATGCGACTCCAAGTAAAATTCTAGCATTTAGACAAACGCATTCTGAAACTTTAGTGGAAGAATAAAGATCCACGAAGAGCTAAGAAAATGTTGAAAAGAACAGGAAAGGTTATTGATTCACTCTACCAGACATTAAAATATGTTACCAAAAACACAAAAGTAAAGGAAAAAAAAAAACAAATCAATGTGGAATTGGTGTAAGAACAGACCAACTGGCCAGTGAGTGCCTAGAAATAGACCAGATATTTATGGAACTGTATTATAAAATATAAATGCTTTGATAAGTCATTGGGAAAACATAAAATTTTTATGAATGATATTGGAAAAACTGACCCATTATATAGAGAAAAATAAAGGTGGACTGATGTGGGGATATATGCCATTTAAACATGGCTGCACTGTTGACAACTGCAGCCCCCACAGGCCTCTATGCTGTATATGACATGTTGTAGAGACTTGTCAGCGATGAGAAAGAGATTAGGCACGACTTGTTTTCCCAAACCTATT
>NW_004444041.1:8251419-8252368 GCF_000243295.1 Trichechus manatus latirostris | reverse complement strand
TGGGCAAATAATTTATTCTTATCCCACTTCAAAGCCACTCTCTACGCTACAGCTCCTTCCTTTACAATTTTCTACTACGCTCTTCTTCCCCTCTTGCTAATGCCCCTACCGCCTTTATAGACGGATCAGGAAAAACTGGAAAGGGAACAGTCACTTGGCAGACAGACGGTGCCTGGCAACATTTTATTACACAAAAGGCCTCCACTACACAGCGTGCCGAATTGTCAGCAGCTGTTGCTGCCTTTGAAATTTTTAAATCAATGCCTTTCAATTTAGTCGCTGATTCTGCTTACGTTGTTCACACTGTTCAACATATCAGCGATGTAACTCTTCAATTTAGTCCTGATTATGAGTTATTTACTTTATTTAAAAGGCTCCAAACCCTGCTTAATAGCCGTAACTCTCCCTTTTTTGTGGTACATGCGCGCTCCCATACACCCTTGGCAGGGCCTCTTTCTGATGGCAATTCTCGCGCCGATTTACTTGCTGGCTCTGCCTTTTCTGATGCACGAACTTCTCATAATTTCTTTCATCAAAATGAGTGCGGACTTCAAAAACAATTTTCTATCTCCCTTACTAAATCACAACAAATTGTTTGCACCTGTCCTGACTGCCAACATTTTTCTCCCATGTCCTTTGCTGCTGGCATCAACCCACATGGTCTAATAGCCAATCAGTTATGGGAAATGGATGTAACACACTATCCTCCCTTTGGGAAACTTAAATATTTCCATGTATCCATAGATACATGTTCTGGGTTTCTTAATGCTACAGCCCTTTCTGGGGAACGTTCTACTCATGCCTGTCGTCACTTTATCCAAGCCATTGCTACTATGGGATGTCCCCAAGCCCTTAAAACTGATAATGGGCCTGCATATACTTCTGCTAAATTTCAACAATTTTGTGTCACTTGGAATATTCTTCTTTCCACTGGCATTCCTTATAACCC
>NW_004444041.1:8246484-8248237 GCF_000243295.1 Trichechus manatus latirostris | reverse complement strand
TTCCTTCTCCCTTGCCCGAAACTTATTGTTACTCACCCAAAGCCCACTGTTCTGTTATTTGCTTTACTGCTTGCTGTATTGACTATAAAATAAACTCCTGGGACTGAAGCCGGGGTTCGACTCCTCAGAGTGACCCTCCTGGCCCCACTTCTCTGTAAGAGTTGTGGCATTGGTTATTGTCTCCGCCGCCCTGACAACCGTTGCCGCTGCGACAGACTGATACCACATACAATAGACTAAGGTGAACTCTATGAGCGCAAAAGACCTAAATGTGAAAGGTTGAACTTCAAAACACAGAAATATATGTAGAAGAATGTTTTAGACTTTGAGGGTGAAGAGTGATTTCTTAATTAGTATGAAATGCACAGCAGGGCACAGCAGAGCAGGGTAAATAAAGCCCCCTGCCTTCTTGTTAGAAAACCAACAAGGGAAGCCCAGGAACTAGAAAGTATTGGGGAGATTGCAAAGAGGGAGCAGCTTAGGAAAGTGACCTCATAAAGTTGTCTATGAACTCACGGGCTCAGGACCTGCTTGTGGGTGGGTCTGACCCTAAACAGCATAGCACAAACTTTGAGCACTGAACTATGAGACAGACCAATGCCCAGGTGTCAGAATGACCACTGGGTGGTGCATACATGGAACATCTGAATAGACTACAAAGGCTTTGAACTTATATTGAAATCACAACCCATAGAAAGCTAGTTGGAACCTGGGGACTGAACCCAAAATCTCAGCAAAGAAACAGAATTAAGACGGGGTAATATCAATGAAGGGACAGACATATAGATCAGTGGAACAGAACAGTCTAGAAACAGACCCACATGAATATGGTAAATTGATTTTCTTTCTTTCTTTTTTTTAACGGTGGTAGATATATATGTAACAAAACACATATACTGATTTTTGACAAAGGTTCAAAGGCAACTCAATGGAGTGAAGACAGTCTTTTCAATAAATGGTGTTGGAACAATAAAAGAAAATAAACTTTCACCTAATCTCATAACATATATAAAAAGTAACTCAAAATGGATTGTAGAACTAAATTTAAATGTAAAACTCTGAAACTTCTAGAAGAAAAACAGGATAAAATCTTTGTGACCTTAGGTTAAACAAAGAATTCTTAGTCATGAACATCATAAAAGAAAAAACTGATACACTGGACTTTATCAAAACTTTAAAACTTTTGCTCTGAGAAAGACACTGTTAAGAAAATGAAAAGACAAGCGACCGACTGGGAGGAAATATTTGATAAGTTGGTATTGACAAAGAACTTGTATCTAGAATATATAAAGAACTCTTAAAACCCAACACTAAGAAAACAAATCAATTAAAAAGTGAGCAAAAGACCTGAACAGACACTTCACCAAAGAGGATAAATGGATGACAAATATACACATGAAAAGATGTTCAACTTTATTAGCCATTAGGGAAATGCAAATTAAAAGCAAAGTAAGCTAGTACTACACAGCTTTTAGAATAGCTAAAACAACAAATATTAACAATACAAAGGGCTGACAAGGATGCAGAGTAACAGGAATTCTCATATGTTGTTAGTGGGAATTCAAAATAGTACAGCCACTCTAGAAAACACTTTGGCAGTTTCTTAGAAAGTTAAACATATATTACCATATAGCCCAGCAATCTTACTCCTAGGAATTTACCCAAGTGAACTGAAAGTCTGTTTTCACACAAAAATCTGTACAAGAATGTTTACAGTAGTTCATAATGCCAACAACTAGAAACAACTCTGCTG
>NW_004444041.1:8244024-8244874 GCF_000243295.1 Trichechus manatus latirostris | reverse complement strand
CAACATGGATACAGCTTTTAAAAACATACTGTCACTGGACCTTCCCCCAGAACCGACAGAGACAGAATGTCTTCCCCTAGAGTTGGTGCCCTGAATTTGCACTTCCAGTCTCCTAAACTGTGAAATAATAAACTTCTGTTTGTTAAAGGCATCCACTTGTGGTATTTCTGTTACAGCAGCACTAGATAACTAAGACAGCAAGCAACTTCCTATGAATCTACAACTATTACAAAATAAAAAGTTAAAAAAAAAAAAAGATAAAAGTTAAAGAAAAACATATTGCTGATTATGAAGTCATGGTTTTTAATATATAAAGATTCAGAAATAGTATAGATGCATATGTGTGTGTTTCCTAGCTTTGTTCCACTGGGAGGGCCTAGAAGCAATGACATCCCACTAGCAAGGAGCACACCAAGCACCTAGATCTTGTATTCCAAATACTCTTCTCCACAAAAAGGAATTACAGGGTAAAAGCATGTTTTAGCAAGCCTAAGAGGCTTTCTATAATCTGGCTTCTGCCTATTTCACTGATGGTATCTCCTGTTCTATCTTATCACTCCCTGTGCTCCAGTTTTAAGTATTTACAGCTTCCCAAAACCCACCCTACTCTTTTATGTGTCTATACCTTTGTAATTGCTGCTATTTTCCAGGAATGATGTATATGCTACCCCTTCTAGCCCCAACTCTCTTATCTATCAAACTAATTCATCCTTCAAGATCCTCATTAAGTGTCTCCTCTAGAAATCTTTCCCAGACAGAATCCCTCCTTCAGGCTTTATATTTACTTATCTAATATCTATAATTATTTGAACTACAATCTCTTTACACAACCGTTTTTCCTACTAGACTA
>NW_004444041.1:8234528-8236318 GCF_000243295.1 Trichechus manatus latirostris | reverse complement strand
AAGTCTTTTATGTCTCATTACTGCTTACACACACCTTAAAATTTTTTTAATTCACTCTAGATTAGTGTACATTATGCATTTTACTGTATGTATGCTACACCTCAATTAAAATTTAAGTTGTTAGTCAACCTATGTCTACTATTTTATATCTTAGTCTCTAAAAAAAAAATTAAAATTTCAACTATATATACTCAAAAGATACATTATTTTTGTTTTGTTACAGCGATAAAATAAATGTTCTCTAACAAATGCAGCTGGAGACTTTTTGTTATTTAACCATGTTCAAGGATCTGATCCTCAGCTTTGAAGCTTCAGAGATAGGATTATGTACACAAGGATTAGGCTCAAGAGACTGACATAAGACAACAAAACTCACAAGAGGCTTAAGTATAAACTGAAATGCCAGTTGATTAATCTGTCATGAAAAATATACTGCCAAGTTGACTTCAATGAATACTATCACTGGCTGATGAACAGATTCTCTGAGAAGTCAAATTTAAGAGAAGGCTGTTAGGCAGGCAAGGAATCAGAGCAAAGAAAATGGACTTATATTGCTTTAATGGCTTTGGTATCCAGCTACAATAGTGACAATATATTTATACCTGCCAAGCAGAAAAGATACTCCTATCTGCTGGTTAGGGTATACTTCCTGGACAATGTTAAACGAATACCACTAAATTCTAGTTTCAGGTCTCCCCTTATAGGTCCTAACCAGACCATTACCCTCTCTCAACATTTCTCCCTCAGGTATAAATCATATTTCAGTCACATCTTCTTGAGGTCATATTCTGGTCACCTTCAATCACACATACATAGGAAATCACTTCAATTTTATAATTTTTTTTTTAAATCAAAGTATAATTGTACCATGTTCAAGGAGTACTGAAGAACCAAGCAATCATTTTCTTGATATTATTTTAATCTAAATATATTCTCTTTTACACATTATTCTTCAAAACAAGATTAAAAGCAGTATAATACCTTAAATCGGCAAAAGGGATTTTCTTGGGTGAATTCCACTGGTGCATTGTTATTGTTAAAATAGCCTTTTCCTGTTCCCCAAAAGGCCTGCAGTTGATTCCATTTTGCCAAAATAGCATCTCTCTCATCTCCCAATAGCGTTGGAGCAGAAAGAGCACTTGCTGTATGTATCAGCTGGTTGGACTGGGCAGGAGCTTGTGTAGGCTGACTGAAGAGACCACCTAATGCTAAAAATGCACCCGAAAATTAGAGTTTCAAAAAATAAAATTTAATCAATTCAGAGCCTAGGTGTTGTAGGCAGAATAATGGTCCTATTTCTAAGAACCTGAAAATAGGTTACCTTATGTGGCAAAAGACTTTGCAGATGTGATTAAGGTATAACTGTGGCTGCTAGAAGGGAGCAAGTAACTATAATAATGGGGAACTCCTAAGAAAGAGATCCACTGTCACCACCTAAACCCACTAAAAGTGGAGCAGCATCCTAATGTAATGCAATATGATACACACAGCACCACCTACAAAGTACTCTTGCCAAAAAAAAATCAAATCTGAATCTAATCAAGTCCCTAAAGCAAACTTTCACTTACCAAAAATATGGGGAATAAAGTTAAATGATACCACAAGGAAGCAAACAGAAAAATATACAATGGGGGACATTTCACAAGACAACTGCCGCAGTTTCTGCAATAATTCATAAAAGAAAAAAAAGGAAAGTGGGAAATTCTCTACATTAAAAAGAAATTTAGGAAACATAATATGCAAATATAGACCTTGTTTGAACCATGATTTGAACAAACCAACTGAAATAA
>NW_004444041.1:8232510-8234057 GCF_000243295.1 Trichechus manatus latirostris | reverse complement strand
TTTTATAACAGTTATTTCAAGTAGTTTGATTGTAATGGGGAGGAGAGAGAGTGATAGCTGAAGTGAGATAAGATTACAGTAGGTTTTTGTTTGGTTACTGTTTTAAGAAAAAAGAAATTTCAGATTCTGGATGAGAAAGACTGTTGGGAAGAAGCTGAAGATATTGGGGGCAGAGGAGAGGGCTGGAAGAAGAATAAACAACACCAAGGCCCTGAGGCGGTAGGAGGGTATGAGATCCAGGATGGGTAGAGGGAGAGGTAGGTAAATAGATTTGGTGGTGGGAAGCTGAAGGAAATTGGAAATAGGAAACTAACAATTCTATTTTCTCTATGAAGTAGGGGTCAAAACCATCGGCTACAAGTGAGAACAGAGAAATTTCAGATTCGAAAAGAATAAGGGTCTAAAACAACTATTATAGCGAGTGAAAGAGTAAGTTTAAAACAGAAACTCTGCAGGATTACCAGGCAATGCTGCGGTCCTAACTGAGGTTGGTGATCAAGAATTTATAGAGTTACCACCCATTGTCTATTTTGTGATCTTAAGCAGCATCTATCTAGATAGGCAGTTAGGCTTGGGTTCTACCCTGTCTCCCAGGCAACTGAGCTAAAAGAACAAGTTAGTTTAGCGTACTGGCAAAAGTGCCTGAAATGAAAGGCCATGGAATCTAAGCTAGTCAGAAGAGTAGTGAAGACAGGAAGGAGCTGATAGAAGGAGCAGAAAATGTTAGTGGTCTAAAGATCCTGGTGATGTTTAAGAGGAGCTATAATGGAAGTAGTTGAAGAGGCAAGCGAAAGGGTAGTATATTATGGGATGTTTAAATTAGTGAATCTGGAATTGAAACGGTTTTCAGATGTTGCCAAGGTCCAAGGTAAAAAAGGGTGGCTAAAGTGGAATAGAGAGGGTCTTTGGAATAAAAGGTAGAGAGAATGATTGTTTGGGTTCATAACCATACAGATGCTAACTCAGGCTGATGGCAGCAGTTCAGAAGAAAAGCAACACTAAAAGCCAGTATCAGTTTTCAATGAATAAGAGGTACTGTCTAGGAAATCAGCAGATAATTGAGATTAGATGTATCAGAGGTGGTGTAGCCAGACAGCAAGCACCTCAAACAAGCAGGGGTTTAGAAATAGGAAATGGCTCCACAATGTGGCAGACTGAAGTCCTTACAACAACAAATAAGGTCCTTAATGATCTGGCATTTGCCTGAGTGGGCTACAGAGAATTACTGCGGAAGGACCAGGTTTCAGTCAAGGAAGAGGATAGCAAGAATTCTCAGAAGAGACTGAGAATACAGGGGAGTTTGTTAATCACGGAGGAGGAATTCCAGTGGGCAGAATGGAAGGGTTTGGGAGGGGAGTGAAATGGGGGGCAGAAGGGGAAGATAAGTCAGGAGCAATGGAGTCCAGAGTGCTAGAGAAATAATCATACTAGAAGATGGATTATACAAGGGGGCTTCTCTTGAGCACTGTCAGAGGACTACCAAAAGAGGAACAGATGACTGAAAGCCAACAATCTTTTGGAGGATACTGGCCATTCAGTGGTTTTGC
>NW_004444041.1:8218674-8231560 GCF_000243295.1 Trichechus manatus latirostris | reverse complement strand
TCAATATCCTACTTGGCTTGGGGGGTAGGAAATGGTAGCAAGAGATGAGCTTCTCTTCCACTCCTACTTATTTTAAAATGTTAGTGCTTCCAAGAATTCTGTTCCAGTCCTCTTCTCTATTTACTCCAGAATCGAGTTTCCAAAATAATGCCATTTAAATCTATTGCTTCAAATACTTCCTACGTACTGATGGCTTTTCTGTTTCTCCTGAGCTCATCCTCACATATACATCTACCTAAGGGACATCTTAAACTCATCATCTACCTACTAACACCTGCTCTTGCTTTGCTATTCTGTATCATAATATACAGCAAGGGACTCATTCAGTCATGCCATCCAGGAGCCCACGATGCCTGACTCCTTCTTCTCCTTTATCTAGCAATTAAGTTTTATTGATTCTACAATTTAAATCTCTCTCAAATCCATCTGATTTCTCTCTTCATTCCTGACTGCCACTACCTTAATTCAGGTCTTCACTATTTCTTGCTGAGATTATGGCAACAGCTTCAGAACCAGTCTCCCTGTCTCCATTCCAGCCCACCTGTAATCTATCCTTCTACTGTTCTCTGAGATACTTCTAAAAATCTGATCATTTCCTTGTCTAGCTTAAGTCTACAATGGCTCAGAACTGCTTAAAGGACAAAATTGAAGCTTCTTAGTAAAATATACAAAGCCTCTTATGATCAAGTCTATATCTATCTCTCCAGCCTCGATTCTTACCACTCACCCTGAGGTCATTTATGCGTTGAAACTGTTATTGACCTAGTTGTAGTTTCCAAATTTATGATGGCTTGTCATGCATCCATGCCTCTGTCAACGCTGCTCCCTCTGTATGGAATACCTTTTCTAACTTCATCCACTTGATTAATCCCTACTCATTCTTCAGGATTCAGCTCTTCTACATTCCATAGCACCTTGTATGTGGCTCTATTTTAGTGCTTTTACTTTTTTAAATATATAATTGGATGTTTATCATTCTATCTCCTTTTAGACTATGAGCAAGAATTATGCTTTTCAACTTTATATGTCAAACACCTGACATATAGTAGACACTCAATAAATGGCTGCTACATAACTGAATGAGCCCCTTTCATTTTGAAAATGAATAGCACCAATACAAATTCCCATTTTTCCTAACAATAGTAAGTGCAATTACAATTACATATAGTTAAAGACACTTTCTTTCAAGAAACAAAGAAAATACCTCACAGTTGCTTTCCTCTCCTAAACTACTTGGACATTGCATCAAACTTTGTATTTTCACAAGAGGAAAGTAGAAAAAATGAGATTGAGAAAACAGAAAGAAAATAATTCCTAGACTATTTATTTGATAATCTCAGTCCTCTTGCTTATGGAATCCTCGAAACTAATGTTTAATAAACTACTAATTTTAGCCAATCAAGTTACCAAAGGAAAATGAAACAAAACAGATTTTAAGAGGTAGTAAACTGCGGAAAATTGAAGAGAACATTTACACAGGGAGCCAAGGAATTTAAGCTTATGTTCCGGTACTTGTTCTTGGTAGGTACATGGATAAGTCACAATCCCTCAGTTTTCTCTCTTCATTTTTAACACAGAAATAACAACAGTACAGTTTCATAAGATTGTTGTGAGAAGTACACAGTTAATCCACACAAGATAAGCCTGGAACAACTTGCTATACCAGCTAGCAAGAAAGCTATCAAAGACTAATTCTAGGCTTGTGCCAAAGGACTGAAGAGGCTCACACTGGTCAAAGATAGGACAATTTAAGCATCAGTGAGGACAATAACTGCAATAGATTAAAAATATCAAAGAATTTAAATACCTAAGTTCATAAAATGACATTAAAAAACAAACACACAACTAACTGACTACCTTGGGAGGATACTACGGAACCAACTCCTTATTCTGAAAACTAGTAATAAAGGGAAAGCATCATGCAGACAGATGAAATGAAGATTTTCTTTATAGAAATACTCTAACAAATAAATGGAAAAGGGAGAGTTGGAAGGGTACCATTTGCAAACCTCAAAAAATTAATAAATCTAGGAAATGACCATCAATGGCTGCTAACATCACAAAAGAGAGACAGCCAGATAAAAGTGCCTCTTAATGAAGAACACTACCACTTGTCTGTCAGTGTTGTACTGTGGTGGCTTGTGTGTTGCTGTGATACTGGATGCTACACCACCAGTATTTCAAATACCAGTATGGTCTCCCATGCTGGATGGGCTTCAGTGGTGCTTCCAGACTAAGACAGAATAAGAAAGGCCTGGCGATCTACTTCCAAAAATAAGCCAGTGAAAACCCAGTGGATCTCAACAGAATACTGTCCAGTGTAGTGCTGGAAGATGAGCCCCCTATGTTGGAAGGCACTCCACAATAGCCACAACAATGGACTCAAACATATCAATGGTCATGAATGTTGTGCAAGACCACACAACTTTTTGTTGTTATACATAAGGTTGCCATGAGCCACAGCCGACTCAACAGTAACTAACAACAACGAAGAACACAACACTATCTATAGTCTTGCCAAAAAAAAAAAATTTTTTTTTCACAAGAAATATAGAGGACAAAAGAATATGTTAAACTATACCATAGGGATGCAATCAGCAAAGTCCTGACTGAAAAACTCTACAGGACAAATGATAAGATTCTGATTTCAATTTCAATTAATTGAAAGAAATGAAAAAGTAAGAAAGCTAAAACGGGAATGTACATGGATGTAAGACAAAACTACAGTACTATTTAGGGATACATACTTGAGTGATAAACCTATATCTAAGAGTAAAGAAGTAATTGCCATAAAAGACAGACAGCAGTTCCCTTGAAGGGGAAGGAGGGAACTGTGATTAGGAGGGGAATGTGGTGGGCTTCTGAGGTAGCTGGCCAGGGGCTATCTCCTGACATGGGCAGTGGTAACAAGAGTGTTCACCTTATATGTAATTCATTAAGTTGTACTTTTATTTTGTGCAGCTTCCCATATTTGTGTTCCTTCAACAAAAATTTTTAATTACAATGATACTAAAAGAAGCCTTATAATCCTAATGATGACAATCAGTGTTCTTCCTGGTTCATATATAAATATGAAAAGTAGCTTTTGGAATCCTTTGGAATGTAATATTTATAATTCTTAAAGAAGAAAAAAAAATCCACTAAAGTATTTCGAACAGTGCTTTATACATAGAAAGCACTCAAGAATGTTAGATATCATTGTTATACTTTAATATTTGAAGTAAGATTAAAAAAAAAACTCTTATACTTACTTGTTTGCTGCTGTTGTGTATTAAATCCTCCAAATCCCAGTCCAGTTCCCAAACCAGTACCTAAACCAGTACTAGTTCCTGTTGTTGTGCCAAAACCAGTACCAAATCCAAAACCTTTGTTCTGAGTACCACCGAAGAGTCCTTTCAATGAAAAATTAGAATTGCATAGTTAAAAAAAAAAAAAAACTGGCCTCTACCTCATTTACTTCTAAAAATAACTTAGGATGGCCTCTTACCAGTAGTGCCTGTGTTAGTTGGAGCAGAAAAGCTGAATGCAGAACCTGCTGTTGTAGATGTTGTCCCAAATCCTCCAAACCCACCTAATAAAAAAGGATAAATAAAATAGAAAGGAAGAATCTTTTGTATACATATGAGGTAATTTCTTTTTCAAATTATTTTATAAGTAATTGCTATATATAAAGCCAAAGAATATGGATCTAATTTTTTCCTTTCTCTATTTTCAACACTAATTTTTAAAAAACTACTACTTATCAAGAAGTCAATATGTTGCAAGAAATAAGAGACTAAGTATGTAAAATAGAAATATAATATCACAATGCAATATATACCTTTTGACTAAAGAGGTGGTTAACACTGACAGCTGGGAAGCAGAGTTAGGCCTGTTGCCATAATCTGTAGTAAACTCTGAAATAACTATGTATATCCTTTTAAAGTAGGGGTAACAAATTCAAATGCCTACAAGACTCAGGCTGATAACATTACTGAGTGAGAGACTGGATGTTTACCGAGTGGTGGTACTATTCAAAGTGAACAGCCTAAGCCTTGTTTCAAAAAATGGCTGTAGTTCTTAAATTCCAGCAGATTACTACTGCAGGGAAATGCCAGTTCAGTAGTATCATACATTCCCATTTTCCCCCCAAGAAAGATAGGTAATCTCGGTTTTCTATGTGAAATTTCCTGATTTTTAAATCCTAGCAACAAATTAAAATGCTTTTAAAATAGTTTGCCAACTGACAAATAGTAAGGCAAACCTATCACACTGGCCTACTGCATTGCCAGTCTGCAACCTTAGTTTTGTGAATTAATTTATATCTACTTTAGCTTATATATTTTTTACTTTCCATCAAAACTCAGCAATTTTTCAAAGGAAATATACCAGTATACTGACCCCTATACAACAAGAATGTGTTTCTTGAAGGAAAAGAACAGAAAAACCACACAAGCGGAAAGCAGTGGCAAGAAAAGCAAGAAGAGCTATAGCAGGCCACTGAACCAGTTTGGCAGCTCTGACAGATACAGAAATTTCTTTTCAAAGAAATCCAGAGACAAAATTAACATTAACCATATCTAACTTGACAGATACACAGGAATGGAATGCTGGCCAGTCTAGAATTGTTTTATGTATATATGTATATATATATATACACACATATTTTCCCCCCGTTATGGTCAGTTTTTAACCCATTACCAACATGGCATCCAAAACTTTCAAGACAAATGTTTGAACCATTAATGCTCTCTGAGTTATGGAGCAGGTTTTCTGAGATTGAATCTCTCATGGGGCCCTGGTGGTGCAGTGGTTAAGAATTTGGCTGCTAACTAAAAAGTCAGCAGTTCACATCCACCAGCCACTCACCGGAAAGCCTATGGGGCAGTTCTACTCTGCCCTATACGGTCGCTATGAGTCAGTTTGGTTTGGTTTTTGGTTAACTTGAATGTCATTTCTGGTATGCAGGACAAAGATGTATCAATACAGTAACATAAAAGATATAAGAAAACAAATCCCTTTGACAGTAGACCATATAATTCTGATTTGTAAAATTAATCAAAAGTAAACTGCATGTTGTATGCTGCTCTTGTTGTTAGCTGCTGTCGAGTCAATTCTGACTCATAACCACCTCATGTGTACAGAGTAGAACTGCTCCATAGGGTTTTCAAGGCTGTGACCTTTTGGAAGAAGACTGCCAGAACTTACTTCTGAGGTGCCTTTGGATGGATTTGAACTGCCAACCTTTCTGCTAATAGTCCAGCGCTTAACCATCTGTGCCACCCAGGAACACCTACATTGTATGCAGGCACAACCAAACACTCTCTTTACTTGTAGGTTCTATTGCAGTACTGCAAACTGTAAACATTTTAATAAAAATCACCTAAAGTACTAAACATTGCTCTTAATCTTTTTCATTATCTCTCACTTCCACTGAATAACTACGATATATGCTGAATTGGCTCCACAATAAAAATAGTAGTCAATATCTTATCATGCTCCACTATGTCAGAAATATTTATTAGTAATAGTGACTCTCAAGGGTACAAAATAAAAAAAGCAAATAAGAATTTCTACCAGCCCTTTGCTGAAGGCTAAGTTAACTAACATATATAAAAGTACTTAAAACACAGTTACATTATCACGACTCAAAGTTTAACAGTGGTAACATCAAATGAACACTGAAATCAAGCAAATACCAACAGGTTTACTATTGTGAGCTGGGTGGCTTTATCTGGAAACAAACTAATGTGTTACCCAGTGCCAATTTTAAGCAAACAAAGAAAACATACCAAGACAGTGACATGCAATCACATCAAATACATCTTAATGATAAGGGATTATTTTATCTTTGGAATTTTCAAATATTCTTCAAACTGTTTTCAATTCAGATGCTAAGGTGATATTCATAGTGCAGTAATAAGTAAGTGTTCAAAATACCAGACTTCCCAAATAAGTTTTAGGGAATAATGTTTACCAGATGCATATAATTGGCATGGGCCTAAGTGGCATAATGTAAGAGAATACAGACAATAAATTCATATACGAGCAGCTGAAAAACAAGATTTTTCTATAGGGTCATTATATGTAAAGCACACACAGGCCTATTTTAAATTTATATATATACATATATCCATTATAGTGTGTGTTCTGCAGAATTTTTAACTAGCTTCAAATAATCCATTTAGATACCAAAATCTTCATAACTATTTGTTAGAATGCAAAAATGTCTTTCCTACCTTTTAGAACTCAATGCTGTCTGACAACAAATTAAATTGCTCTCTCAGGTCATTTCCAAAAAATCCAGTAAACAATTGGGGATTCTTTCTATAGTTGTGTATTTTATAGAAATTATGTATCCTAATCTACTGAGATGACCAAAGAAATACATTATTATTTTCAGGTTAAAACACACGACAGTTACTGCTGTTCGTATAAGACTTGTTTCTCTTGGGAAACACAAGGACAATCAATAAAATCCCAATGAAAGATGCAGGGAAAATGAAAAATGACGGCAGGAGTCCAAGAACCCCAAGAAAATGGGCCTGACCGGTGGGCTTATATTTTGGAAGAGATAGCTAATAATTTGGAAGATATGTTCTATTCAAAATAATATTCCATTCCAAACTCTTCTCATTTGGAAGCCATATTTTGTTCAATTAAATGCAAATTTAAAAAGGGAACATTATAATTTGCAAGACTTCCCAGAACCACATCTTTTAAGACAGTCAAAACTTGATACAAAAGTTTTTAATTCAACATTAGGAAATGAATTTCCTTTCCTTATTACACAACTCACTCTTCTTTCCCACACTCTAGGAACCATGAAATATTATTCTTGGACTCCGGCTTCCAACACTCGTTACACATACGGCCCGCAGTATCTACCTGCACTTGCCAGACTGTTACCAAAATTGAACGGAGTTGTCGAGGTGGTAGAAACACCGAAATTCCCAATATTAAAGTTCACTGCAGGATTAGCAGTTAATCCGAAACCCCCAAAATTAAACCCACTGGCGGTGGAGTTGGCAGTCTCAAACCCACCAAATCCTGATAGGCGTGTAGGCAAAGAAACAAACAAAAAATTTTTAAAAAAAGGAGGGAGGGAGAGAAAAAGAAAAGAAAGCAAGATAAGGATTAGAAGAATCAGCAAGAGGTTTCACAGACAAACCTACTTTCTCCAAACAGGTTAAGAAAACAGAGGAGGTAGGAACAGGCGAAAGGAGGAGCAGTGTGCCAGCAGCAAGGGCCAAAGGGGCCACGAGGAAGGGTCCCGCCCCTCGAAGGCTTAGGACAGAGGGAGCTGCAAGGCACCGCCTATGTCTCTCCAGCGCTATCCTAGCCAAATGTGGCTGCGGGAGCTACACGAGCATTCCCGCCAGTCGCCTAGGCTGAGGTGGGGAAGGGAAGGTGTGTCTCGGGCAAGGGAGAAAATGAGCCGCCTCGAGTGTCCGCGAGTCGGTTTCCACGGCAGCTGGAAACGAACCCTGGGAGGACAGGGCCCAGCGGGGGCCCAAGCGTGGCGCGCTAGCTCTGGGTTGAGCCTCTAGCCCCCAGGCCCTCCTATGGAGCCGTCTTGGCCAGCTCCGCTGCCGCCCTCCCTCTTCCGATGTCCCTAAAGTCTCCGTGCGGGCGAGAGATCCCAGGGTCTCCAGGCCGGGGACTGACGGACTAAGAGGGCACAAGACGGCGCAGCGGTCGACCCTTCTCCCCGGGAGAAGGTCCGGGAGGACCACTCACCTGCGGGGGCCGCAGGGGCTGCAGCGGTGCCCGAGGTGCCCGACGGAGCCCCAAAGTTGAAAGCCATGTCGCGGGAGCCGGGGACCAAGTCGCTACTCCGGGAACGCTCGGTGTGCTTGGCTTTTCGGTCCGGCCGGGAAACTGCAGCCCTGATCACCGAGTTCCGCCTCCTTTTTGGCCTAGACTAGGAGACGGGAAGGCAGCGAGGTTACAAGAGTGGAGGGTCAAGAGGAAATGCCTGAGTCTGGCTTGCTTCCGGGGCGTTTTCTGGCATCACGCGGTGCAGGTAGTCACAGCAAAGGTAATACGCTAGGAAGCTCGCGAGGGAATGCCGCCTGAGAGCCCTTAAAACTTGCCTTAAGGAGTTATCTTGGAAAAGATGTGCAGGAGCTGAAGTCGTTACTGTAGAGGTACAGGGTAGACACCTTAAAATGCATGCCTTGGTGTTATGGCTGAAGACGTAGCCTTATCAAAGAGCGGTCCTAGGAAGACCCAGGTTGGGGTTTGGAAGGCTCCCCTGAGAAATGATGTTTGAACCCATTTCTGAAAAATGAGTGGGCAAAGTAGAGGTAGGAAAGAGGTGATGTAGGAAGAACGAAAGATAACAGGATATTAATACTTATCTTGTATTTCCTATCTGCCAGACACTCTTCTAATCATTTTACATCTTTTTAATTTACTTCGCAACTATCCTGTGAAGTAAATTACTATTATCATTCCCATTTTATGGAATAGGAAAGAGGCACAGAGTGACAGGCTGGATTTAGTCTATGCTCTTAACCACTAAGCTGTACCCTGAGCACTGAACATGAGGGGTGTAACCTGACCCGATGAATGTCAGTAAATTTCCATTAGTCCTTAAACTAGCCCAAGCCAGATTTGGTCCACCCTGCATGCACAGAGGGCCAGCTGTGGCTGATAATTGACCCCAACAGAGGATGCAGCAACAGAGGGAATGAATTAGAAGGAAAATCATCACCCAGACCCTATTTCAAGCGAGAGATCTGACAAGAACCACGTCACTTCCTGTTTCCCGGCTGCCTTCGAGAATTTTTTTCCCTCCCCAGTACGCCTGCGTGGCCGCCATCTTGCTGCCTAAATCACATGTAAGCCCTGCTTCACCATACCTTGGGGAGTGAGAGCCAAGGAAGATCCTCTCAGCTCCTTGATCTGCGCATCGCAATAAAGTTGCTTTCTTAAAGACTGGTGACCAGATAATTGGCAAGTCTGAGCATGCCGGACAAGGACCCACCTTTTAGGGTTCGGTAATGGGGAGAATGGCCCCCAATGAGGCAAGTGAGCCTTTTAAATGCTAAAAGCCATGCACTCGAATTATACTTGCAGTATCATTTAATCCTGCTAATAATTCCGTAAGGAGGCTCTGTTATTAACTATGTTTTGCACTTAAAATGAGAAGACCAAGGTTTAGAGTTGCTTAGCGAAAGGAGGCGGAGCCAACATAGCTCTATAGACAGAAGCACCATGCCGTCCTTCTGCAGCAAAGACCTGAAAAACTAAGTAAAGCAGATACAAACGTCAATCCTGGAACCCTAAGTACCAAATGAAAGAATAAGGAACTCGATCAAGCACGGAATGGAATAAAAAACTGACAGAGAACAAGGAGAGCTACCGAACGAAGGTCCCATACCAGCTAATGTGGCCTGATTCGCCATCTTGGACTACAGCCACCAAAGAACTCAGGATGTACGGGAAGGCAACTCCATGGAGCTCCCAGCAGGAGACAGAGCATCCAGTAACCAGGGATACACGCTTCCCACCTCTCATCCTTCTTCTGTCTGCAACATCTGACACTTTCCAGTGGGCCATGGTTGCTCAGCAGGAGAGACACTAGCTCACTGCCACTGGGGTCCACCTCGCCCCCACCAGCCAGCCCCTTCAGTGCCATTTTTTTGTTTGTTTGGTTTGTTTTGGTTTGTGTTTTTTTTTTTTAATTTTATTTATTTATTTTTGACTTTTTTGTTGCTTATCTCTGTCTCCCTTCCTTCCTTTCTTTTCTCCTGCTCAGCTAGCCCTGTGTGTCATTCCCTCCCTTTCTTGACAGGCTGTGATTTTTTGGTTTGTCTACTTTGTTCTTTTTTGTTCTTTTCTTCTGTTTCTTCTCTCTTCTTTCCTTCCTTTCTTTTTCCCCGCCCACCCAGCCCTGTGCACCGCCCCTGCCCCTTGTGGAGGGGCTGTGTTGCACAACTTGGTTGGAAAGTAACTGCGCGACCTCCTCGGGTTAGCGCTGCCATCACCGACCGGCTCCCTCAGTGCCGTTTTATTGTTTGTTTTCTTTTTCTTTTTTTTGTTATTGTTTCTTCTCTCTCCTTTCCTTTCCTTTCTCCCATCCACCCAGCCCCGTGCACTGCCCCCAACTTCTTGGTGGGCTGTGCTGTACCGCTTGGCTGGACAGCCTCTGGAACACAGCCTCCCCCATAGGCCAGCTCCCTCAGTGCCATATTTTATACTTTTGTTTATCTTTCCCCTTTTCCTTTTCCTTCTCCCTCCCACCTAGGCCCATGCACCACCCATGCTGCTTCTCGACAGGCCAAGCCACACCACTTGGCTAGAGAGCCACCAGTACACCGCATCACAGGGTCAGCGTCGCCCCACCCGCCGAATCCTACCACACAGCCGTTTAATTTAATTTGTTTTCTTTTTATTTTTTTAGTTATTTTTAAACTTCATTTTTTTTGCTTATTTTAAAAAATAATTTTGTCTTTGTTTCTCTTCTTTCACCGACCCACTTAGCTCTGCGCATCACATCCTCTCCTTTCCCTCCTGCCTATCCGCACCACGAGCTGAGTGCCACACCCCCAAGCAGTACCAACATGGTCCCCCAGACCCCGCCCTGCACTGCTGTCTGGCCCCACCCTGTCTCCCCCAGTTGGTGCCACAAACTACCCATCCCTGCCCCTGCACCCCCGCTGGACACACTCTGCTGCACCATAGCTGTGACCCTGCCCACCTGGACAAGGTGGTGAGAAATATTGTGCCCACAGGTGAACAAGCAATAAAACACACCCAGCCTGCCTGCTCAGACATAACCAAATAAAACAAAAAAGCGGGACAAAACAATCAAATCTACAATCAAATGAACAAAATAATTCCTGAATGTCCCAGAGACAGCAGACAATATCAAAACACATACACAGGAGAGGATGACTCTAGAAAGTGACAAAAACAAAACACCAGATGACCTTCTGCTAGAAGAAAAAGCACCGGAACTACCTGATAGGGAGTTCAGAACACAAATATTCAGGGTTCTCCAACAGAGGAAGGAAAATGTAGACAAAAATAAGGAAAAATAGACAAAATCATGGAAAAAACAGACAAAACAATGGAAGAGATCGAAAATAATACAAGAACAAAATGTCAACCAGAAATTACACAAAAACAGCAATTAGAAATCCAAAAAATGAACACGATTTCAGAAATGGACAGTGCAATAGAAAGTTTTAGGAGCAAATTTGAAACAATGGAATTCAGGATCAGCAAAATTGAAGACAAATCCTTGGATACCACTTTGAGGAAAAATTAGAGAAAAGAACAAAGAAAAATGAAGAAACCCCAAGAACGATGTGGGATACAATCAAAAGCAAAAATTTGCATGTGATTGGAGTTCTAGAACAGAGGGAGAGAACAGAAAACGCAGAGAGGACCATTGAAGATTTGCTGATAGAAAACTTCCCTAGTATCATAAAAGACGAAAATCCCACTATCCAAGAAGCTCAACGAACCCCATATAGGATAGACCCTGTCTTAGTCTTCTAGTGCTGCTCTAACAGAAATACCACAAGTGGATGGCTTTAACAAAGAGAAATTTATTATCTCACAGTCTAGGAGGCTAGAAGCCCAAATTCAGGGCACCA
Source organism: Trichechus manatus latirostris (assembly GCF_000243295.1). Lineage (NCBI taxonomy): Eukaryota > Metazoa > Chordata > Mammalia > Sirenia > Trichechidae > Trichechus > Trichechus manatus. The sequence continues at coordinate 8,219,969 of NW_004444041.1, read as the reverse complement.
ACTCCAGGGGAAGGCTTTCTCTATAGGTTCTGGAGGAAGGTCCTTGTCATAAGTCTTCCCTTGGTCTGAGAGCTTCTTAGGCGCAGGGGCCCTGGGTCCAAAGGATGCACTCTGCTCCTGGTGCTGCTTTCTTGGTGGTACGAGGTCCCCAATTCTCTGCTTGCTTCCCTTTCCTTTTATCTCTTGTAAGATAAAAGGTGGTGCAGCCAACACCCCAGGGAAATTCTGTTTCCATTGGATCAGGGATGTGACCTTAGTAAGGGTGTTAAAATCCCACCTTAATCCTCTTTAACATAAAATTGCCATCACAAAATGGAGGACAACCACTCAATACTGGGAATCATGGCACGGCCAAATAGATACACACATTTTTTGGGGGACACAATTCAGTCCGTGACAGACTCCAAAAGAAAAACACCAAGACATGTCAAAATCACGTTTGTTAAAACCAAAGACAAAGAATCCTGAGAGCAGCTCAAAAAAAACAAAAAGTCACATACAAAGGGGAAAGAATAAGACTAAGCTCTGATTACTCAGCAGAAACCATGCAGGCAAGAAGGCAATGGGATAACATACATAAAATCTTGAAAGAAAAAAATAGCCAACCAGGAATAGTATATCCTGCAAAACTCTCCCTCAAATATGATAGAGAAATTAGGTCATTTCCAGATAAATAGAAGTTAAGGAAATATGTAAAAACCAAACCAAACTTATAAGAATTATTAAAAGGAGTCTATAGGATTGCTATGAGTTGGAATTGACTCAAAGGCAATGGGTTGGTGGGTTGGTTTGATTAGAGAACCAACAACAGACAACAACCTGAATCTAGCACATAAGACAGGATCAGCCAGATACCAACCGGATAGTGAACTCTCAAGGATAAAATAAAACTAAAAAATTTGCAACAGGGAACCAGAGAGGTCAATCTGTAAATGACAACAATGCCAGAACAATAAAAGGGGGAATAGACAGTGTAGGTATAGAACTTTCAAATGGGGAGGAAGTCAATGAATTATCAAGTATAAAAGACTGGTTTAAACTTAGAAAGATAGGGGTAAATTCCAAGGTAATCTCAAAGAAAGTTAAACCTACTCATCAAAATAAAGAAGAAAAATATAAAGTCTCAGTAAACACAAAATCTACAAAAATGAAAGAAACAAAAAACACAAGGAATTCAGCACAGAGGAATAAGAGGAACAAGGAAAATGTCAGCACAACAAAAAAAAGCACTACGAAATGACAGCAATAGACTCACACCTATCAATAATCACACTGAACACAAATGGCTTAAACAC
>NW_004444041.1:8215518-8218509 GCF_000243295.1 Trichechus manatus latirostris | reverse complement strand
TTGTCAAGGATTTCATTTTACTTGGATCCACAATCAACACCCATGGAAGCCGCAGTCAAAAAATCAAAAGATGCATTGCATTGGGCAAATCTTCTGGAAAAAGACACCTTTAAAGTGTTGAAAAGCAAAGATGTCACCTTGAAGACTAAGGTGTGCCTGACCCAACCCGTGGTATTTTCAGTGGCACCATATGCATGTGAAAGCTGAACAATGAATAAGGAAGACTGAAGAAGAATTGATGCCTTGAATTGTGGTGTTGGTGAAGAATATTGAATATACCATGGACTTCCAAAAGAATGAATAAATCTGTCTTGGAAGAAGTACAACCAGAATGCTCCTTAGAAGCAAGGATGGCAAGACTACGTCTTACTTACTTTGGACATGTTGTCAGGAGGGATCAGTCCCTGGAGAAGGACATCATGCTTGGTAAAATACAGGGTCAGCGGAAAAAGAAGACCTTCAACGAGATGGACTGACCCAGTGGCTGCAACAATGAGCTCAAGCATAACAACGATTGTGGGCATGGCGCAGGACCAGGCAGTGTTTTGTTCTGTTGTACATAGGGTCTCTATGAGTTGGAAATGACTCGACGGCACCTAACAACAACAGCAACAAAGGGACAATTCAGCATGGAAACAAAACCATAATATCTATGCACCCCATGACAGGGCTCCAAAATACATAAAACAAACTCTAATAGCTCTGAAAACAGAAATGGATATTTCCACAATAATAGTAAGAGGCTTCAACACACCACTCTTGGTAAAGGACAGAACATCTAGAGATAAAGGACAGAACATCTAGAGAGAAACTAAACAAAGATTCAGAAGATCTAAAGGCCACAATCAACCAAGTTGACCTCATAGACATACATATAATACTCTATCCAACAGCAACAAAGTATACATTGTTTTCTAATGCACATGGAATGTTTTCCAGAATAGACCACATCTTAGGTCACAAAGCAACCCTCAACAAAATCCAAAACGTTAAGATAATACAAAGTATCTTCTCTGATCACAATGCCATAAAAGTAGAAATTAATAACAGGAAGAGCAAGGAAAAAAAAATCAAATACATGGGAACTGAATAACACCCCGCTTAGAGTTGCTTAGTAGCTTGCCCAAGGTCACCTTACTGGTAAGTTCTGGAGTCTAGTTTTGAACCCAGGTTTCTACAACTCAAGAGCCCCTCCCTTTTTTTAAAACCATTATATTCTCTTGTAGATTATGGTAGGGATTTCGGACCATTTCCTCAGGGTACTGGAAAGCCTTTAAGGGCTTTTAGGCAGGAGAATAACAAGATTCAGAATTCTGTTTTTATAAGATTCCTCTGACTGCCATGAGTATGGATTGAAGGAACCAGCATGTTTAAAGGAAGACACAGCTTGGAGGAGTCTGTTGCAGTTGTACAGGTGAGAGACGATAATGACTTGGATTATAATTCTGGCATTGGGATGAGGAGAACAAATCTGAGAAATATTTAAGAAATGGAATATATAGGACTTGCTAGTAGTTTGGAATGGAGCCCAGGTGGCGCAGTGGTTAAATGCTTGGCTGCTAACTGAAAGGCTGGCAGTTCGAACCCATCAGCCATTCTCTGGGAGAAAGATGTGACGTCTGCTCCATGAAGATTCACAGTCTTGGAAACCCTATGGGGCAGTTCTACCCTGTCCTGTAGGGTTGCTATGAGTCCAAATCAACTTGACAGCAATGGTTTTTGTTTTGGGTAGTAGTCTGGACTTGAGTTAATGACTTAAGGCCAACTCCCTGGTTACTGGCTTGAGCAAATGGGTGAATAGTGGTGCCACTCTCTGATCCCTGCAAACTAAGTGTGCCCCCTCGCCACTACACTGGCTTCTTTCAGCATTCATCACAGGTGTATTATTTGTTACTGTCTAGTCTTCCTTCACAAGAATGTAAGTTCATAAGAGCAAGAACTATGTACCTCTTGTTCCGTGCCCAGCACAGTGCCTGGCATATAATGATGTTGTTAGCTGCCCTGGAGTTAGCCCCCAGTTCATGGCAACCCCATGCACAACAGAATGAAACACTGCTGCCTGGCTGTACCATCTCCATGATAGCTTATGGATCAGATTGTGATCCATAGGGTTCTCATGGCATGATTCTTGGAAGTAGATTGCCAGGTTTTTCTTCCTAGTTCATCTTTGCTTGGACGCTCCATTGAAACCTGTTCAGCATCATAGCAACACAGTCCATCACTGACAGACGGGTGGTGTCTGCCCATGAGGTCTCCTGCATGGAAGGTGGGAATCCTACCACAGAACCACCATTGCCAATTAAATAATGAATGAATGACAGGTAGTTAAGGGTCTTCAGCGTGGCTTGGATGTCTTCCTTCAATACCATCAGTTCTTGATCATATGCTACCTCCTGAAATGGTTGAACATCAACCAATTCTTTTTGCTACAGTGACTTTGTGTATTCTTTCCATCTTCTTTTGATGCTTCCTGTGTCATTCAATATTTTACCCATAGAATCCTTCAGTATTGCAACTCAAGGCTTGAAGTTTTTCTTCCGTACTTTCAGCTTCAGAAATGCTGAGCGTGTTCTTCCTTTTGGTTTTCTAACTTCAAGTCTTTGCACATTTCATTATAATACTTTGTTTTCTGAAAGCGGAGAGGAATTGAAGCACTTGCTGATGAAGATCAAAGACTACACCCTTCAGTATGGATTACACGTCAACATAAAGCAAACAAAAATCCTCACAACTGGACCAATAAGCAACATCATAATAAATGGAGAAAAATTGAAGTTGTCAAGGATTACATTTTACTTGGATCCATAGTCAATGCCCATGAAAGCAGCAGTCAAGAAATCAAACAAGAGAGGTGTTCCAAGATAGCAGTGTAGTTAGATGCCTCATAACGTTCTACTTATAACAAAGACCAGAGAAAACAAGTGAATCAAATATAGATGACAACTTTGGAACCCTGAGCACCAAAGGCAAGGCTGACTGAGTGCCAAGTGG
>NW_004444041.1:8210669-8215418 GCF_000243295.1 Trichechus manatus latirostris | reverse complement strand
CCTCAACAAAATCCAAAACGTTAAGATAATACAAAGTATCTTCTCTGATCACAATGCCATAAAAGTAGAAATTAATAACAGGAAGAGCAAGGAAAAAAAAATCAAATACATGGGAACTGAATAACACCCCGCTTAGAGTTGCTTAGTAGCTTGCCCAAGGTCACCTTACTGGTAAGTTCTGGAGTCTAGTTTTGAACCCAGGTTTCTACAACTCAAGAGCCCCTCCCTTTTTTTAAAACCATTATATTCTCTTGTAGATTATGGTAGGGATTTCGGACCATTTCCTCAGGGTACTGGAAAGCCTTTAAGGGCTTTTAGGCAGGAGAATAACAAGATTCAGAATTCTGTTTTTATAAGATTCCTCTGACTGCCATGAGTATGGATTGAAGGAACCAGCATGTTTAAAGGAAGACACAGCTTGGAGGAGTCTGTTGCAGTTGTACAGGTGAGAGACGATAATGACTTGGATTATAATTCTGGCATTGGGATGAGGAGAACAAATCTGAGAAATATTTAAGAAATGGAATATATAGGACTTGCTAGTAGTTTGGAATGGAGCCCAGGTGGCGCAGTGGTTAAATGCTTGGCTGCTAACTGAAAGGCTGGCAGTTCGAACCCATCAGCCATTCTCTGGGAGAAAGATGTGACGTCTGCTCCATGAAGATTCACAGTCTTGGAAACCCTATGGGGCAGTTCTACCCTGTCCTGTAGGGTTGCTATGAGTCCAAATCAACTTGACAGCAATGGTTTTTGTTTTGGGTAGTAGTCTGGACTTGAGTTAATGACTTAAGGCCAACTCCCTGGTTACTGGCTTGAGCAAATGGGTGAATAGTGGTGCCACTCTCTGATCCCTGCAAACTAAGTGTGCCCCCTCGCCACTACACTGGCTTCTTTCAGCATTCATCACAGGTGTATTATTTGTTACTGTCTAGTCTTCCTTCACAAGAATGTAAGTTCATAAGAGCAAGAACTATGTACCTCTTGTTCCGTGCCCAGCACAGTGCCTGGCATATAATGATGTTGTTAGCTGCCCTGGAGTTAGCCCCCAGTTCATGGCAACCCCATGCACAACAGAATGAAACACTGCTGCCTGGCTGTACCATCTCCATGATAGCTTATGGATCAGATTGTGATCCATAGGGTTCTCATGGCATGATTCTTGGAAGTAGATTGCCAGGTTTTTCTTCCTAGTTCATCTTTGCTTGGACGCTCCATTGAAACCTGTTCAGCATCATAGCAACACAGTCCATCACTGACAGACGGGTGGTGTCTGCCCATGAGGTCTCCTGCATGGAAGGTGGGAATCCTACCACAGAACCACCATTGCCAATTAAATAATGAATGAATGACAGGTAGTTAAGGGTCTTCAGCGTGGCTTGGATGTCTTCCTTCAATACCATCAGTTCTTGATCATATGCTACCTCCTGAAATGGTTGAACATCAACCAATTCTTTTTGCTACAGTGACTTTGTGTATTCTTTCCATCTTCTTTTGATGCTTCCTGTGTCATTCAATATTTTACCCATAGAATCCTTCAGTATTGCAACTCAAGGCTTGAAGTTTTTCTTCCGTACTTTCAGCTTCAGAAATGCTGAGCGTGTTCTTCCTTTTGGTTTTCTAACTTCAAGTCTTTGCACATTTCATTATAATACTTTGTTTTCTGAAAGCGGAGAGGAATTGAAGCACTTGCTGATGAAGATCAAAGACTACACCCTTCAGTATGGATTACACGTCAACATAAAGCAAACAAAAATCCTCACAACTGGACCAATAAGCAACATCATAATAAATGGAGAAAAATTGAAGTTGTCAAGGATTACATTTTACTTGGATCCATAGTCAATGCCCATGAAAGCAGCAGTCAAGAAATCAAACAAGAGAGGTGTTCCAAGATAGCAGTGTAGTTAGATGCCTCATAACGTTCTACTTATAACAAAGACCAGAGAAAACAAGTGAATCAAATATAGATGACAACTTTGGAACCCTGAGCACCAAAGGCAAGGCTGACTGAGTGCCAAGTGGAATGAGAGACTACAAAAACAGTGATGTCTTAGTCTTCTAGTGCTACTATAACAGAAATACCACAAGTGGATAGCTTCAACAAAGAGAAATTTATTTTCTCACAGTCTAGTAGATTACAAGTCCAAATTCAGGGCATCAGCTCCAGGAGAAGGTTTTCTCTCTCTGTCGGCTGTGGAGGAAGGTCCTTGTGATGCATCAGTCTTCCCTTGGTCTGGGAGCATCTCAGCGCAGGAACCTCAGGTCCAAAAGACGTGCTCTGCTCCTGGCACTGTTTCCTTGGTGGTACGATGTCCCCATGTCTCTCTGCTCACTTCTCTGTTTTATATCTCGAAAGAGGTTGGCTTAAGACACTACCTAATCTTGTAGACCTCATCAATATAACTACCACTAATCCATTTTATTACATAGTGATAGAGTTTACAACACAAAGGGAAATCACATCAGATGATAAAATGGTAGACAGTCATACAATACTGGGAATCATGACCTAGCCAAGTTGACAGATATTTTTGGGGAACACAATTCAATCCATAACAAGTGGACATGGAGAATTATGGATTGCCGGCACCCTGCCAGCTGAATCTGCACAGCATGGCCATACTGAGACGAAGCAAGCAGCATTGCCAGCCAAAGCCCCCTTCACCTGATGCACCCAGGCAGGAGTGACTCTGCACCCACGTCCACAGCCAGGGAGGGGTGCTCACCACTGTACAACAGTTAAGTCCATTCACTTCACCCATGGCACCCCTCCTAGCCTCCTATGCTGGAAACCTGCAGACTTTCATCCATTGCCCCCCATCCTCCCCACTCTTGCATGCAATCGCAGCTCACAGCACCCACCACCGCCCTGCCCCCTGAGCCAGAGGCCCAGAGACCAGCAGCACCTGCCCCTTCACTCAGCCACTTGTGCCGAGGATCTGAGGACCAGTGGCACCCACCTCTCCTCCCAGACGTTAACACCAGGGACTCACAGAACGGCAGTGCTTGCTTCTCTGCCCAGCCACCTGCATCATGAGGCTGTGGACAGGCAGCGCCCCCTCTTCCACACACCCACACACATCCAAGGCCCATGGAGCAGCGGCACCCACTCCTAAGTCCAGCCAACTGTGCAGGGGGCCTGAGGACCAGCGGTGCTCACTCCTACACCCAGCTGCCTGAACCAGGGGCCCACGGAACAACAACACACACTGCTGCACCCAGCCACTGGTGCTGAGAGCCTAAGAACCAGAGGGGCCCACCCCTACACCCAGCCATCTGCACCGTGGGCCCACAGACCAGCAGCGTCTCCTACTCCCTCCAGCCTCCTGCTCCGGGAGCCTGAGGACCGGTGGCACACCCTCCCCCATCTTGCACTGCAGTGGATGGGGACATGCCCTCCTAGAGGGTATCTGTGGACTGGCCGCATCCCCCCTGCTTTGCCCGCTGCACCGCCCCCTCACTGTAACTGGAGGCTTCTGCCTGCTCTGACCACCCTGGTGCAGCTTGGCGTACCTGGGACCATGGGTGAGAGTTTCTGTACCACCCACCCGGTGACCAATGACCCAGTTACACTTGCCCTGACTACCCAGCAACCGGCAGTGTGCACAGCCAAACTAGCAACCAGTGAGAATGCTTCCTGCACCCACACTCAGGTGACCAGCTGGGCACACACATCACCTCACCAGCAATGCCAGCTACATCCTCAGCCACCCTGCAAGACCAGCGAACAGGGACCTACACTCACACACCCAGCCAGAAATAGATGATGAGAGCTCCAGTGCAGCCAGACTAGTGACCAGAGTGGCGCACATGCTCCACCTACTTGGATATATCAAAATACAATGAAACAAAAAATCAGGACACAGCAAACAAACGTAAATAAATAAATAAATATAACCAACACCTTAATGCCTCAGAGATAAGTGATGATATCAAATCACATAAAGAAGCAGAACAAGATGGCTCCAGCAAGTAGCCAAAATGAAGAACCAGAAAACCTTCCAGAAAAAGAAATGGTAATTGAGCTACCTGATAAGGAATTCAAAAGATTAATATATAGGGTTTTCCAAGAGATCAAGGAAAACACAGACAAAATCAGGGAAGACACAGACAAAGCAATAGAAGAATTCAGGAAAACAATACAAGAACAAAATGACTAAATAGTTAGAAATCATACAAAAACAGCAACTAGAATTCCAAGAGATTAACAATAAAATTTCAGAAATAGACAACTCAGTAGAAGGACATAGGAGCAGAACTGAATCAATGAAAGGCAGAATCAGCAAAATAGAGGACAAATCCCTTGACACCAATTTGAATTATGTGGGACACAACTAAGGGAAAAAATTTATATGTGATCAGAATTCCAGAACAAGAGTTGGCAAAAAAAAAAAAAGTCAAAGATTTGCTGGCAGAAAACTTCCCTAATTATGAAAGATGAGAAGATATCCATCCAGGAAGCTTGATGAACAACATACGGGATAGAATCCAAAACGAAGTATTCAAGGCATATCATAATCAAACTTGCCAAAAGCAAAGACAATTCTGAGAGCAGCTTAGGAAAAATGAAAAGTCACCTGCAAATGGGAACCAATAAGACTAAGCTCTGATTACTCAGTAGAAACCATGCAGGCAAGAAGTCAATGGGATGACATACATAAAACCTTGAAAGAGAAAAAGGCCAACCAAGAATTATATATCCAGCAAAATTGTCTTTCAAATATAATGGCAAAATTAGGACATTTCCAG
>NW_004444041.1:8208062-8210243 GCF_000243295.1 Trichechus manatus latirostris | reverse complement strand
TCAACAACAGAAGAAATGAAAAGAAAATCACAAACAAAAAGAGCTCCATACAGAAAATTAAGTGGAACAAAGAAACCAAAAAAAAAAAAAAAAAAAGCACAACGAAGTGACAACAGTAAACTCATATCTATCGATAATCACAATGAATGTAACTGGCTTAAATGCACGAGTAAGGAGACAAAGAGTGGTAGAATGGAAAAAAAAACATGACCCATCAACATACTGTCTGCAAGAGACACATCTTGGACACAAAGGCATAAATAAACTAAAACTCATAGGATGGAAAAAATATATATCAAGCAAATAATAACCAAAAAAGAGCAGGAGTGGCAATATTAATCTCTGGCAAAGTGGACTTTAATGCACAATCCACCATAAAATATAAGGAAGGACTTTATATAATGATTAGAGGGTCAATCAGCCAAGAGGACATAACTATAATAAGTATATACATATCCAGTGACAGGGCTCCAAAATACATAAAACAAACTCTAACAGCACTGAAAAGAGAATAGTCCCACAATAATAGTAGGATACTTCAATGCATCACTTTCAGCGAAGAACAACTAGAAAGAAACTCAACAAAGATACAGAATATCTGAATGCCACAATCAACCAACTGGACTTCATAGACATATACAGAACACTCCACCCAACGAAAACAAAGTATAAAATTCTTTTCCAACCCATATGGATCATTGTCCAGAATAGACCACATTTTAGGCCACAAAGCAAGCCTCTATAAAATCCAGAACACTGAAATAATAAAAGCATTTTCCCTGATCACAACACTATAAAAGTAGAAATCAGTAACAGGAAGAGCAAGAGAAAAAAAATCAAATACATGGAAACTGAATAACACATTACTTACAAACTAATGGTCATAGAAGAAATTAAAAACGAAATAAAAAATTATTAGAATCAAATGAGAATGAAAACACAACATACCAAAACCTCTAGGACACAGCAAAAGCAGTGCTCAGAGGAGAATTTATAGCAATAAACATACACACCAAAAAAGAAAGGGCCAAAATCAAAACATTCATACCAGAATTTGAACAAGCAGAAAGAGAGCAGCAAAAGAAGCCTATAGTCATCAAAAGAAAGGAAATAATAAAGATTAGAGCAGGAATAAATGAAACAGAGAACAGAGAAACAACAGAAAGGATCAACAAGATCAGAAGTTGGTTCTTTGAAAGGATGAATAAAATTGACAAACCACTGGCCAAACTGACAAACGCAGGAGAAGAAGCAAACAACCAAGTAAGAAATGAGATAAGTGACATTACAACAGAAACAACTGAAACAAAAAGGATCATAGCAGAATAGTATGAAAAATTGTACTCAGACAAATTTGAAAACCTAAAGGAAATGGACAAATTTCTAGAAACGTGCTACCTACCTAAACTACCACAAACTGAGGTAGCAAAACTGCAAAACTGACATAACAAAAGAGGAGATTGAAGAGGTAATAAAAAAAACTCCAAACAGAAAAAAAAAAAGCCCGGCCTGGATGACTTCTCTGGAGAATTCTACCAAACATTCAGAGAAGAGTTAACACCAATACTACTTAAACTATTTCAGAACATAGAAAAGGTAGGAATACTCCTGAATTGATTCTATAAAGCTGGCATAACCCTGATACCAAAGCCAGGCAAAGGCACCACGAAGAAAGAAAATGACAGACCAATATCCCTCATGAATATATTTACCCCTATTTTTCTAAGTTTTTACCAGTCTTTTATTTCTTTATATCGCCTTGACTTCCTCTCCATATGAAGCATTTATGTCTACATTTTTAAAGTCCCTCTTTTTTGTTTTAATGTTGTCGTCTTTTACATATTGACATCTGTTTCCCTATTTTCAGTGTTTTAGATTTGATTTGTTTTTGTGACTTTCGTATCTCGGTTGATATCTGGTTGCTCTGTCCTGTGTTCTAGTCTTGGGTTGTTATCTGCTGTTACTGATTTTCTAACCAGAGGACTCCCTTTAGTATTTCTTGTAGTTTTGGTTTCATTTTTGCAAATTCCCTAAACTTCTGTTTATCTGGAAATGCCCTAATTTTGCCATCATGTTTGAGAGACAGTTTTGCTGGATATATAATTCTTGGCTGGCAGTTTTTTTTTCTTCAAGTCTTTATATATGTCATCTCATTGCCTTCTTGCCTGCATGGTTTCTGCT
>NW_004444041.1:8175468-8206540 GCF_000243295.1 Trichechus manatus latirostris | reverse complement strand
CTAGGCAGAGAGCTGTGCCTACCCTGGGTTCCTGGCTTAGGGGAGCCAGCAGTTTATTTTCTCCCCCTATTTGTTAATTTGTTTACTCTCCAAGGCTGGGAGAATGGCTCCAGGCGTGTGATGGATCCTACTGCTGGCCCAGGGGACTCAGCAATTGCTGAAGCCAGTCTGGGACCCAGTGCAGAGCAGGGAGCGGGGAGGTAAATGGGAGAGAGGCTTTTCCCTAAGGGGGTGTTTTTGATCCGCATGGTAGGCTGTACACAAGTACTCATCTTTCATCAATCCAGGGCTGCTTCTCACTGGTTCTGTGTGGCCGTGTAGACTTTCTGCTACTGGGTCTCTCCCAGTGTGGAGTACACCTCCCGAGCACTGCTGCTTGTCTGCCTCACCACTCACCCATGAGCTGATCAGGCCTAAATGGCTCCGGCTTTCGCCAGATCAGGTCTGGCAACTCCTTTTTGCTTCCGAACTGTCTATCCCTCCCCCTGCCACTCACTCCGGTTCCTCAGCTCTGCCTTTGATGTTCGGGGCTCCCAGACTGCCATATATAATTGATTCACTTGTTTTTTCAGGTCTTTGTTGTAAGAGGGTTCACCAGAAGTGTCTGACTACTCCACCATCTTGGCCCCGCCTCATCCCTAATGAACATAGATGCAAAAATTCTCAACAGAACTCTAGCCAATAGAATTAAAGAGCATATCAAAAAAATAATACATCATGAGAAAATGAGATTCATACCAGGTATGTAAGGATAGTTTGACATTAGAAAATCAATCAATGTAATCCACCACATAACTAACACAAAAGAATCACATGATCATCTCAATCGATGCAGAAAAGGCATTTGATAAAGTCCAACACTCATTCCTGATAAAACCTGTCAGCAAAATAGGAATAGAAGGGAAATTCTTCAGTATCATAAAGGGCATTTATACAAAAACCAACAGCCAACATTATTCTCAATGGAGATAGACTGAAAGCATTCCCCTTGAGAATGGGAACCAGACAAGGATGCCTTTTGTCTTAGTCATCTAGTGCTGCTATAACAAAAATACCACAAGTGGATGGCTTTAACAAAGAGAGGTTTATTTTCTCACATTTAGTAGGCTACAAGTCCAAATTCAGGGCATCAGCTCCAGGGGAACACTTTCTCTTTCGGCTCTGGAGGAAGGTCTAGGTTGTCAATCTTCCCTTGGTCTGGGAGCTTGTCTGTGTAAGTAGGAACCTCAGGTCCAAAGGATGCGCTCTGCTTCCAGCACTGCTTTCTTGGTGGTATGAGGTTCTCATGTGTCTCTGCTTGCTTCTCTCTTTTATATCTCAAAAGAGATTGGCTTAAGACACTGTCCAATCTTGTATACCTCATCAGTATAACTGCCGCTAATCCATCTTATTAGATCATAGTGATTGAATTTACAACACATAAGGAAATCACATAGATTACAAAATGGTACATAATTATACAATACTGGGAATCATGACACAGTCAAGCTGACAGATATTTTTGGGGGACACAATTCAATCCTTGACACCCTTTATCACCACTCTTATTCAACATTGTACTGTAAGACCTAGCTAGAGCAATAAGGCATGAAAAGGAAATAAAGTCCATTCAGATTGCTAGGGAAGAAGTAAAACTATCCCTATTCACAGATGATATGATCCTATACATAGAAAATCCCAAAGATTCTACAGGAAAGCTACCGGAACTAATAGAAGGATTCGACAAAGTAGAAGGATACAAGCTCACCATACAAAAATCAGTTGGATACTTCTACACAAACAAAGAGAACTTCGAAAAAGAAATCAGGAAAACATTTAAAATAAAAAATCATTTAAAATAGCTCTCCCCCGAAAAGATTAGTCCAAAGGACTAATGGATCACAAGTACCACAGCCTCCACCAGACTGAGTCCAGCACAACTAGATGGTGCCTGGCTACCACTACCAACTGTTCTGACAGGGATCACAATAAAGGGTCCCGGACAGACCTGGAGAAAAATGTAGAAGAAAATTCTAACTCACACACACACAAAAAAGACCAGACGTACTGGTCTGACAGAGACTGGAGAAATCCCTGGAGTATGGCCCCTGGACACCCTTTTAGCTCAGCAATGAAGTTACTCCTGAGGTTCACCCTTCAGCCAAATATTAGACAGGCCCATAAAACAAAATGAGACTAAATGGGCACACCAGCCCAAGGGCAAGGATGAGAAGGCAGAAGGGGACAGGAAAGCTGGTAATGGGGAACCTAAGATTGAGAAGGGGAGAGTGTTGACCTGTCATGGGGTTGACAACCAATGTCACAAAACAATGTATGTATTAATTGTTTAATGAGAAACTAGTTTGCTCTGTAAGCCTTCATCTAAAGTACAAAAAAATCAGTAAAAAAAAATCTATAGATCAATTTGGAGATAGTTGCATATTAATAATATTGAGTTTTCTGAGACCTGAACACAGTATATCTTTTTGTTTATTAGAGTTTTAAAAATTTTCTCTCAGCAATGTTTTGTGGTTTTATTTGTACATGCCTTGCACATATTTTATTAAATTTATCCCTAAGTGTTAAAGAAAGTACAATAAAAAAATAAAATTGTAAAAAAAATAAAATAGCCCCCTAAAAGATAAAATACTTGAGAATCAATCTTACTAGGGACGTAAAAGACCTATTCAAAGAAGACTACAAAACACTACTGCAAGAAACCAAAAGAGACCTACATAAACGGAAAAACATACCACGCTCATAGATAGGAAGACTTAACATTGTGAAAATGTCAATACTATCCAAAGTGATCTATAGCTATAATACAATCCCAATCCAAATCCCAATAGCATTCTTTACCAAGACGGAAAGAACAAATCACTGACTTTATATGGAAAGGGAAGAGGCTCTGGGTAAGTAAAGCATTATTGAAGAAGAACAAAGTAGGAGGCCTCACACTACCTGATCCCAGAACCTACTATACAGCCACAGTAGTCAAAACAGCCTGGTACTGGTACAACAACAGGCACATAGACCAATGGAACAGAATTGAGAACCCAGATGTAAATCCATCCACCTATGGTCAGCTGATCTTCGACAAAGAGCCAAGGTTTATTAAACAGAAAAGAGACACTCTCTTTAACAATTGGTGCTGGCAAAACGATGTCTATATGTAGAAAAATGAATCAGGACCTATACCTCACACCATACATAAAAACTAACTCAAAATGGATCAAAGACCTAAATGTTAAACCTAAAACTATACAGTTCCTGGAAGATAACATAGGGACAACACTAGGGGCCCTAATATGTGGCATAAACAGAATACAAAACATAACTAAAAAGCACAAACAGCAGAAGATGAACTAGATAAATGGGACCTCCTAAAAATTGAACACTTATGCTCATCAAAGGACTTCTCCAAAATAGAAAAAAGAGAACATACTGATTGGAAAAAAAAAATTGGCTACAACATATCCGACAAGGGTCTAATCTCTAAAATTTATAGAAAACTTCAACACCTCAACAACAAAAAGAGAAATAATCCAATTTAAAAATGGCCAAAGGCTATGAACAGACACTTCACCAAAGAAGACATTCAGGTGGCTAATGAACACATGAAGAAATGCTCGTGTTCATTAGCCATTAGAAAGATACAAATCAAAACTACAATGAGTCAGCATCACACCCCGACAATAATGGCACTTACTAATGAAAAAAAGAAAGAAAGAAAATAACAAATGTTGGCAAAGTTGTGGGGAGATTGGAACTCTTATACACTGCTGGTGGGAACGTAAAATGCTACAACCACAATGGGAGACGGCATGGCACTTCCTTAAAAAGCTAGAGATAGAAATATCATATGATCCAGCAATCCCACTCCTAGGTATATACGCCAAAGAAATAAGAGCTGTGACATGAATAGACATATGCACACCCATCCATGTTCACTGCAGCATTATTCACAATAGCAAAAAGAAGGAAACAACCATCTAAGATACCTCAACTGGTCCCATCCCACTTGGAGCAAAGGGGAATGAAGAAAACCAGACACAAGGACTAAAGGACCACATGAACCAGAGACTCCACCAGCCTGAGACCAGAAGAACTAGATGGCGCCCAGCTGCCACCAATGATCACCCTGACGGGGAACACAACAGAGAGTCCTTGACAGAGCAGGATAAAAAATGTAGAACAGAACTCAAATTCACGTAAAAGACCAGACTTAATGGTCTGACAGAGACTGGAGGAACCCCCGAAACTATGGCACCCAGACACACTGTTAACCCAGAACTGAAACCATTCCCGAAGCCCACTCTTCAGATAAAGATTAGGCAGGACTATAAAGCAAAAAATAATACACATGAGGAATACGCTTCTTAGTTCAATCAAATACATTAGACCAAATAAGCAGCTCCTGTTCAAAAGCAGGATGAGAAGGCAGGAAGGGACAGGAACTGGTTGAATGGCCACAAGGAACCTGGAGTGGAAAGGGAGAGTGTGCTGTCACATTGTGGGGACTGCAACTAATGTCACAAAACAATATGTGTATAAATATTTGTATGAGAAACTAACTTGAGCTGTAAACTTTCACCTAAAGTACAATTAAAAAAAATCAAAACTATAGGCATGATCCACTATTTGCTTTTTTTTTAAGAATAAAAACTTGTGACTAGTTAAAAAAAATGGGGGAGAAAAAAACTTAAAACCAAAAATACTCCCTAAAGTCATCTTAAAACCAAACAATAGTTTAGCCTAACTAGTAAAAAACGTCTGCCTTGAGCATTATGCTCTTTTAAGAATTACCTATATGGGATCAAAGTGGCAGCAGCAACTCAAAAGATCAGATAGAAGCCTTAAGGGGCAGTGAGTTTATGTTAATAGAGGAGGAACAACCCAGAAAAGGAGGGTGAGAATGGCCGCACAACTCGAAGAATATAATCAGTGTCACTGAATTGTACAACGTAGAAACTATTGAATTGGTGTATGTTTTGCTGCGTATAGTCTCAACAGCAGCAACAACGACAAAAAACTAATAACATCAGTTGCCCTGGGAAGAGGAATTGGGCAACTAGGGGACTGTGGTAGATGAAGACTTTTCCCTGTAAACCCTCTTTATGCTTTTTGAAATGTAAATGGGTTACTTATTCAAAAATAATGCTAATAGTCGTTATTGCCAGAGCCCCAGTGGGATTGATATGCAGATAAGGACGGCAGATAGAGACTGAGGAGTGGATGGACTTGGTGTTTGATTGGATGTGGAGGGGAGGGAAAGAGTTAGTCTGGCAGGAGTCTCTGGTTTCTGGCTTGTGCAGCCGGGTGGATTGTGGTGCTATTCCGCAATGATGGGAACTTGGGAAGAAGACAAGAAAAAATGAGTTCCTTTCTTCACTTACTGGATTTGAGGACAACCTGGCTGAGGATATCCAATAGGTGTTTGGATATGTGGGACTGAAGTTGAACTGAGAGGTCCATGTTTAGGTTGTAGTTGAAGTCAGGGAAGTAAATGGGATTGCCAGGGAGACAATATCAAGTAACAAGAGATTGCAGATAAACACCAGTAGTTGAGAAGAAGAGAGCAGAGAGTCCTCAAAGGAGGCTGAGCTAGAGTGTCCAAACAAATAGAACCAGCAGAGTCGAATCGTAGAAATTATGGATGGAGTTTCCAAAAGAGGAGAACGATAAAACCAAAAACAAACCTCTTACCTTTAACTCACACACATACACAGAAGACCAGGCTTACTGGTCTGACAGAGACTGCAGAAACCCCTAGAGTATGGCCCCCGGACACCCTTATAGCTCAGTAATGAAGTCACTCCTGACGTTCACCCCTCAGCCAAAGATTAGACAGGCCCATAAAACAAAACGAGACTGAAGGGGCATACCAGCCCAGGGAGAAGCACTAGAAGGCAGGCGGGGACAGGAAAGCTGGTTATGGGGAACCCAAGGTCGAGAAGGGGAGAATGTTGACATGTCATGGGGTTGGCAACCAATGTCACAAAACAATAACTGTATTAATTGTTTAATGAGAAAGTAGTTTGCTCTGCAAACCTTTATTTAAAGTACAATTTTAAAAATTAAATAAGTAAGTAAATAAAAACTGTTGCCAAGGAATCAGTTTCGACTCATGGCAAACCCATGTATTACAGAGTAGAATTGCTCCGTAGAGTTTTCTTGGCTGTAACTTTAAGGAAGCAGATCTCCAGGCCTTTCTTCCACTTCACCAACTGGGTTTGAACCGCCAATCTTTAGGTTAGTAGTTGATCACAAACCATTTGCACCACCCAGGGACCTTATGAAAATAATTGGGATGAAAAAGAATGGACAAATATTTCTTTGATAAGGAAGCTTTCCCTGAGCACCCTTTCTAAAATAACACATGCCACTCCTGTCACTCTGTCTGCTTTAATATTCTTAGCCCTTACCACTACCTGTTGGTTTATTTCCTGTGCAACCCTCCCCCCCCCCAATAAAGTGTAAGCTCCATGAGGGCAGGGAATTTTATTTTATTGACTGGTTGTATCCCTAGTGCTAGCAGAGTGCCTGCCCCTTTTATGGATTGGATTGTGTCCCCCCAAAAACTATGTTCAAGTGTTAACCCCTGGTACCTGTAGAGGTCCACTGCTTGTCTGCCAGTTTGTTGTACTGTGGTGGCTTGCGTGTTGCTGTGATGCTGGAAGCTATGCCACTGGTATTTCAAATACCAGCAGAGTCCCCCATGGTGGACAGGTTTCAGCAGAGCTTCCAGACTAAGACAGATCAGGAAGAAAGACCTAGTGATCTACTTCCAAAAAATATTAGCCAGTGAAAACTTTATGAGTAACAGCAGAACACTGTCTGATATAGTGCTGGAAGATGAGCCCCTCGGTTTGGAAGGCACTCAAAATAACAACTGGGACAGAGCAAAGGCATTGGACTGTGTGGATCATAACAAATTGTGGATAACAATGTGAAGAATGGAAATTCCAGAACACTTAATTGTGCTCTTGTGAAACTTGTGCATAGACCAAGAGGCAGTCATTCAAAAAGAACAAGGGGATACTGTGTGGTTTAAAATCAGAAAAGGTGTGCATCAGGCTTGTATCCTTTCACCATACTTAGTCTGTATGCTGAGCAAATAATCCGAGAAGCTGGACTCTTTGGAGAACAATACAGCATCAGGATTGGAGAAAGACTCATTAACAACCTGCCATATGCAGATGACACAACTTTGCTTTCGGAAAGTGAAGAGGACTGGAAGCACTTACTGATGAAGATCAAAGACCACAGCCTTCAGTATGGACTGCACCTCAACATACAGAAAACAAAAGTCCTCACAACTGGACCGGTAAGCAACATTATGATAAACGGAGAAATTATTGAAGTCGTCAATTTCATTTTACTTGGATCCACAATCAATGCCCATGGAAGCAGCAGTCAGGAAATCAAATGACATATTGCATTGGGTGAATCTGCTGCAAGAGACCTCTTCAAAAAACAAAGATGTCACCTGGAGGACTAAGGTGCATCTGACCCAAGCCAT
Source organism: Trichechus manatus latirostris (assembly GCF_000243295.1). Taxonomy (NCBI): domain Eukaryota; kingdom Metazoa; phylum Chordata; class Mammalia; order Sirenia; family Trichechidae; genus Trichechus; species Trichechus manatus. The sequence continues at coordinate 8,199,039 of NW_004444041.1, read as the reverse complement.
GGTGTTTTCAGTCGCCTCATATGCACGTGAAAGCTGGACAGTGAATAAGGAAGACCGAAGAAGACTTGATGCCTTTGAATTATGGTGTTGGTGAAGAATATTGAATATACCATGGACTGCCAGAAGAATGAACAAATCTGTCTTGGAAGAAAGACAGCCAGAATGTTCCTTAGAAGCAAGGATGGCGAGACTTTGTCTCATGTACTCTGAACATGTTATCAGGAGGGACCAGTTCCTGGAAAAGGACATCATGCTTCGTAAAGTAGAGGGTCAGCAAAAAAAGAAGACCCTCAGCGAGATTGATTTACACAGTGGCTGCAACAATGGGCTCAAACATTGTGAGGATGGTGCAGGACCATGCAGCATTGTATTCTGTTGTACATAGGGTCGGATCACTATGAGTCAGAACCGACTTGATGGCACCTAACAAAAACAGCAACCTGTAGAGGTGACCTTTGGAAATTAGAGTCTCTGAAGATGCCGTCAGTTAACATGAGGTCATAATGGAGTAGGATGGGTCCTGATCCAGTCTGAGTGGTGTGTCCTTATAAAAGGGGAGAAGAGACACAGAGGCAATCAGAGGGAAGACAGCCATGTGATGAGCGAGTTATGCTGCAGCTGCAAGCCGAGGAATGTCTGGGGCTACCAGAAGCTGCGAGAGACAAGAAAGGTTCTTCCCTTACCATTTTATTGGAACACAGCTACCTCCATTCATTTACTTCTGCCGCCTCCAGGGTGGGGTGCACCTGCTGCACACCGGGCTGACCAGCACCGGTGTCATGGATGCCCACTTCCTGTTCCTGTGGCTGTGGTGACAGCATGGGCCACACTTTGGGAGCACAGAGGAGGCCTGCAAGGGCAGCATTCTGGGAAGGCCAGGTCTGGTCCCCAGGGCCTCACCAGGCGAAAACCCCTTCTTGCCTTGGCCCTGGCTGCTTGGTTGGCCCTCACACCTCCCATCCAGGGCCTCTCTGCTCCCAGGCTGGTGAGGCTCCCCTCCATCCCTATGTCTGCCATGGCAGCAGGTACCCTGAGGACTAGGGTGAGCCCCTTGGCCAATTCACTGACATTGTTCTTCCCCCGGAGTCCTTTTGCTGAGCGCCTCAGCCTGTCTTTTCTGTGGAGTGAAGCAAGAAAGGCTGTGAGAATAAAAACGACCATACTATGGGGGTGGGGGGCAGGAAACACCCTATGTCTGTGGTTGCTTTTGTGCTACAAAGTAGAGTTGAGTGGTTGTGACAGGGTCCTGCCCACACGTTGATTTGAACCTTTTCTAGCCACTAAAACAGTGAGACAATAAATTTTTGTTCTTGTAAGAGTCCCTCCCCTCCTTTGTGGTACTTTGTTATAGTGGCCCTGGAAAACAAATAGAGCCCTTGAGATAGGCCCTTATTAAATCATCTCCACCTACTGCCATCAACTGGATTCTGACTCATGGTGACCCTGTGTGTTACAGAGTAGAACTGCACCATACAGTTTTCTTTGCTGCAGTCTTTACAGAAGCAGACTGCCAGGCCTTTCTTCTGCAGCACCACTGGGTGGGTTTGAAGCACCAACTTTTAGGTTAGTAGTACAGTGCAAACCATTTGTGCCACCTAGGGACCTATTCATCTCCAAGTCCTACATATTTATATTTTAAATATTTCTAAAATACTTCATTTCTACTGCCATCTGCATGGTTCAAATTATCATCATATCTTGCCTAGAGCAGAGATCAGCAAAATGGGTCAAATCTGGCCTGTGCCTGGTTTGGTAGATACAATTTTATTGGAACACAATGACATCCATTCATTTATGTATTGTCTGTGGCTGCTTTTGTGCTACCAAGTGGAGTTGAGCAGTTGCAACAGAGACTATATGGATCACAAAGCAAAAATTATTTATCTGGCCCTTTACAGAAGTTTGCCAGCCCGCCTCTGGCCTAGACTGCTGCAGTAGTCCCTCTAGTGCATTGAGCAGGACTATCTTGGCAGTTCATTCTGGGTTGCCTGGAGAATGAGCTAGCTGGGGGTTTCCTCCTTCTCCTAAGGGAAGGGGTTGCACCAAGCTCCGCTTCCCATGGCACTGGTGCCTTCCCCACCCCAGCAGTGGAGACTAACATTCCATGGGCAGCTGGCATACACCCAGACAACCAAACCACTGGCACCCCAAGTCCAAACTGTCTGCTGCTCAGCAGCTTCTGTGTCACCATCGACAAGACTGCTTCTTCACCCTTGCCCGACGAAAAAGCAGGACTAACAGGGAATGTGGAGCCCTGGTGGCACAGTGGCTGAGAGCTTGGCTGATAACCAAAATGTCGGCAGTTCGAATCCACCAGCCGCTCCTTGGAAACCCTCTGGGGAGGTTCTACTCTGTCCTGTAGGGTCGCTGTGAGTTGGAATCGACTCTACGTCAATGGGTTTGGTTTGGGTTTAACAGAGAATGATGATGTTCTCCTTACCGAGACCCAGCAGTGCTTTGGCCTCCAGCTCCCCTCTCCTCAGGATGACAGGAGGATGGGTATGTGCCATTGGGCACATCCTGTTCCCACTGTCTGAAATGCTTTGCCCTTTGCCCAATTAACTTATTGAAGTCTCAATCAAATGTTACTTCCTCAGGGAAGCCGTCTCTGAAATCTCAGTCCAGTTCACAAAGCATTATGAAACTTAGTTGAAATTTTACATTTATTTGTATGATTATTTGGTCATTGTCTGTTTTCCCCACTAAACCACAGGATCCATGTCTCTTTGTGGTTGCCAGTAGCCTAGCTTATAGTGCCTGGCATAAAGTAGGTGTTCTAAAAAACTAGTTGAATACATTATCTTAAATATAAGGTAGAAAGAAGCCAGTCTCCAGAGACCACGTATTGTATGATTCTATTTATATGAAATGTACAGAAAAGGCAAGTCTATAGTGACAGAAAGTCAATTAGTGGTTGCCTGGAACTGGGAGTGGGAATCAGAGTTAACTATAAAGTGGCATGAGGGATCTTACTGGAGTGATGAAAATGTTCCAGAACTGGATTATGGTGATGGTTGCACAACTCAGTAAATCTACCAAAAGCAATCATACACTTAAAACAGGTGAATTTTATGGCATGTAAACTGTATCTCAATAAAGTTGTTTCAAAATTAAAAAAAAAAAAAAATTACTCGAAGAAATGAAAAAATACATTGGAAATGCCACCTTTATCTTACATTAAACATGTATACATGTTTCTGGACTTTGCATTCTGTACCACTCATCCTGTGCCATGCTTTCTCAATTATTGTTCATGGATATATACTTTAGTACCTGGAAGTACGTCACCCCTCATTAGTATTCTTTCAAAAAGATTTTCTGGGTTCTTCTTACTCCCTAATTTGAAATAATTAGGCTTGGTATGCGTCTTAGTTATCTAGTGCTGCTATAACAGAAATACCACAAGTGGATGGTTTTAACGAAGAGAAGTTTATTTCCTTATAGTAAAGTAGGCTAAAAGTTCAAATTCAGGGTGTCAGCTCCAGGGGAAGGCTTTCTCTCTCTGTCTGCCTTCTCATCAATGTTCCCCCAGACTGGGAGCTTCTCCGCACAGGGACCCTGGGTCCAAAGGATGCACTCTGCTCCGGCACTGCTTTCTTGGTGGTATGAGGTCCACCTGTCTCTCTGCTCACTTCTCTCTTTTATATCTCAAGAGATTGCCTCAGGACACAATCCAGTCTCGTAGACTGAGTCCTGCCTCAATAACACAACTGCTGCCCATCCTCCCTCATTAACATCATGGAGGCAGGATTTATAACATACAGGAAAATCACACAATACCGGGAATCATGGCCCAGCCAAATTTATACACACGTTTTTTGGGGGACATAATTCAATCCATGACAATATGTTACAAAATTCCAGGTGTCTCTACATGCCTTTGGGTGTTAAACAGAAATAGGTACAAGGAGTTCCCTTTGTAACATATACCAGCTGAAATCAGATTTGGGATTCCCAGGGAACACAAATGCTAGGGGTCATCAAGTGTCAAGTATCCTTATACGTAAGGAAATTTGTAACATTGAGCTAGATATTTTATGAATGATCTGGATTTGCTTGATTTCAGAATTGAGATGCAATACTTTTAGTCCAAATGTACCTACAAACAAAAGGCCCAGTACTTCAATAGTTCTCTGATACTAACAAGCCCTTCTAGAGGAATTTGTCTGCATTTTTTTTTTTTTTCCCCCTTTGGTTCACTTGGAAGTGGAACTGGAGTTAAGGATGTTAGTACAGGTAGATTATTTGGGAGGAAGCAGCAGCAAGGGAGCAGGGAGAATGGACAGGGAATGAAGTAAAGCTAATAAAAGGCAGGTTACATGGTAGGCACCCAGGCTTACAGGGCTCAATCCTGGCTGAGGAACCAAGTAGAATAACCTAAGAACTATCCCTCTGAGGACTGGGGACATTGATCAGTTGACTCCCACCTCCTTTGGTTAAGGGCTGCCCTGGAGGCATTAACTCCCCCAGGCTCCTATGCCAGGGCTGAGGGGGCTTCAAGGGCTCTGGAGAAAGCCCTGAAGCAGAAAAGCAGAGTGTGGGACATGCTTCAAGTGGGACTTGTCAGTCTGCCTATGACTGTACTCCACAGCTGAGCTGAAATCAAGGGGTGTGAGCAGGGCTGCATCTGTCAAGAGGACAAAGAGCATCTTTCAAATGAAACTCCATAGACAACTGGGCATCTGATGACATAACATGCAAGTTCCGGTGCAATTTCATATAAACAGCACTTTATTAGTAAAACATTTCATTTGCATTAACAGAAATAACCATGTCAAGAATCACATGAAATGAACCAATTGCATAAACTACATGAAGAACATTCTGATCAGTGTTCTCTATACTCCGAGAGTAACAAGCAGTTTACTCCAGTAATGCCTAGAACACTAAGTATGAGTCATCTTTTGCAGAACTCGTATCTCAGTCAATTAAAATTTAAAAAAATCAGCCTCCCTTTAATAAAAACACCAATATAGATTAGTTGTGTAGTACTTTTCCATGTTACTATTAGTGATTTTTCTAGAACACGAGGAAATAAAGTCTAGTGTGAAAATCCTGAAGCTAAAAGTGGCAAAGCCCATTCCCTGTCTGTGCCTAACTCCCAGTCACCCTGAGAGAAGTGATTCAACTTCTCTATGTCTTAGTTTCTCCCTCTCTAAGCTGAGTATCGTAACACTGGATGCTTGTATTCTGTGATCGTGACAATGCTGACACTCATAAAGCCTTTTGGGGCCTTTCCACAATAATGGCTGCAAGAGAAGGAGCATGAAAAATAGTTTGTTATTTTCAACCTAAAGCTAAATAGGTATATCCTTAACCAATTTATAATTCTGACTGCAGTTTATGGGTTTGCCACACAGACTTTCTGAAGGAAAATATCAAATGTGATTTTAAGCCAAATAACTATTATGAAACAAATATGGAAATAATCAATTACGTTTTTGGTCAGAGGTAAAAAATCCTCAGGTGCTTATCACTATCAACTCATGGGTCCCTCTATCACCCTACCCCACAACTCACCCCACGCAACCCTTTCCCAGCTTGATTCTTACCCAGTATAAAAGGCATCAGAAAACAGTCATTTTCCTGGAGGAATTATGAACTGCAAATGAGCACAAACTGTACTATGTAACTTTTTAAAAGAGGAAATTAGATGCATTTGAATGATGTATTGAATCAGGTTATCCTTTTACCCTGGATTCCGAACTCTATTTACTTTTACTTTGGGGGTGAAATGGAGAAATAAAACGTAAAATAGTATATATGTATTTTGAGCACACAGCTTGGTAACTGAAGCATACAGAATAAGGTTAGACCAAGTAGTATTAACCAGTGATGCAGAGACATAACCACAACAGTGGTCGTAAAATTCTGGAGCTACCAGCACCCAACAACAAAATTACAAGAGTTTATTAAATACTTGCTAGACACATGAAAAACAAAACAATTTGTCAGGGACCACACGATTTTATAAAGCATAATGGCCCACCATGTCAGTCTGTTCTTTATCTTTAACCTGCTGGCTGGAATGTTCTCATCACTTGCCAGCACTGGGTCCTCTCCCTCTTCTCTACAATAGGCAACAAGCCTGTGAGGATGCTGAGGATTTCCCCGTGATGTGGGCCAGGTCAGGACAGCTCACACAGTTCCTTCACCAACCCAAGCTCAGATGATGGTTAGGTTCGTATGAGGGGTGCTCTCTCATCTGCCGTTCCCTGAAACACAGAAGAGACAGGACAAGAAGTTAGGTGTTCATTTCAGAAATGTCTCCCTCAATGTGAAAACTTCAGATGGTGGTGGAAGGGGGAGGTAGAAGGAAGACAGACTGATAGAGACTTTTCCACTCACCTCTCTCTTTCTTGGCCAGTCTCTAATTGTTCTTTCTTTAAGATGCAGACCTAACCTTCTCAAGAGGCCTTCCCTGGCCACCTCCGACCCCAATACTGGAGCCTACCCTCTGTGTCTTCCCGAGCTACAACAATTATCACACTCATGGAATTTGCCTCCTTGCTGGCTTGAAACCTATTAGAGCACAGTGTGTGGGAGATGGTAGGTGCCCAGTAATTGCCTGCTTATTGAATACATGAATAGAGTTAACTGCAATAGCAGTAAAACATTTACATAGGGTTTCATTTCTGCTTATGAAAATCAGTGACTGTACAAAGTCAAACTGGAAGTAAGATCCTCAGATAGAAATGGCAAAATAGTTTGTCTCCCAGCTAAGTCCAGCTAAAGTGACTGCTATGGAGTAAGAAACATGATGGAAGAATGTGGAAGGTAGGAAAATCTGAGCTAATATTACTCAGATGGTTTCACTCTATTTCATTTTCTACTTCACATTCACCTCACAGTTGAGGTGGCTGGGGAAAAAGAAGTCTTTGCTGGCACAAAGGGAAGCTGCTGTGAATTTAAGAGAGGCTTCTAGAGAAAAGACTCACTGAAGGTCTTTGGTTGGCCTGCTGGTCACATAGGAAGGCCAATCTAACTGCTTCTACCATCCATTTGGGGTTGTTCCCATTCCTCCAGGAAAATAATGACTCCCATGCCCCAATTATTTACTATGCAATAATGACTCAATAGTAGGTACCTTCTGATACATCAAGGATTCTTTCTAGGCAGGTCTCCAGTTACCTTGCTGTGTAATCTTGGAGCTATTTTATCATATTTAATAATAACTAATGTTTATTGAGCACCCACTATATGCTAACACTGGGCCAAGTGCTTTATGTGTAGTACATCATCTAGTCTTCACAAAAAACTCGTAAGATAGGCTCTATTATTAACACCCCCCCCCCACCATTTTATAGATAAAGAAAGTGAGGCACAGTTTCTAAGGTCACACAACTATTAAGTGTCAGACCTGCGATTTGAATCCAGGTAGTCTGACACCAAAGCCCAATTATTAAGTGTCACACCTGGGATTTGAATCCAGGTAATCTGACACCAAAGCCCGGGTGCTTAGTTGGTTTATATTCTTCCTCTTCTTTCAGGTTATTGTTTTCACAGACATAACAATTACTCTCAGATAAACATATGCAGAGATTCCATTCCCATCAAGAGAGCCCCAAATACTAGATAGGACCATTCTATCACCCCACCTTATTTGACACACTCTCTTTGCTTCCCACTTGGTGCAGTAACAGTATAACCAGGAAATCATTGTGCCCAGCATAAAAGCCTAGAATCTTTTCTAAAGAGCCAACTGACAGCCCTTCAATGAGGAATTCTTCCAGTAAACTATTCAGTAAGGGAGAAATTCTTTCAGTCACTACTGACCTCATCCATGGATCCCTGTACTCTGCACGCAAGCCCGGTAAAGATCAAACCAAAGAGCACACCCAGCGCCATGATGATGTAGGGTATGTTGGTAATGATCAAAGTAGTGTTAATCACAGACTTCAGTCGATTTGCAGTCTCTTTATCAATAAGAACACTCTAGAGAGACAAGAAAATATTAAGCCCTTGATTATTAAATATCCAGGTATAATGTTTTTTTCTTCTAAATCATTAAACACAATTTGGAGATGTCCTCCTGTTAGCAAACCAGGTATACTGAAAATCCATTTATGAATTAGAGTAATCAAATAGAGTATTTATTCATTAACATCTACTCTTTTCTCCTGAAGACTTTTTTTTACTCTCAAAATATGTTGGGAAGATGAAGGGAAAAGTATTCAGAAAAAATTAAAATAATATCCTCTTTTGTTTCCTGTCAGATAACTTCAACTCTTCTTTCAAACCCAGCATGGTACAACTTCCTGTCAGAAGTTTTCTTGGGCTACCTCACATCTAGTTAAAGACCCCTTCTCTGCGCTTCCATCTCGCGCTCTAAAATCCTCCATCATTGTCCTCGCACTCCGTATTGTAATGGTCTGTTTACCTGTTGGTTCCTCCCTCCCCTAACCGTGAGATCTCTGAAGGCAAGGTTGATGACTTTTATCTCAGGAACCTCAACACTGGGTATAGTACCCAGGACACAGTAGGTGCTCAATTTATGTTGAGTGAATGAATCAATGAATGAAATACCCCACTAATGGTAAATACAAAATATAATTTCCCTACTGGTTAGATCTAAAGTAATCAGGACCAGAGATCTTGAAAGAAAGTGTTCAGGGAAGTCGTAAGGCTAACCAGAATTCCAAAAGGTGTTGGTAACCAAAGAAATATACTAGAACACAGGAATTATCACTGTAAACTGTCACAGGTGAGATATCTGTACAGCTTAATCTCATAACAATTTTGAGCAGCACATGAGACATTTAGCTTACTTTAGGCTTATTTTGAAGAGTCCCTGGGTGGTGCAAATGGTTAAGCTCTGGACTGCTAGCCAAAGGGTTGGTGGTTCAAATCCACCCACAGGCGCCTCGGAAGACATGCCTGGTGATCTGCTTACAAAAGGTCCCATGAGTCAGAATGTACTCAAACTGGTACTTATTCTAACTGGCCAAAGCATCTGTGCCAGAGTTTCCTCCTCTACAAAATGGGGCATGGGGAGCAGGCAGTCTCCAAGTCACTTCTAGGCCTAATATTTTATGCTTCTAGAGAAAGACAAGTTCTTTCTAGAAGGCAGCCAAAGCACAAAGTTTCACTCCATCATCTTCTGGACTCAATCTAGTCTTTGTTAAAACAGCAAAGCAAAACTTAGGGATAGAGGGGACTTCAAATATGCCATCACAATGAACATACACTGGCAGAACAGGGTCCTTCTGCCTTTTCAACAAGCCCTACTTTCATGCCCCTCCCCATAGATAATAACAATGATGACCCAGGTGCAATTGTAAATAGGTCCTATGAATACGCAAATACTGCCTGAATTTTTCCTATGAAACAAAGGTTTGTCTTGGAATTATTAATTACAAAACCTTCAAAAGTTTATAAATGTAGCTATCAATATAATGGTAAATGGAAAAAAGGATATAAAACTGTATCTGCAGTATGATATCAATTATGTAATATCACAACAAGAAAAAGACTAGGAAACAACATATGAAGATGTCAACTGCATTTATTTCTAAGGGATAGGCTTATCAGTAATTTTTTTTTTTAATTCCTCAAGAGTTCTATAAAGAGCATGTTAGTTTTATGGGAAGAAAACATCAATTTTTAAAAATTTTTATTTATTTTGTTGTTGAGAATATACACAGCAAAACATACACCAATTCAACTATTTCTACATGTAAAATTCAGTAAACTTACATTCTTCAAATTGTGTTACCATTCTTGCCCTCTTGCTTGAGTTGTTCCTCCTCCATTACCATAAATTCAAGTCACTGTTGTTATTTTGATCCCACATAGATAGTTTAAAAAGAGCTTAATGCTCAAGGCAGACTTTTTTTTTTTACTAAACCGTTGTTTGGTTTTACATAAAACATTTTTTAAAAAGTTGTTACTGGAAAAAATTTTACAACACATTGTTGAGTAAAAGAAAACAAATTAAAAACAATACATCAGTATGACTCAGAGTTTTGCAAAGAGTGCTTTTAATTTTTCCTTTCTGGATAATCTCTTACTAAATTTTCTACAAAGAATAATGTTTTTAGGGAAAAGATAAAAATAATATCACTTAAAAAAATGCTGCAATTAATAACAGAAGTCCACCAATGGGGAATTTATCTAGGGGGAAAACCTGCATTTTTTCCTCAAAACTGGGTGGAAGACGGGGAAATTGAGCAGATACAGCTACAGTAATATGTTATGTGATTTAGAAAAGAATTTATCACAGGTGTCTTAAATAGTGGGGGATTTCTGAGCTTCGAGAATATGCTTTTATTTACAAAAATTTATACCTAATATTTAGGGAGAAAATTTCTATGGGTAGATTGTGAAAGAAGTATTTCTTCAAGGAAACACTTTTTGTTTGAACTAAGACAATTTGTTTTCTATAATTCATTATGTTTGCCTACCAGAAGTAGAAAAACCTCTTTCTATGATGACAAGTAAGGCAATCATATGCCACTGAAATTAACAGATATGTATCATTTTATGTAATCTTTTATTTAACCACCTTCCACAAAATTTTTACGCAGTGTTGCCAATCATTTTAATTTTCGTCTCTTTTCCTCCTCCTCAACTAACGAACAGTAAATTAATTTCATCTTACAAACTGACAAGGTTTCAAAGAAGGAAGAGATGCAAAGAAAAGCTTTATTCTGAACATCTATCTGAGTGTTGGCTACTTATTCGGTGTCAACAATGTATGATAATGCTTCATTTTACCTTTGCCTTTTGTTTCTTACATAAGCAGCTCCCCAAGAGGGAGTTTCACCCAAATTACAATCTTGAGAAGGGAAATTTTTCTGTCCTTTCTCCAAATTACACCACAGACATAGGCAGGTTCATGTAAATATTTTAACAAAAATTTTCTGAGAGCAAATAAGTTTTTTAAAACCACCTTTTCCCTTTTCTCAACTCTTAAACTACATGCATCTATAATAGTAGACATCATAATGGAAGTTTTCCAAGCCTGGACAGCTAAAACATACCTGTGCCCCATTCCCAGGACTTACCTCGTTAAGAAACATCACAGGGAAAACCAGCGATCTAATATTTCCAGTTTCACTATAAAGATAAAGGACGAGATTATTTTACAGACACCATCACACCACATTAGTGGCACACTCTGGAGGAACATGTTTGTATAAACATCCCAGCACTTATTTCATTAAGTTACCCAAATTTTACTGCTGGCTTCTTAGTTATCTTTACAAACACATATAAAATCAGAAGTTAAATTCCAATATTCTGTCAGTCTAGCAATTCCAAGTACTGCACATTTATGTAAAGTGTAATTATCAAAACATAAGATGCTGAAAGCAAATTCATCAAAATGATTACCATTCCCCTAACAGTCACCACTAGGAAGCTACACGCTGCAGACAACACTGCCATCCCTCAGAGTGGTTTATAACTAGGCCACCTAAGTACTGTCTTCAGAATCAAGCACTTACCATGCGCTGGCTTTACGCATTTAATCCCCACAACAGTCCCCTGCAGAAGGTATAGGTATTTTTATTCCAGGTTTACAGATAAGGAAGTTATGGCTCAGAGAAGCTATGCAATTTTCCCAGGGTTACCAAGAGTAAGCCGTGGAGCCAGGATTGATTGAAACTCCCTTTTGATTCCAAGGCCCAGTTCTTAACTGTTAGATTATACTTTCTCATAAATACATACATGGGTGACAAAATTCATTCTTGCAAACCACGTTTGCTTCTTAGAAAGATCCACAACATGTGGAGTTAAATCTGGCAAATTTGATAAGAGAACCAACCAAGTTTTATTTTCATATACATGTACATACACATATATATGTATATACAGATATGGAGCCCTGGTGGTGTAGTGGTTAAGAGCTTAGCTGCTAACCAAAAAGTTGGCAGTTCGAATCCACCAGCTGCTCCTTGGAAACTCTATGGGGTAGGTCTGCTCTGTCCTATAGGGTCCCTATGAGTCAGTATCAACTCAATGGCAATGGGTTTTTATACAGATATACATACATATATACATACACATATATATAAATATACATGTATATACACACATACACACATACACAATATATAGACACACAAGGAACCCTGGTGGCACAGTGGTTAAGTGCTGCTAACTGAAAATTCAGTGGTTTGAACCCACCAGCCACTCTGCAGGAGGAAGATGTGACAGTCCGCTTCCAGGATTTACAGCCTTGGAAACTTTATGGGGCAGTTCTACCCTGTCCTATGGGGTTGCTGTAGGGTTATTGTGTCCTGTTTTTTCATTCAACATATATCGTAAGCATTTTCTTATACTCAAAAAATTCCCATTGAAAAGTTTGAGCAGATTGTACTTTAAGAATCCTAATTAAGTAGTGGCTTTTAGATGAAGTCAGGGGAGGAAAGAAGGGATTCAGCAAGAATAATTAGGAGACTATTTTAGCTATCCAAGTGAGAGCTTGTGGGTATTCCAGGTGGGAGCAGCTGGAGTAGAAAGGAAGGGCATCCTGGTGAAGGAAATGTTTACAGAAGTGTGTAAGAGCAGACCCCGCAGCCACATAGCTTTACTAGCTGTGTGAGCGCCAGCAAGTTACTTAAACTCTGTGCCTCAGTTTCTTGTCTGCAACATGGGGATAATATATAGGGTTGCTCTGAGTAAGAAATGAGTTAATGTATGTTCTGGAGTGTACAATTAAGTTTACCCAAAGAATTTAGTCTTTTCCTTGGTTCCTGAGAGAAAATCAAAACCCGTTGCTGAGTTGATTCCGACTTATGGCAACCCCACGTGTTACAGAGTAGAGCTGCTCCATAGGGTTCTCTTGGCTATAATTTTTATGGAAGCAGATGATGCCAAGTCTTTCTTCCATGGTACCACTGGGTAGGTTTGAACTGCTAACCTTTAGGTTAGCAGTGGAGTGCAAACCTTTCATGCCATCCAGGGACCTTGGTTCCTGAGAGGTAACCTCTAAAACTTTGGAATTTCCCTAGTGATTTAAGTGTCTTGAAAGGCTGCACAATACACCTAACTTAACAGGTTACACTAATGAGGTGACTCAGGTGGGGGCTGGCCATGCCAGAAAGACCCACCATATGGTATCAACTGACCTCAGAGAAGGGCGTCATGATTCAATGAATCATGACTATAATGGGACCGCAGTAAAGGCTGTGGACATGGAAGTTCCATGGGTTTCCTGGTTAGTGAAAGACATCAATGCATGTGGGAGAGTAGTGGGACATGGAAGCTCTGCACAGGGAAACCTCCCAGACCTTGTCCTCTGTGTCTCTTCATTTGTATCCTTTTTGCTATAATAAAACTGTAATTGTTAGTATAGCACTTTCTATGAATTCTGTGAGTCGTTCTAGTGAATTATCAAACTCAAGGGAGTAGTGGGAGCTAGCAGGCCATAAGAGAGGACGGCCTGGGTCTTGTGGCTAGCATCTGAAGGATTGGGCAGATTTGGCAATGTGGAGTAGGACTGTGCCCTTTAATTTGTGCGGTCTGACTTAGCTCCGGGTGGTGAGCATCAGAGAAAGAAGGGCTGCATTTCAGCTGGTGTCAGAACAGAAGTGGAACTGAGGGGAACAGAACTGAAGTGAATTGATCCTTACAGTTTGGTGCCAGAGAAGTGAGAAATGGGATTTGTTTTCCGAGCATGTGTAAAGTGCTTAGAACAGTGCCTGATCCATAGAAAAAACTCTGTGTTAGGTTAAATACAATAAGTAAATTTCAAGACCAAGGCACCCTATGAAAATGAAGATCATGCCCTGAAGGGCAGAGGCGACCAGAGTTAGAAGAGGTGGGCTATACTCCTCCCGACACTGACCCCACCAGAAAGTCAATGTAGCAAAACTACCCTCTGCCTCTGTTAGAAATAAGCAAAACTTACGCAAATTCATCTAATTTCCTGACATAAATGTTGATTTGGAACCTCTTGGCTGCTCTTAGGATAATTCCAGTCAACTGCAAATCAGAGAAGTGAAAAGAAAACATTAGGACTTAGTAAAAACCACGAACAAAATTTTACAATAGAGCATCAGTACAGTGTGCTTCTGATAAATAGGGTGACTATTACCATGTCTGATATGTAGAATGGGACAAGGAAGAACTGATCCCCAGAACAGAATGAGAACTGTTGATTGCTCTGGGTGCCTGGTAAACCAATGCTTCTAAAACTTTCACGTGAGTCCTTGGGGACCTTGTTAAAATGCAGATTCAGACTCAGCAGGTCCAGGCCTGAGGTTCACCATGTCTGACAAGATCCCAGGATGCTACGGTCAGCGAACCACACTTTGAATAGCAAAACCCTAGAGGACTCCAGCAGGAGGGAGATCCAGCAGATACCCTGTCAGATCTGGATATCCAGGTAGATGTGCAGAGAGCTTTAAGGAGGATGGTGGCCACTGCCTGAGAAGGGAGCCCAAGAATGCTCAGGGCCCACCTAAAGGAGCTGCAGCTGTCTTCCTCACGACACCCCCATCCTTGCACCAAGGTTATGGGACCACGTTCATCCCTTGGTTACAAGCACCTGCTAACAGTTTAGCTCATGAAACTGACCAAGTGGTGGCTAAGAGGGTAGGGAGAAAACCACACCTAATCTTATTCACAAAAGGATAAGATCATTGGTTTCTCAGATATAAATGCAATGACTGTAGCTATAAGTGAAGTGTCCATAAAATGCTGTGCTACAAGAATATTCGTGCTTTTCTTTATTGTTCCACAGGCTTTAAAATCCCAAGAATGAAGGAATCTGGCCTTCAATTAGGTTCCTACAGTGAGAAGCTCTCACATGATGAAATGATATTCAACTCTTTTTAGAATTGGTTTAATTTTTCTACTTTATTATTAAAGGATTAAAATATATTTCTATCTCATGCTTTTTAAATTAATTATCTCACATAATAAACTCTCAGAAGTACCTATAGAATACAGTTTTGCCAAAAGTGACTGAAGCTAACACATACATTTAAATTTCAACCAAAATACTTCTGGCAGTGAGTAAGCAGAAGGGACATCTTCAATCTTGCTGATCTGTGCCCCCATGAGAGAAATGAATACATGCTCAGGTTCAAGGCTGGTGAGAGAACACTGCCCAGGTTACATGGGTCCAATCTCAGTTGTCTCCAATGGCTGAACTCCCACTGTTGTTTTTTTGTTAAAGCAGGTTCACTGGTATTTTTGTATATTAGATCCACAGAACTGAGCCTTCTAATTACAGGGCTATGATACTATTCATTACATTTCACTGAGCAGACTTTTCCCAAAAAAGAAGGACAATATATTTCTTAGGAGCGCTTAGAACTAACCCACTGTACACTGTATAGAAGGAATAACACGTATGCTCTGTCACCAGAAAGCAGTGCATACTCACAGGATTAATGTCCACAAATGTCTCATGATATTCCTCATTTGGATGCATGCCTGCTATGGCAGAAAGAAACTTCTCGTCTGCTTGGTAGAAGTGTGGGAAAGACATAATAATGGGTGCGCCTACATTTTAAGGAAAACAATGAGAAAATAAGTATAAAATTCCTGATCACAAACTTGGTCCCTAAGGAAAAAAAAATAGCTATACATAATTAAATCTTGAATATACCATGGACTGCCAGAAGAATGAACAAATATGTCTTGGACGAAGTACAGCCAGAATGCTCCTTAGAAGCAAGGATGCTGAGACTTTGTCTCACATACTCTGGACATGTTATCAGAAGGAACCAGTCCCTGGAGAGGGACATCATGCTCGGGAAAGCAGATGGTCAGCGAAAAAGAGGAAGACCCTCAACAAGATGGACTGACACAACAGCTGCAACAATGAGCTCAAGCATAGTGACGATTCTGAGGATGGCGCAGGACCGAGCAGTGTTTCATTCTGTTGTACCTAGGGTCGCTAAGAGAGTGAACCTACCTGACAGCACCTAACAACAACACACATAATTAAACATGGGGATGGGGGATAAAATTCCATTCTATACGACCTAGCTCAGGACTTATATTTCATTTTCTGAAATCTCATTCACTCCAAATCATTTTACTCTTCAATATATATTGAAGGCCTGACTAAATTCTTTATTCTTCAGCATTTACTGAACCTATGAAGTGTCAAGAGCTGTATATACACTATTTTAATTAACATTCCCAGCAGCCCTATAAGGTTAGAGTTATTCATTTTACAGTTGAGAAAACTGAGGCTTAGAGAAGTTACAGAATTTACCCAGGGACATCCAGCTACCGTGATGGAGGCAGAACTGTAATTGAAAGAGCGTTGTCTCACCTCAAAGCAATTGTTTTAACTACAGTCCCTTAGCAGTTAATGGATGTCTTTTTTGTTTGTTTTTCTGTTTTAATTTTTTTATTGTTTTACCAAAGATAGATCTTATTCTCCTGAATATGTTGATGCAGAAAATTTTTAAGACTTTGCCTAGTCATGCTATACACCCAGCCTCTGATGAGATTAAGGTCTGCCCACATGAAGACTTTGGGTTTTTGTTTTTTTTCTTTTTTCTATTCATTTTAAGAGCAAAATAGGGAAACAAGTTATTAAAGGAAACCTATCCAAGATCCCCAGCACTCATTTGTCTGTCACACCGTGGTGGTTTGTATGTTGGTGTGCTGCTGGCAGCTATGCCATTGGTATTTCAAATAACAGCAGGACCACCCATCGTTGGACAGGTTTCAGTGAAGCATCCATACTAAGACAGACTAGGAAGAAAGACCTGGTAATCTACTTCCAAAAAATTATCCAATGAAAACCTAATGGAGCACAACAGAATACTATCCAACTCGCTTGCTTTCAACATGTCATCAAGAAGGATCACTAGTGGAGGACATCATGTTTGGTGAAACAGAGGGCCAACGAGGATGAGAGAGACCCTCGGTGAGATGTATTGGCACAACAGCCACAATGATGGACTTGAACATACTGGAGATTGTGAGGATGATGTAGGATCGGGCAATGTTTCATTCTATTGTACATAAGGTCACCTAAGTCAGTGTCAACTCGATAGCAGCTATCTATTGAAGAACAGAGAAGAACCCAATAATTGCTGCCAGGGAAGTACGTTTTTGGAGAAATGAGCTAACTGGCACGTAATTATAAAATTTGCTTACGTATCTACCAGCCCATGGGTCACGATACATATCATCTTTTGCTCTTTTCTGCTAAACATTTCCACAAAACCACAATTTCCTTCTTTGTGACCCATAGAGAACTTTAAAATGTATTTTTTAAAAGCAATTGAGGGCTGACCTGAGTGTCTTCCATACATTATCCCTAACCCTCACACAACCTTGTAAGGAAGTTACAGTTACCTCCATTTTATGGATGAGAACACTGATGTTCGGAATCCTTAATCAATTTAGCCAGCTTATTAACAAACAGAATAGAATTCAAACCCAGACCTGCCCAACTCCAGAACACCAAGTCATCCCAATATCCAAAATGTTTCCGTAAGAATTCAGAAAACTCAAGAATAATCCTGGAGAGTTTACCATTTCAGTCCAAATTTGGGAACACATATATAAGAGGAAAGAAGTGTAGCAAAAGTTCAAGTCTTCCAAAGTAGAATCTATTAATTCTGACATCAACTTCTTGAGGAAGCAGAATGGTGACAAAACAGCAAGAAAAAGAAATCTACATTGGTGCCTTGAACCTGCCCTGAGTGGGCAGGAGTACCTTTCAGGACCACTCACCCCATAAGGCTACAGGAGAGGTCGGAACCCAGAACGTGTTCTCATTCACCTTTGGTCTTTATCTTCATGTAAGGGGTACTGTATTCCTGACACAGTGGTTCCGAAATACCTGGACTCCATCTTCACTGGAATCACCTTTCGGTTAGCAGTCCAGTGCTTAACCATTTGCATCACTCAGGGACTCCCCTATATGTATTTACTATGTAGAAGTGTATAAAAGGAGCACTGGAAGCATAATAGTCAAGCACTCAGCTACTAACTGAAAGGTTGCCGGTTCGAACCCACCCAGTGGCTCCACAGCAGAATAGACCTGGTGGTCTGCTTCCATAAAGATTACAGCCTAGAAAACCCTATGGGCCAGTTCTACTCTGTCACATAGGGTTGCTATGAGTCAAAAATTGACTCAATGGCACCCAACAAAAAATGTGTAAAGCACTTAAAAGTGCTTGGTAAACATTAGCTATTAGTACTATTAAAACTTCTAAACTATTGCCCAGAAAGAAATACAACATGGCATTCCATAAATAAAAAGCATTCAAAAAATCCAATCAGCAATTTTTGACGATTCTATAGCCATTCTACAAAACATTATTCTTAAAAGGTCAGAATCTTTCTCTCTAGTTGGGTTGATGACATACTCTTTGCTTTCTAATCCTTCTGTATTCTAGATACCCATAATCCCATCCCTTCTTTTGAGTTCTTACCGTTCTTGCAGATGCTGACATTTAAGACTCCTGAGCCCAGGCAGTTTCCTTCAGGTATACAGAAGCCAGCATTTTCTGAGGTATTGGCTAGTATTTCTGCAGGTACCTTATATCGGAAGGCAGGCAGTCCCTGTATGCTCTCAAAGCCACTGAAAGTTAAATACACTGACCTGTTAGGAAATAAGAATAAAAAGTGAACGTGGGCTCCAGTTAGCGTAATCTGCCCCAAAACAGCGACTTAGCAACAGTTCTCAGGGAAGACATACTAACAGCTTACAGGATATATGGAAAATGAAGATGCAAAAGACTGCTTGAAAGAAGCCCAACCAACTCAGTGTAATAAATATGTGGTATTGTTTGCTATTTTTAAATGTTATATAAAGAGCATACCATTTTTTACATTAAAAATGTATTTCTGAAATTTATTAATGTACCTAGTTCTGGTTCTTTTATTTAAAATCCTATATGATTTTCCATCGCACGAATATGTTGTTTTGTTGTTAGTTGCCATCAAGCTGGCTCCGACTCATGGCGACTTTATGTACCACAGAACAAAACATTGCCTGGTCTTGTGCCAACCTCACAATTGTTGGTATTGTATAAGCTCACTGCTGCCCAAGAGTATACCACGGTTTATTTATCCATTCTTCTTTCTATAGGCATTTAGATGGTTTTCAATTTTTCATTACTATAAACAATGTTGCAATGAACATTTCTGTATATGTCTCCTTGCTGTATATATAAGAGTTCTTCGGGCCAGGGGACCTACCTAGGAGACAAGTGCAGAATCATGGCGTTTGTACCTCTTTGGCTTTACTAAGTACTGCCAAATTGTTTTCCAAAGTGGTTGGAACAAACTCCCACCAGATAAGGATGCATTTCCTCTGTGTCAGTCTTTTTAAAAGTCTCCTCCTGCCCCCTTGTTTTACTCAACTGCATTTTCTCATCGACTTTTGTTTCTTCCTGCGGTCCTTCCAAAAGTATTCATTGAATAGGGAGGCCAGTTAGAAGGTGGGTGTGATATTCTATATGAGAGATGGAAAGGATCTAAACCATGGCACAGACAGCGAGGATGGAGAAATGGGCATGAATTCAAGAGATATTTCTGAGGAGGAATCAATATACTTAGTGACTGATTAAATGTCAGAGAGGAGGGAGAATTTATAGCGTTACCAATGTTTCTGGCTTGGGTGACTGGGTAGTTGATGCAATTAATTACAATGAGATATGAAACACTGGAAGAACAGCAATTTGGAGAAATGAGAGAAGAATGAATCAACAATGTCAAATGCCACCAGGTCACTTCTGACTTTGAAGAGACGTTTCATAGAAAGTTGAAGATAATCCAGACCTCAAAGAGTCAGCCTTGCACAAGCGGGGGGAAGAGGAGATGGAGGCCGAGCGAATCAGCACTCATTCAATCAGTTTGAGGTGAAGGGCGGGAGAAGGAGAAGTGGCATGATGGGGAGGTGGAAATCAGGGCTATGAGAACGATGGCTTCCTCATAGAGGGGGAACTTAATCATGTTCATCTGTAGAGAAGAAGTAGGCAGGAGAGAGGAGGGATTACAGGGCAGACCAAATGGTCAACATTTACCCAAAAGCAAAGATGAGAAGGTAAGGAGGGAAAGGGAAGCTAGATCAATGGAAACAGAACAAAAAGAATAGAAATAATGAGAATGCTGACACATTGTGAAAATTATAATCAAGGTCATGGGAACAATATGTATAAAAATTGTTAAATGGGAACCTAATTTGCTATGTAAAGTTTCACCTACAACACAATGAAATATTTTTAAAAAAGAGAGAGAGAGATTACAGGGCAAGTGAGAGTACATTAGATTAATGCGAAGGTTCTAACTAAGCACATTACCTATAAACTCTGAAATATGGACAATACAATAATATAATTTATTTTTCTTCTATACAGAAATTGCCTGTTCACTGGAAAAGGGCCATGTCAAATTCTACGCTTGACAGAGGGTACCATAAATAACAGTCAACACTAAACTACTGCTTACTCTGTGATAGGCCCTGTGTTGAGTTTCACTTAGAGTAACTTATTTAACAACAACCCCTAAAGTAGGTAACTATTTCTATCCCTATTTTACAGATGAAGAAAGTGAAGCACAGAGTGGTTAAATAACTTTCCCAAGGTCACACAGCTCTAAGTGGTGGGATTCAAACCAATGAAGTCAGGCTCTGGAGTTTGTGCTATGAACTACTATGCTACACTACACTATACTGCCTTTCAATATACCATCAGCATTTATCTTATTAAACATGAGAATTAATGCTCAAGAGTAGCTACATATCTTCCTCACACTTTTGGTGGCCTTGCAGTCAAACATAGCAGCCCTGATTGCGCAGTGGTTAAGCATTTATCTGCTAACCGAAAAGTTGAGGGTTTGAACCCAGCAGACACTCCGAGGGAGAAAGATGTGACAGTTGATTTCTGGAAAGATTTACAGCCTTGGGACTTGATGGCAACAGGTTTTTTTGGCTGTCAAACAACTTATTTGTAACAGTCTTACCTGCAAAAATCAGATGGAAAGACATAAAGGGTTTCCTCTTTGGTTATTAATGGATGAAAAGAATCTCCATCTGTTCCATTAATCATATTACACTTCTCTGTTGTCCACCAGTCAAGTGACCTGCAATTAATAAGCACAAGAAAGGATGAAGATGATTAAATTTGCTTTTAGAGTTTCTTAAACAGTCAGGACATTTCAAGACTTAACTTGGAGCTGGCTACCCACAGTATGTAATTCATATGTAGACTCAAGGGTGGTCTTGGTTAGGGATCAGATCAAAGAGGAGAAAAAGTAAGCTCCCGATTCCCAAATAAATTTTGATAGGGGCAATAACCAAAAATTTCTCTTTCTTTCCTCAAAAAAAGTGTAGCCTATATAGAGGGTTAAGGAGTCCCTGGGTGGTGCAAATGGTTAAGTGCTCAACCACTAGCTGAATCCACCAACCGGCACCTGGGAAGACAGGCCTGGTGATCTGCTTCGGAAAGGTCACAGTCTTGAAAACCTTACTGAGTAGTTCCACACTGCATACCTGGGGTCACCATGAGTTGGCATCTACGCAACAGCAACTAACAACAACAACATAAGGGATTAGAAATACAAATTTACTTAAAGCAGCAATCCCTTCAGCGTTAATAATAGCCTTGCTCATGGCCAACCCACAGACAGATGAACTCTGGACAAATATATCTACCTCTTTAGTATTCACAATCCAGTGTTAATGCTGTCTCCCCTAGGAAGAGTTCTCTGTTCTAAACACAACAGAGGACTGCTCTCGAATCTCAAGAAAGCTCAATATTAAGTTGATTTCATTAAAAGCACAGCTGAAATAGTGGATGTTTTTTATTGTGCTTTAAGTGAATGTTTACTGTTCAAGTCAGTCTCTTACACACAGTCATGTGAGCCTGGCTGCTCTCCATATAATGTGACAGCATACTCCTTTCCACCTCAGATTTCCCGTGTCCATTCAACCAGTTCCTTCTCCTCTCGCCTCCGGACAGAGCTGTCCATTTAGTCTCATGCATCTACTTGAGCTAAGAAGCACTCTCTTCACAAGAATCATTTTATGTCTTATAGTCCAGTCCAATCCCTGTCTGAAGAGTTGGCTTCAGGAAAGCTTTCCGTTCTGGGCTAAAGAGAGTGGGGGCCATGTCTTCCGGGGTCCCCCCAGTCTCAGTCACACCATTAAGTCTGGTCTTTTTACTAGAATTTGAGTTCTTCACCCCACTTTTCTCCTGCTCCATCAGGGACTCTCTGTTGTGTTCCCTGTCAAGGCAGTCATTGGTGGTAACCGGGCACCATCTTGTTCTTCTGGTCTCAGGCTGAGGGAGTCTCTGGTTTATGTGGCCCTTTCTGTCTCTTGGGCTAATATTTTCCTTGTGTCTTTGGTGTTCTTCATTCTTCTTTGCTCCAGGTGGTTTGGGACCAATTAATGCATCTTAGATGGCCACTCACTAGCTTTTAAGACCCTAGACACCACTCACCAAAATGGAATGCAGAACATTTTCTTAATAAACTTTGTTATGCCAACTGACCTAGATGTCCCCTGGAACCATGATCCCCAGACCCCTGCCCCTGTGACTCTGTCCTTTCAAGTGTTTGGTTCTATTCAGGAAACTTCTTAGCTTTTGGTTTAGTCCAGTTGTGCTCACTTCCCCTGTATTGTGTGTTGTCCTTCCCTTCACCTAACATAATCTTATCTACTATCTAGTTAGTGAATACCTCTCTCCCTCCCTCCCCACCCTCGTAACCATCAAATAATGTTTTCTTCTGTGTTTAAACCTTTTTCCTGAGTTTTTATAATAATGGTCTTATACAGTATTTGTCCTTTTGCAACTAATTTCACTCAGCATAATGCCTTCCAGATTCATCCATGTTATGAGATGTTTCACAGATTTATCGTTGTTCTTTACCATTGTATAGTATTCCATTGTGTGAATATACCATAATTTGTTAATCCATTTGTCCGTTGATGGGCATCTAGGTTGTTTCCATCTTTTTGCTATTGTGAACAGTGCTGCAGTGAACATGGGTGTACATGTATCTATTCATGTGATGGCTCTTATTTCTCTAGGATATATTCTAAAGAGTGGGACTGCTGGATCGTATGGTACTTCTATTTCTAGCTTTTTAAGGAAGCACCAAATTGATTTCCAAAGTGGTTGTACCATTTTACATTCCCACCAGCAGTGGATAAGTGTTCCAGTCTCTCTACAACCTCTCCAACATTTATTATTTTCTGTTTTTTGGATTAATGCTAGCTTTGTTAGGGTGAGATGGTATCTCATTGTAGTTTCTTTTTTTAAAATTTTTTTATTGTACTTTAGGTGAAGGTTTACAGAACAAATAGTTTCTCATTAAACAGTCACTACACATTTTCTTTTGTGACATTGGTTGACAACCCCACGACACGTCAACACTCTCCCTTCTTGACCTTGGAGGACCTTTTTTTTTTTTTGGTGAAAATATACATAGCCGAAGTTACACCATTTCAAAAATTTCTACATGTACAATTCAGTGACATCAATTACATTCTTCCAGTTATGCTACTATTCTCACTATCCTTTTCCAAATTATTCCATCACCATTATCTTCAACTCACTGCCCCCTAGGCTTTTCCATCAAACCTTTTGGTTGCTGTTGTCATTTGATTTCACATAGATAATTCTTTTTTTTTTTTTT
>NW_004444041.1:8134382-8172252 GCF_000243295.1 Trichechus manatus latirostris | reverse complement strand
CTGTTGTAATGTCCCCCATTTCATTTCTTATTTGGGTTATTTGTGTCCTCTCCTGTTTTTCTTTTGTCAGTCTGGCCAGTGGTTTGTTGATTTTGTTGATCCTTTCAAACAACCAACTTTTGGTTTTGTTGATTCTTTCCATTGTTTTTATTCTCTACTTCATTTGTTTCTGCTCTGATCTTTATTATTTCCTTTCTTCTGGTGGTTGTGGGCTTTTTTTTGCTGTTCTCTATTTGTTTGAGTTCTGTAGTTAATGTTTTGATTTTGCCCCTTTCTTCCTTTCTGACATGTGCATCTATTGCTATAAACTGTCCTCTGAGGACTTGCCTTTGCTATGTCCCAAAGGGTTTGGTACGTGTTTTCATTCTCATTTGATTCTAGGAATTTTTTGATGCCATCTCTGATTTCTTCTATTACCCAGTGATGTGTAAGCAGGGTGTTATTCAGTTTCCATGTAATTAGTTTTTTTTCCTTGTTCTTCCTCTTGCTAATTTCTACCTTGATGGTGTTGTGGACAGAGAAGATACTTTGTATTATCTCAATGTTTTGGATCTTGCTGAGGACTGGTCTGTGGCCTAAGATGTGGTCTATTCTGGAGAAAACATTCCATGTGCATTGGGAAAAAATGTGTACTTTGAGCTGTTGGGTGGAGTGTTCTATATATGTCTATGAGGTCAAGCTGGCTGTTTGTGCCCTTTAGGTCTTCTGTGTCTTTGTTGAGTTTCTTTCTAGATGTTCTGTCCTTTACCAAGAGTGGTGCTGAAGTCTCCTATGGTTATTGTAGAACTGTCAATTTCTCTTTTCAGTGCTGTTAAAGTTTGTTTATGTATTTTGGAGCCCTGTCATTGGGTGTGTAGATGTTTATTATGGTTATGTCTTCATGATGGATCATCCCCTTAATCATTACATAGTGTCCGTCTTTGTCTTTTATGGTGGATTTTGTTTTAAAGTCTATTTTATCTAAGTATTGCCACTTCTGCTTTTTTTGGTAGCTGTTTGCTTGATATATTTTTTCCCTCCTTTGATTTTTAATAAATCTATGTCTTTGTTTCTAAGGTGTGTCTCCTGTAGACAGCATATTGATGGATCCTGTTTTTTAATCCATTCTGTCACTCTCCATCTCTTTATGGGTGCACTTAGGCCATTTACATTCAGTGTAATTATTGTTGTTGTTGTTAGGGGCTGTCAAGCAGGTTCCAACTCATAGCAACCCTATGCACAATAGAACGAAACACTGCCCGGTCCTGTGCCATCCTCACAATTGTTGCTATGCTTCAGCTCATTGTTGCAGCCACTGTGTCAATCCATCTCATTGAAGGTCTCCCTCTTTTGCAATGACCCTCTACTTTACCAAGCATGATGTCCTTCTCCAAGGACTGATCCCTCCTGATAACATGTCCAAAGTATGTGAGAGGTAGTCTTTTCATCCTTCTTCTAAGGAGTATTCTGGTTGTACTTCTTGCAAGACAGATTTGTTTGTTCTTTGGGCAGTCCACGGTATATTCAATATTCTTCGCCAACACCACAATTCAAAGGCGTAAATTCTTCTTCGATCTTCTTTATTCATTGTCCAGCTTTCGCATGCACATGAGGCAACTGAAAATACCATGGCTTGGGTCAGGCGCACCTTAGTCCACAAGGTGACATCTTTGTTTTCCAACACTTTAAGGAGGTCTTTTGCAGCCGATTTGCCCAATGCAATCCATCTTTTGATTTCTTGACTGCTGCTTCCATGGGTATTGATCATGGATCCAAGTAAAATGAAATCCTTGACAACTTCAGTCTTTTCTCTGTTTATATGATGTTGCTTACTGGACCAGTTGTGAGGATTTTTGTTTTCTTTATGTTGATATGTAGTCCATACTGAAGGCTGTGGTCTTTGATCTTCATCAGTAAGTGCTTCAAGTCCTCTTCACTTTCAGCAAGCAAGGTTGTGTCATCTGCATAATGTAGGTTGTTAATGAGTCCTCCTCCATTCCTGATGCCCCGTTCTTCTTCATATAGTCCAGCTTCTTGGATTATTTACTCAGCATACAGATTGAATAGGTGTAGTGAAAGGATACAACCCTGATGCACACCTTTCCTGACTTTAAACCATGCAGTATCCCCTTGTTCTGTTCGAACTACTGCCTATTGATCCATGTACAGGTTTCACATGAGCACAATTAAGTGTTCCAGAATTCCCATTTGCTGCAATGTTATCCATAATTTGTTATGATTCACACAGTCGAATGCCTCTGCATAGTCAATAAAACACAGGTAAACATCTTTCTGGTATTCTCTGCTTTCAGCCAGGATCCATCAGACATCAGCAATGATATCCCTGGTTCCACATCCTCTTCTAAATCCGGCTTGAATTTCTGGCAATTCTCTGTCGATATACTGCTGCAACCGCTTTTGAATGATCTTCAGCAAAATTTTGCTTGCATGTGATATTAATGATATTATTCCATAACTTCCACATTCGATTGGATTACCTTTCTTGGGAATAGGCATAGATATGGATCTTTTCCAGTTGGTTGGCCAGGTAGCTGTCTTCCAAATTTCTTGGCATAGGCAAGTGAGCACTTCCAGCACTGCATCCATTTGTTGAAACATCTCAACTAGTATTCCATCAATTCCCTAAGCCTTGTTTTTCACCAATGCCTTCAGTGCAGCTTGGACTTCTTCCTTCAGTACCATAGCCTCCAGATCATATGTTACCTCCTGAAATGGTTGAACATTGATCAATTTTTTTGGTATAGTGAATCTCTGTATTCCTTCCATCTTCTTTTGATGCTTCCTGCATCATTTAATATTTTCCCCCATAGAATCCTTCAGTATTGTAACTGGAGGCTTGAATTTTTTCTTCAGTTCTTTCAGCTTGAGAAATTCTGAGCATGTTCTTCCCTTTTGGTTTTCTATCTCCAGGTCTTTGCATGTGTCATCATAACACTTTACTTTGTCTTCTTGAGCTGCGCTTTGAAGTCTTCTGTTCAGCTCTTTTACTTCATCATTTTTTTCCTTTTGCTTTAGCTACTCAACGTTCAAAAGCAAGTTTCAGAATCTCTTCTGACATCCATTTAGGTCTTCTCCTGTCTTTTCAATGACCTCTTGCCTTCTTCATGTATGATGTCCTTGATGTGATTCCAAAACTCGTCTGGTCCTTGGTCACTGGTGTTCAACGCATCAAATCTATTCTTGAGATGGTATCTAAATTCAGATGGGATGTACTCAAGGTTGTACTCTGGCTTGAAATAAGGGTTTAGGAGGCAGGAATTTCCTGGTTGTCAAGAGACGCCAAAGAAAGCTGCTTCTACCAGCTTGTCTGGAGTAAAACGTGTACAAAGCCAAGTGGGTTGGGCGGCAGGAAGACATAGACACAGCCTCACAACCAGAATCTGCACCAGGCTGCCTGTTGTCTCTTTGGCTGTATCTGATTTCCCCAATATAACTGGGATAGGAGGCCACCCATGTATACTGGCTCTGGACTGAGGGCTCCAGGGTGGGCTACATGGAAGCAACTATAAAACTGCTACATACAGAGAGGTGAGAGGATGGATAGACAGACTGACAGGTAAATAGATACAGATTGACTTCCCAACCAAAATAATTCTGCAAATAAAAATTTTTTTTTTTTTTTTTTAATGAAGCAAACTTATACTAAGAGGCAGGTAACAAAATCAACAATGAAAAGATGAATTCACTTTATAAGAAAATAAAATATAGGACAATTTGGCTAATCCTTTAAATAAATATGTTGTTTAGTATCCTCAAAGAGACAGACAAAATAATAATACCTTTAAAAAAGGATGATAAATTATAAAAAATAAAATAAATGGAAAAGAATGAAATAAGAGTAGGGAGATACAAAACAGAAATCTTAGAAATAAAAACAGAGTTTCTGAAAAAAAAAAAAAAGACATAAAACTTTAGACTGTACATAGTCGGACAGAGAATTGGTGAACTGGAAGACAGTTCTAAGGTATTTACACAAATATTAGCTTAGAAAGGCAAAAAGATAAAAACTAAAGAATCAAGTAGGAGATACAGAGAATAGATTGAGATACTCCAATAAATGTTCAACAGGAGTTGTAGAAGGGAGGATAAAAAAGAATAGGGAAAATAGCAGAGAAGCAGTAACTGGAGAGAAAATGGCTGAAAGTTTTCCAAAATTTAAGAAAGACAAAAGGCCTTGGATTGAAAGTATGCCCCAAGGGCCAAGCAGAATAAATAAAAATAAATTCAAACCTGGATACATTGTAGTACAGCTGCAGAAGATCAAGGAAAAAGATAAATGCCAAAAGTCAATGGAGGAATATGTTCACAGTGTTGAACTGTAAACCCAGAATTCTATACCTAGCTAAAATCACTCCAAAGTGAGAGTGAAATAAAGATATTTTGAGATATGCAAAGCCTAAGAAAGTTTACCACCCAGAGATCCTTACTGAAAGAGCTACTAATGCAGGTTTCTCAACCTATTAACATTTTGGTCCTGATAATTCTTTGTGGTGGGGGGCTGTCCTGTGCATTGTAGGATGTTTAGCAGCATCCCTGGCCTCTACTCACTAGCTGACAGTGTTCCCCCAATTGTGACAACCAAAAATGTCTCCAGATATTGCCAAATGCCCCTGCAGGGAAAAACTGCCCCTAGTTAAGAACTACTGTTGTTAGCTGCCATCAAGTCAGCCAGTGACTCATGGTGACCCCATGCACAATGCGACAGGACCATTGTCAGCCATAGGGTTTCACTGGCTGATTTTTGGAAGTAGGTCGCCAGGCGTTTCTTCCTAGTCCATCTTATTCTGGAAACTCTGCTGAAACTTGTTCAGCATTCTAGCCACATGTAAGCCTCCCTGACAGATGGGGGTGGTTGCTGCACTTGAGGTGCACTAGCTGGGAACTGAACCCAAGTCTCTTGCATGGATGGTGAGAATTCTACCACTGTGATGGTTAAGGTTATGTGTCAACTTGGCTAGGCCATGATTCTCGGTGGTTCAGCAAATATGATGTAATCACCATCCGTGATATGATCTGTTGTGATATAATCACCATCCATAATGTGATCTATTGTGAGCAGCCAATTAGTTGACAAGGGCGTTTCCTTAGGAGTGTGGCCTGCATACAATATATATGAGTGCTCTGGCAAAGCGTACCCTGTCTAGCTCCTGCATCCAACTGATCATCCTCTGACCTCCAGTTCTTGGGACGTGAGCCAGCAGCCTTCCACCTGACCTGCCAATTTTGGGTTCCTCAGCCCTTGCAATTGCATTAGTCAGAAGAATCCTCCAGCCTGATGCCTGACCCACGAATTTGGGACTTGCCAGCTTCCACAACTGCGTAATCCATTTCCTTTAGATAAATCTCTGTTTTATATATACATACACACACACACACACACACACACACACACACACACACACACACACACTCTTCATTTGTTTTGCTCCTCTAGAGAACCCAGGCTAAGACAGCCACTGAACCACCACTGCCCTCTAAGAGCCACTGTACTGATGGATAATCTTCAGCAAGAAGAAAAGCACACCCAGGGAAGGTATGAGGTTTCCTTACTGTGAAGTTACCTTCCCCCGTTGCCATACTGTACTCTTTGTATATTTATTTACATTTTTATATGTAGACATGCCTTTTTTAAAATCATTTTTTAAAAAAGGTAGCATATTAAGCACATTGTTTAGGACCTTGCTTTTTTTCTCTTAGTATTTCTGGAGATAGGCTGCAGTGTTTTTTTTTTTTTTTAATTGTACTTTAAGTGAAGGTTTACAGAACAAATAGTTTCTCATTAAACAGTTAGTACACATATTGTTTTATGACAACGGTTAACAACCCCACGACATGTCAACTGCCATGTTCTTTTTACCAGCCCGATGACATATATGTGAGAGGGGCATTTAAGGGACAAGTTAATTAAACCATTAATTAAACCTTTAATTTCCCAGGTTGTCTAGAATCTATCTTTGCATCTATTTAATAGGTCATCAGAAAGAAACTTCCCACACTGATATTAATTAAGCCTTTTGCCAAAATTTTCAGTTGATTATAAGTACTAGAAATGACCACGTGAAAAATATTTTTATATTATATATAAAAATGCTGTTGAAGTTTTTCATTACATTATCCAGTTTCTTTTATAAAAGATGTACATGATGAATGCCTCCTAGAATTTGAAGCCAGGATGAAGTTTATTTTTTTTTTAAATGCTATAGGCAATAAAAACCACACAGCTTATTGTGCTTCCCTTGTCTGCCTAGATTGCTGGAAGCTCAGAAGTAAATTTAATATTCAAGAACAGAACTCCTCTTACCTCAGGCCCTGAAGAATTATCCTCTCTCTCCCTCTCTCTCTCTCCCTCTCTCTCTCGTTTCTAAATTCTCTCAACATAAAAAAAAAATCATTTGGTTTTACATATAGTTTTATTGCAAGTTGACACACTTCCATTTTGGAAGTAGTCTGTTTATAAATTATAAATAGAAATATTAAACTAAAAATTATTTTTGAAATGCTAGAATGGTGAATTCAAATGTATTTCATCGTTAAAGAAAAATATACCAACAACCCACAATCACTAAAGTAAATTAAAAAGAGAATATCCTTCCCCTCCCCTGCAAAACAAACATACAAACAAAAATGGTGGTTTGAAAAATATTTGTGCTGTAGCTACAGCTTATTCAGTCATTACTAAGTAGTTGAAGAAAGACTTTTCACTGGCTAATAATTTATGTCTGGCC
Source organism: Trichechus manatus latirostris (assembly GCF_000243295.1). NCBI lineage: Eukaryota > Metazoa > Chordata > Mammalia > Sirenia > Trichechidae > Trichechus > Trichechus manatus. Next base: position 8,165,527 of record NW_004444041.1, on the reverse strand, counting down.
ACTATAAGTCTACAGATCAAAAATTTAAATTTAATTTGAAAAGTACATCATCCCAGTATTCTTTGTGAAATCATAATTACAAGAATATTTCACATATTTGTAGAATTTTTCATCTGAAAAATGACAATGCTAAATTTTTTTTTGAAAGAATAAAGACGTGAACGTTTAGTTTGAAAAAAATAATTACACTTCTGTTTCACTAGACTTACTTTTTTCCATTCCATTCCACAATCTTTGTAAAGTTAAGGTAATTGTCTTCTCCAGTTAGAAATACGTAGTCCCCATCATTAGTTCCATTTTTCTGAAAATAAGCGAGTATGATAAGTTAAAGTAACTAGGAAATTTAATCTCCTTCATGAAACTGCCCTAATTGGGCCTAACTGCTACATGAATTATAACTAGGAAATGGAGTAAATATTTCGTTAAATACAATATAAGCCACATTATTACTTCATGGTTTTAAAAGTATAAACCCAGTGACCTAATTAAAAACTGGAAAGAGATTTGAATAGACATTCCTCCAAAGAAAATATACAAAGAGCCAATAAGCATATGAAAAGATGTTCAGCACTTATTAAGGAAATGAAAGTCAAAACCATAATGACATACCACTTCACATGCACTAGGATGGCTGTAATAAAAGAGAAAGACAATAACAAGTGTCTTCGAGGGTATGGAGAAATCAGAACCCTCATACACTAGTTGTGAGAATGTAAAAAGTTGCAGCTGCTTTGGAAAACAGTCTGGCTGTTCCCCAAAAAAGTTAAACATAGAGTTATCATATGACCCAGCAATTCCACTCCTAGGTATATACCCAAGAGAAATGAAAACCTGTACACAAGTGTTCACAGCAGCATTATTCATCCTAACCAGAAAGTAGAAACAACCCAAATGTCCATCAACTGATGAACGGATAAACAAAATGTGGTACATCCATAATGAAATATCATTTGACAATAAAAATTAATGAAGTAGTGATTCATGCTACAATATGGGTGAACCTTGAAAACATGCTAAATGAAAGAGGCCATACACAAAAACCATATATTGTATGATTCCATTTATTTTAAATGTCCAGAATAGGCAAATCCATAAAGACAGAGAGATTAATGGTTGACAGGGGATGGGGGGAAGAGCAAATGGGGAGGGACCATTAATGGGTGTAGGTTTTTTGTGGGGGTAATAAAAATGTTCTGGAATTAGACAGTGATGATTGTTGCACAACCTTGTGAATATATGAAAAACCACTGAATTGTATACTTTAAAACAGTGAATTTTATGGTATGTGAATTATATCTGAATTAAAAAATATATAGGGGCCGTAGCGGTTCAATGGTAGAACTCTTGCCTTCCATGTGGGAGACCTAGGTTCATTTCCCAGCTAACGCACCTTAAGTGCAGCCACCACCCATCTGTCAGTGGAGCCCTGCATGTTACTATGATGCTGAACAGGTTTCAGCAGACCTTCCACACTAAGACAGACTAGGAAGAAAGGCCTGGCAATCTACTTCCAAAAATCAGCCAATGAAAACCCTATGGATCACAACAATCCTATCCCATAGTGCTAGGGGTGGCCATGAGTCAGGGGCTCACTAAACGTCAGCTAACAACAACAAAAGCATGAGCCCAAGGCCAGGACCCAATTATACATGATCAAGCAGTAGCTGTATTAGAAAGTGGTGTTAATCCCATTTTCAATTAAGGCTTCTACTCTCCAGGTTACACTTCTTACAAATTTCTTATCTGGGGATGGAACTAGGATCCTGGGAAACAGCATGGGTATTAATTCTTCTATAACAATGAAGTAATGAGCTAACAATTACTCAGAATTAATAATATTCCTGGCACTGTTCTAGAATTTTTGCATGAACTATCTCACGAAATCCTCACAACAACACTATAAGATAGTATGGTAGATAAAATAACGGCCTCACAAAGATCCCCACATCTAATCTTTGGAACCTGTGAGTATGTTACCTTACATAGCAAAAGGGACTTTGCAGATACGATTAAATAAAGGATCTTGAAATGCGGAGCGTATCCTGGATTATCCAGGTGGGCCCAATGTAATCACAAGAGTACTTATAAAGGAAAGAAGGAAGCAGGAGAATCAGAGTCAGAGGAGATTATGACGATGGAAGCAGAAGTCAGAGAGAGAGAGCAAGATTTGAAGAAGCCTTGCTGCTGGCCTTGAAGGTGGAGGAAGGGGCCATGAGCTAAGGAATGCAGGTGCCTCTAACAGCTGGAAAAGCAAGAAAACACATTCTCCTGTAGAGCCTCCAGAAGGAATGCAGCACTGTTGACACCTTGATTTTAGGACTTCTGACCCTCAGACTGTAAGATAGTGAATTTGTACGGCTTTAAAACACTCAATTTGTGGTAATCTGTTACAGCAGCAATAGGAAACAAATACGTATTATTTTCCTCTCATTTTATAATGAGAAAACTGAGGCAAAGAGAAGTGAAATAACTTGCCCAAGTCACTCAACCAGTAAATGGCAGAGTTAGGACTGGAACCCTATGTAACACCATACTCCACAGGCTGGCCCTCTTAGCCACTAAAAGGAAAACAACAACAACAACAACCCGTTGCTGTGGAGTCAATTCCGACTCACGGCAACCCCGTGTGTACAGAGTAAAACTGCTCCATAGGGTTTTCATGGCTGTGGCTTTTCAGAAGCAGCTCACCAGGCCTTTCTTCCGAGGAGCCTCTGAGTTCAAACTGCCAGTCTTTCGGTTTGTAGTTAAGCATGTAACCATTTGCATCACCCAGGGACCCCTCTTAGCTACCAGGCTATCTATTCATTTATGTATCAACGTTTCATTGAGTGCCTACCATGTGTCCAGTATTATTCTAGGTAACAGAGATACAGTAACACCTGTGAAAGTTGAACCTGTGTAAGGTGGAAACCTGTCAAAGAAGGAAAACTAAAATATTTACCACTAAATAGAGAGCGATAGAAAAGTAGTGACTGCACCCTGTCAAAGGCGGAAAACTTGCAAGATCCAGAAAAACAAGGCAGTTTTGTCAAGTTCTGGCTCTCACAGGTTTCACTGTACATCATTTTTTAACATAAGCTTATAACATAAGCATTTCTCATGTTATCAAAAACTATTTATGAACACACTTTTAATGGCTCCATAATATTACATGGAAGTAAAATAATTTACTGAATCACTCTATGATTGTTATTTAGTTCAATATATTTTTTGCTATTATAAATAATGGGTATCTTTATGCCTAAATACCTTTTCCGTATTTTTGTTCCGAGACAGATCCTTAAAAGTGACACAACTAAACAAAAGAATATGAACACTTTTAAGGCTTTTGATACCTACAATCAAGTGGTTTCTATACCATTCTCCAATAAAAAGAAACAACGATCCTTACAGAAATGGCTGAATCTAAGACTGGGGCAGGAAATACGTAAGATAAGCCTGGAGCATCTTATAGTACCAGAAAGTAAGGAAGTGCTCAGAAAAGAAGACAAACAAAAAACCCCACAATGACAGGGGTATGACAAAATGACACAGAGGCCAACTGAAAGAGCTCCCAAAGGCCAAAGGTGGAACAATTTGAGCAATAAAGAGTTAGATCATAATCCAAAGCATAAAATATTCATAAGTTCATACTGATATAAATAAATTACTGAACAAATTAATAAATGAGGGAGAAGAGACAGTCTCCAGCGTAGAATTCCAAATAAATCATGTAGATGCTCCACCTAAAGAACAGGAACATACCTCCCCACTCCTGAAATGTGGGCTGCACGCAGTGGGCTTCATTTCAAAGAGTACAGTATGGAAGGCTGGGGAGTAACTTTACAGTGGAGACACTTGACAAATACTACTACAACCAGGTGCTCAAGCTCTCTTATGCCAACGAGAACAGAGGCACCCTAAAAGCAAAGATGTCGCTTTGATGGTTAAGGTGTGCCTGGCCCAAGCCATAGTCTATTCAATTGCCTCATACGTATGTGAAAGCTGGACAATAAAAAAGGAAGAGAGAAGAACTGGTGCATCTGAACTGTGGTGATGGTGAAGAATACTGAATATACTGTGGACTGTCAGAAGAACAAACAAATCAGTCTTACAAGGAATACAACCAGAATGCTCCTTAGAAGCAAAGATGGCGAGACTTCGCCTTGCTTACTTTGGACATATCAGCAGGAAAGACCAATCGCTAGAATAGAACATCATGGCTGGTAACGTATAGGGCCAACATAAATGAGGGAAACCCTCAGTGAGAGGAACGGACACAACAGCCACCACCGTGGACTCACAAATACCAACAAAAATGAAGATGACACAGGACCAACTGGGCAACGTTTTGTTCTGTTATACATGAGGTCACCACGAGTCACAGCCAACTCCACAGCAACTAACAACAATCATCAATGGATGTGGATAAGCTGAGTGGCACTGCAGTATGACAATAAGAGCATCTGGTATTTAGCCAGGTCCCTTTTAGTAAGGAGCTCTGTGCCAATATTCTGTCTGTACACTCACGACATCCCATTCATCTCCACACCCTGACCCCGTTAAGTGTTTCGTTGTTTCATCACTAAAGTCTTTACGGAAAAGTGTTCTAGAGTGTTAACTTAAGGTTTTCCTGCTTCATCACAATGTACAGGGGACCAGCTGGAACAGGGATACAGGCCTCGTGTATCAGAGGCAAATGCTGGCAGAACACGACCTAAGGAGAGATTAGGGGCTGGGCTTGGGCAGGGTAGAAGCAGTAGGTGCCAGTCAAGATGTGGTGAGGGTCTGGCAGAATCAGACCACAACCCCACAGCCTACCTCTGTCTTTGAATGAATGATGGCTCAAGTGGGAACTTTTGTGCCACAGCCTCAAGAGCTAGTTCTTGAGTAGATGAAAAACCAGAGCATGTGGAAAACCATAAAAAGAAGACACTGTCTTTCACCAACAACACTTTAGAGAGTTTACTTGGCTCCAAAATGGAGAGTTATACCAGTCACTCATTAATTCAGGGTTATTATTGGAGCCAGTCGTGGAGGGAAAAAATAATAATGGTTCTTTAAATGTATACTGCAATTTATAATTTGCAAAGCACTTTTATGAATTTCTTCTCAATTAATCTTCACAATAATCTTTGAGGTATGGGTATTTTTAGCCTCAGAAAAGCCCCACAGTTATTAAGTGAAAAAGTCAGAATCCAAATCGAGGTCCTCTGGTTCTAAGTCTTATGCCCTTTCCTAGATGTGGGAAATCATTCAAAGGTCTTATCTAACTAAGGAATATTATAGCAACTTTCACCAATGGGGCCTTGTAGAGACACACCGGTACTTGGAAGGAGAGCCAAAGGGCAAAGGCAGAGAAAGAAAAAATAAATAAAACAATACCTCCTTGCTTTCAGAAAGAAGAAATGCAAATCTATTAATCAGCCTGTAAACGTAGGTTGTCCCTGGGCGAGACAAACAGTTCACACACTCGGCTGCTAAATGAAAGGTTGGAGGTTCAACTCCATTCAGAGGTGCCTTGGAAGAAAGGCCTGCCAAATCTACTTCCCAAAATCAGCCATTGAAAACCCCATGGAGCACAGTTCTACTCTGACACACATGGAGTCGCCATGAGTCACAATCAACGCCACGGCAACCAGTACTGGTGGCAAATGCAGGTTACATTTTTAAAAAGGTATATAAAGATGTTATAATTCTTTTGAGTTCAATGATACAAAAACAGAAAAGCAAGCTATACAGTGAGAATTACTGAGGTATCAGGAACAGAATCTACTTGGTGGATGGAAGCAACTAGGACCAAAATAGGCTTGAGGAAACCTTTGTCTCTCTGTGTAGGAGGCTCTTCTGAAATTATTTGTAGAGGGCCGGTCTAGTCACAGCTTAACAAGAAATCAGTCCTTCCTCTGGCCCTGTGGAAGCTGTGTTCCTATGAGGCAGGACCTTGTAGAGAACATCTATCTGCTCTGCTCACCCAGAGGGAAGGTAGAGGGTCTTTCCCTTGGCAGGGCCCTACACAGGACCCCCACTGCTTGCATTAAAACAACAAAACTGTTGCTGTTGAGTCAATTCCAACTCACAGTGATCCCACGTGTTACAGAATAGAACTTCTCCACAGGGCTTTCTGGGCTGTATCTTTACAGCAGCAGATCACCAGGCCTTTCTCACAACGTACCACTGGGTGGGTTTGAGCTGCCAACCTTTCAGTTAGCAGTCGAGTGCAAACTGTTTATGCCACCCAGAGCCTCTTACACAGACAATGTTAAAAACTTGCTTACAGTTCTGTTTGAATGACTTTTAAGTTTCGTATATCCTAGGGGGCAAAATGGAAATATTATCACTATTTGCCATATAGGAAGTGAAATGCAAAGGGATTATATAATAAAGGTAAAATCTTGAATAGCCAAAAAATAACTGCAAATTTAAAGATGAGCAAATACATCACAATTCCAGATTCCAACCCTCATGTAACACTTTTTTCTTAAGGTTAAGTTTGTCTTTTACCAACCTCCCAACTATCCATTTTACTCAAGTTTTTTTTTTTTTTTTTTTTCTTCTTCCCTTCTGCTAAAATACTTTATTTTTCATGTACTGTACAAGACATCCAGAACTTCAGGCAATTTTGTTCTCCTAAAAGAGACCCAAAGTTAAGATAAAATCTGGGTTGGCATGCCCATCTCAGCAGAACAAAGTGGCTCTGAAAAGACAAAAAAATCAACTTACCCCATAGAACAAACCAAAATAGGGAGAGATGTCAGATCTGAAGACGCTGATGAGGGATAAGATCTCATCTTTGTAGCCCCAGAGCAATTCGTCGACTGTGTGCGTCACAAACAGCTTCTGCTGATAGGCCTTCAGCAAGGCCTCGATGATCTCCCTGAGGAAGTGGTTCTGGACCCATTCCATGGCAGTCTGAGGAGCAAAGGAAAACTGAGATAGCAGTGTACCCTCCAATGCACCACCACCCTACTCTCGTCTTCTACTCCTTCAGCAAAAGGGGTTGGAAATTTGAAGTGTTGAGCTTAACAAACAGGTGGAAAATGAGCCAGCAAGCTTCTCTCTGGCTGTGATGCATGTGGAAAAATAAGACCCTTCAGTTGTTGTCTTTTCTCAGTATTACATTTGTAAATGTGATCTTAGCATCTGAAACTGCAAGCTCTATGAGTTATGTCGTTGGTGTTGTTGTTAGCTGCTGTTGAGTCGATTCCGACTCATGGTGACCCCGTGTGTGCACAGCAGAATTGCTCCACAGAGTTTTCAAGGCTGTGACCTTTGGGAAGCAGAGAGTCAGGCCCGTCTGCTAAGGTGCCTCTGGGTGGGTTTGAGCTGCCAAACTTTCTGCTAGCAGTTGAGCATTAGTAGTTTCAGCTAGTAGTGAACAGTTTGCAGCACCTGTGGACCTCATGATACAGTGGAGAAAGCTCTTGTGACCACATTGGCATCTTTGGCCACAAGGTGGCGCCACGTTCCTCCTGAACAGGGCCAAAGCTGGGCCCTCATTATAAACCCTGCACCACTAGCAGGAGGGCAGGGCTCTGAGATTTACATCCACCCTTCAGGTCCCGGGTCCAGCAGTGAGAGTCCAGCTGAACATGTAGTGGTGTCCTAGGAGCTAAGGTGAGACTCTTCCAGGGGGCTGTTGTAGGTGAATAAGGCTCAAGTGTGTAGTGTAGGTGTTATTAGTAAATGGATTTGTCATTATAAACAGAGCCCAATTAAATCCCAGTAGGCTGCAATCAACAGCCCAGTGTCTGCTATTTGGAAAGGGAAAAAAGTCAATACATATTCTGAAAATTTAAAATTTAAGATAGAAATCTGAACTACGGAGTGGTATGCAAATTATTTTGCTAGAGTTTCCAAGCCAAACTAAGACACAAATAAATATTTTTAAAATTATTGTTGTTGTTATTAGTTGCTGTCAAATCAATTTTGATTCTTGGCAACCCCATGTGTGCACAGTAAAAGTGCTCCATAGGGTTTTCAAGGCTCTGACCTTTCAGAAGCAGATTGCCAGGCCTGTCTTCTGAGGTGCCTTTGGGTGGGTTTGAACTGCCAACCCTTTGGCTAGTAGTCAAGTGTTTAACCATTTATGCCACCCAGGGAAAATTCTAGGGCCATATTTATTTGCACAAGTGCTGATCCTGTACACACTGCAAAAGACTGTGAAAACAAATCTTAAATTTGCATTCTGTCACCTTTTGACAAGATCTTGGTTGATAAACCTTAGGAAAAAAGTCTAAAAAGCGGGAAAGGGAAAAAATGTATTTTTCTTTATGTATATATATATGTATTTAACATAACATAATAGCCCCTAAGTGTAAAACCATAATAGTCTTAACTTAGCTTTTTCCTTTCTTCTAAAATCCACAATAATGATACTAAAATGCCTACTTACCACTACAGGAATATTTAATGTTCTAATCAAATCAATTTTAGGGTCTCCGATGGATAGATTTCGTTCAAAAACATAGGCCTTGTTGCTAACAGCAGAGATTGTTGTTCCATTATCCCCAAATTGTACATTTGCTTTGTCTCTGAGCTCCCTAAAAGAAAGAGAAGGGTTTTGTTTGAAATAGTCACTATTATAATAAGTAAGACTTTTCCGTTCTTTCAGCATTAAAGTTTCTTTTAATATACATTCCCAATATAACCATTATAGAGACTGCTTCTTTCAGCTGTAAAGTTATTTTTAACCTAACATTTCCAATATAATTGTTATATAGAAAGACTGCAGATACTAACCCCTTAAAAGCAAATTAAACTATGATACGGGAAGGAAATAAGGCCTAGGATAGAGTCTTCTTTAAAAACTATTGTTTTCATTCTTTTCCTCCACAATTTAGGAAGTGCAACGGTCAAGGCTCAAGGGTTATCTTATCTTAACCAGGGAATCAAAATTAATGAGCTCTCCTGCGTTATGTTTGGTCCTGAGATAGTTTCATATTTTTCAGCTCAGTTTATAGATTTAGTTTGGATTTCAGTTTGTTTATCAATGTCTTTTTTTTCCCCTAACTTGAATTCAGTTGAAAATTCATTTTAAAAATTAAAGATTTAGTAACTTAGTAGAGTTCACTCTTTCTGTTTTGATGTGTGTGTGGTAAGATATATGTAACAACATTTGCCATTTTAACCATTTTTAAATGTATAATTCAGTGGCATTAATTATATTCATAATACCATGCAATCGTCACCACTATTTATTTCCACAACTTTTTCATCAACCCAAATAGAAATTCTGTACCCATAAAATATTCACTCCCCATTTTCCCTTCCCACCAGGCCTATAATTACCATTGATCTATTTTCTGTCATCATGCCGATTTTGGAGTCCCTGGGTGGCACAAACAGTTAAGCGTTCAACTACCAGCCAAAAGATTGGCAGTTCGAACCTACCTAGAGAAACCTTGGAAGATAGGCCTGGCAATCTACTTCTGAAAGGTCACAGCCTTGAAAACCCTATGGAGCAGTTCTACACTACACACCTGGGGTCACCGTGAGTCAGAATTGACTCAACACCAACTAACAACAACAATAAGCCTACTTTTAGGTATTTCCTGTAAGTGGGATCGTATAATATTTGTTCTTTTGTGTCTGGCTTATTTTAATGAGCATAATGTTTTCAAGGTTCATCCACATTGTATCATGTATCAGGACTTCATTTATTTATGGCTGAATAATATTCCACTTTATGAATATACCACATTTTGTTTATCCATTCATCTGTTGATGGTCACTTGGGTTATTTCTATGTTTTGGCTATTGCGAATAATGCTGCAGTGAATATTGGTGTACAAGTATCTGTTTAGTCCCTGCTTTCAATTCTATTGAGTATATACACTCCTGTTTTGGGTACACATTCAATTTTGTTCAGAATCCCAGAATTCTTGCCCCGTTTTTACAGATGGGGACACAAGCAGAGATGGGCAGGAGAAGAGTCAGAACTTGAACCCAGGTCTTCTAATTTGAGTGGAGCGCTCTTCCCTGTGTACTGGGCAGTCTTTCATAACTGGTGCTTAATAAACGTCTGTGGAATGGAATCAGTGATTACCTCTAACAACAACAAAATCTACATAATTATGAGAAAGAAAAAAAAAATACACATCCTTCCAGTTAAGGAGTGAGGAGAACATAAAACATCTGAGACACAGTTGTATTAAAATACTTATACAGTTTGGAGTTCAAAGGCATTTGCAGTGGACTTTTGATTGTTATGCATCCACTCCCCTTTCTTCCGGTAAAAAAACAAAAAACTTGTTGCTGTCGAGTCGATTTCGTCTTATGGCAACCTCATGTGTTACACAGTAGAACTGCTCCATAGGGTTTTCTTGTCTGTAATCTTTACAGAATTAGATCACCAAGCCTTTCTTCCATGGCACCACTGGGTGGGTTTGAACCGCCAACCTTCTGGTTATTAGCTGAAAGCAAAAGACTGGCGCCACTCAAGGTTCCTTCTAGCAATAGTCCCTGACTTCCTTTCCTCCAGTGAGTGCAGCTGTGGGGCCATCAATCAAGGGATGGTGTGGGACCCAAGCTCAACCAATTCCTTTCACTTGGGCCTCCGAATTCTGAGCAAAGTGCCTCAAGATGGAAAACACAGTAGGAAGACCAGATTCCTCCCAGTGGCACATAAGTAATGGGATGATCAATAAACCCCTGAGACCTGGATCTTTAAAGCTGGCTAGACCCTGCCCCTTTCTTCCTTTGTTTCTATAATGCACATTGTATCCTTCAAATAAATCCCCCTTTTACTCATATTAGCCAGAAGTAGTTTCTCTTGCTTGCAACCAAAGACCCCTCATATAGAAATCATAACCCTGTCTTTCTATAGATGGCAAGCTGAGATTCAGATAAAGTTAAGTAGCCCAAAACTAACCAGGCAGTGTCAGAACCAGGTTTAAATCCTGCTCTCCCTACTTGACGTTCAGTTTTCCTTAACCCTACACAGAAGTTAATTCGAAAATGATTTGTTAGAAAGGTAGAAACAACCTAAAAGTCCATCAACAGAGGAATGGGTATACAAAATGTAGTACATACATACAAGGGAATACTCCTCAGCCATAAAGAGAAAAATAAATTCCAGATACATTCCATAACACAGATCAACCTGGAAAACTTTATGCAGAATGAAATAAGTCAGTCACAGAAGAACAAATACTGTATGATCTCATTTATATGAAATACCTAGAACAGGCAAAGATATGGAGACCAAAGTTTTACTACTGGTTACCAGGGGTGGGAAGGACGGGGAAAGGGAATCATTGCTTAGGAAGCAGTGAGTTTCTGTTTAAGGTGATGGGAAAGTGGCAATGATTATTGGTCAGAGCTGCACAACATGATTAATGTAATTAATATCACTAAATTGTACATGTGAAAAATGCTGAAATGGCAGATGCTATGTGGTATATATATATTTACAACAACAACAACAATAATAACAAAGTGATTTGTTAGAAGACAGAGGAGAAGAGGAAATTTCAAAGCCAATTCACTGCATCAACAAAGGCTGGTACTGCAGACAGGGGCACACACTCCACTCCTGTTCACTTCCCCAAAGCCTCCCTGCCCTGAAGAGGAGGAAGCCTCTCCTGATATAGCTGTTTATAATGGGGGCTTAGGAACCCAAGTTGGTCTCGCTGAGTACTAAGGAACTAGAAACAGAAAAAGAGATCAAAGCGTGGTTAGTCCTCAAAGAAAGAGTGCAGGGAGCCAAGAGCTGGAACTCAAAATAAGTCCAGAATCCCAGCAGTCAGCTTTGCCAAAAGTTTTCTGACTAATGATGAAAATCCATGACCTGACTAAGGCATTTTATTTTTCACTGAGCCCTGGGTCCTGAACCTAGAGACCTGAACAATTCTAAGCCCGGGTGTGCTTCATTTATATGTGTTTATGTTTACTTACGCTGGAGATGATGTAAAATGTTTTCTTTATTGTTTACTCTGTAAGAACCTGATGTTTTAATGAGAAATTGGCCACAAGGTCTCCAATCATTTTAAGCCTTGTAACTTGAATTGTTTTCTCAATAGACTTCTAAAGGTCAAAGCAAAGGTTTCTCGAGCCACAACATAATTTAATTCTCATGACAGGCTGACCGTGTCAGGTACTTACAGCTGACCACATGACTGCCCTCAGCAATTTGGGATCTGCCACTAACCACCCAAAGCATGACTGACACGTGGCCTTTACAGAGCAGCTCTAATTGAAGGAAGACAGTGCCACTGGGCTGTGAGAAGTGGCCTGCTCTGTAGAGGGACAGAAAACCAAAGGGAAGAATGGCAAGGGACCTTCCTCTGAAACGACATATGATAGTCAAAAACCTAAAAAAAACAAACCCATTGCCATCTAGTCTATTCAAACTCATAGCAACCTAGAGGACAGAGCAGAACTGTCCCTTAGGGTTTCCAAGGAGCGGCTGGTGGATTTGAACTACCAACCTTCTGGTTAGTAGCCTGAGCTCTTAACTACTATGCCACCAGGGCTCCCATGATAGTCAAAGGATACCCTAAATGCTTCCTCTCCCAGGCACTCCTGTCACTCTGGCAACCCAAGGGTATGCACAGTTCCTGGAGAAGGGGTTTTAGTAACAGTACCAACAAGCTCAGTTACCTAAATCTCCCCCACAGCTGATCAACAACAGAAGCAGGGATGTCTCCTGGTGAACAGTGGACTGAGAGCAAGACGTGATCAATCACTGCCTTGGAGTATCAGAAAAGACCAAAAACATTTCCAGAAACAGAAATGAGTTAAAAAAAAAAAAAAATCTTGGGCCTAGGCAATTAGTTAAGGAAACATACTTGAAAGTGCCTAGTATGGTCCCTAGTACTTAGCTGATGCTAAGAAATTCTGGCTGATGTTGAACACCCCAGGACACCACTGACTATAGTATGAAACTGTTGCCATCCAGTCAATTCTGACTCATGGCAACCCCACACGTTACAAAATAGAACTGAGCTCCATAAGATTTTCTTGGCTGTAATCTTTATGGAAGCAGATTACCAGGTCTTTCTTCCGAGATGCCACTGGGTAGGTTTGAACTGCCAACCTTCCAGCTAGTAGCCAAGAGTGAACCATTTGTGCCACACAGGGACTTTGACTGTGGTATAACATTTGTTAATCACAGTGGCGATCCAATTCATTAAGAAAAGGTCAAATTATGTTCTCCGTGCTATTTAATTAGTCAGGAAAATGCGTGATTAATTTCAGAATATTTCCTTTTAAAAAATTGTTTTTTAGAACAGTTACTACTTTTTAAAACAAACATTTTAAACTCCTGGATATTTAAGCAAAAACAAAACTTCAGCATCATAGGAGGCAAACAATAGCCTGAGATAAGGACTGGAAACCAAAAGGAGTATATTTTATTAGCTGGAAAGTTAACATTTGTGCAATATCTAATTTGGATGCATACAAATGATCGTATACTCCTTATCTTTCAGTCATTTTTAGTGCAACAATTAGATGCTCGGCTGCTAACTAAATGGTTGGCAGCAGTTAGAACCTACTCAGCGATTCCATGGAGGAGAACCTGGTGATCTACTCCTGTAAAGAATACAGCCTAGAAAACCGTATGGGGCAGTTCTACTCCGTCACCTGGGGTTGCTGTGAGTCGAAAATCGACTGGACGGCATCTAACAACAACATTCATTCTACCACTTGCTCTTTGATGAGAATTACTGGAAGAGGTGGCTGAGCGCAGTGGGTAGAAGCGTGGGTTCTTTGATTTGAATCTTAGTCTCATCAATTACTAGCTCTGTGACTAAGGACAAGTTACTGACTACTTCTATCCCTCAGTTTCCCATCTGTAAAATAGAGGTAATAAGGCACCGATTTCATAGGACTGTTGTGAGAATTAGACGAGTTAACACCCATAAAACTCTTAGAACAGTGTCTGGTACATGGTAAGTGCTTAGGAAGCATTAGCCGCTGATATATCACGAGCAAGGGATTGTGCTACCCGAGATGTAGAGATGTTAAGACATGATTCCTGTCCTCAAAAAATTCACAGTAGAGCCCGAGAGATGGTCATTTAAACAGCTACCTCACGTGCGGTGAGTGCGCTGCTGGCTGAAGGCAAGGTGCTAGAGGAACACGCAGAGGAGGGAGGGGCGGCACCTGGAATTGGAGTCCCGAGGAAAGCCAAGTGCAGAAGGGAGATTTGAGTATTCTGGAAGGAGGAGCGGTCTTTCCCCAGGTAGGGAGTTAGACGAAGCCTTCTGGACACAAGTAGAGGGAGAGCAGAGGTAGGCAGCGCAGCAGGGAAGCACGTGATGTGGCGGAGGATGACTACAAAGGTGCTTGAGTGAAACCAGCCTGCAGATGGGGCGCGTTGTGCTGATTAAACACATCAACATGGAAATGAGCCATCCAGGAAGACAGGGTAGAACCAGGGAAGACAGCCAAAAGCTGGGTGCTAAGAAGCACCTATGTCTAATGAAATTCTATTATAAATACTGCCTTGTCAATTAAAGGAGTCCCTGGGTGGTGCAAATGGTTAAATGCAACTTTTCATCAAGAGGCTGATGGTCTGAACCCACCCAGAGGCGCCTCAGAAGAAAGGCTTGGCAATCTGCTTCTGAAAGCTCGCAGCCATGAAAACCCTATGGAACACAGTTCTACTCTGACATACACGAGGTCACCATGAGTCAGAATCGACTCAAACGCAAGTTAACGGGTTTTTTTTTTGTTTTGTTTTGGTCAACTAAATGAAGGACTGAGAAAGCCTAAAGTCCCAAGCAGGATACTGAGAAAAAGCAGAGGAGTAGGGAGAGAACTGGCCCATGCTTGTTGGTAGTGTGCAAGACAGGACTTCACTTCTTGAGATGGGAACGTTCTCCACCCGGGACCCCTGCTGCTTGCCTGTGCAGGCAGTTTACCTAGCCACCACATGCACTTAAAACTCAGAAGCACCTGAGTCACAACCTCTACTGCATGCTAAGTTGTGGGGGAGCTTTTTCTATTTTTCTTACTTTAAACAGTTCAAGGGTTTTTTCAAAACTAATTTATCTAAAGACATTTCTGCTTCTGTTTTAAGAAAATAAAGGTAACAAATTAGAGAAAAGTGAGCCAGGTTTAGAAAAAGAGAAACATTCTCTTATACTAACCAGAAAAAGGAGTCCTGGTGATGCAGTGGTTAAGCACTCAGCTACTAACTGAAAGGTCAGCAGTTCGAACCCACCAGCTATGAGTTGGAATCGACTCATTGGCACCCAATAACAATCTAAAAAAACCACCCATTGCTGTCAAGTTGATTCCAACTCATACTGACCCTACAAGACAAAAGTACAACTGCCCATAGGGTTTCCAAGGCTATAAATCTCTACAGACGCAGACTGCCACATCTTTCTCCTGCTGAGTGGCTGGTGGGTTCAAACCACCGACCTTTCAGTTAGCAGCCAAGTGCTTTCACCACTGCGCCACCAGGGCTCCTAACAACATACTCGTGGGGAAAAAATAATCATGGCATTTCTAAATCTTCTATTATCTCTTTGATTTTTTTTTAAAAACTATTTATACATTGGGCTCAGAGATGAGTAAAGAATAAAGGGGCTAACAGGGCAGAATTTGAAAGTTTAAACAAAGTTCCTAACTTTGAGAAACTGGCAATTAGATCCTTAAGAGATTAAATGTGAAAAAGTCAACTACAAAAAAATAGATTTAAATATCAAACCTCTGAAGGGAATAGGACTTTTTAAGCTCAAAAATGATACAAAAGTTCATAAAAGAATGGACTTGACTACATTGAAATTTTAAACATTAAAAAGGGCAAACAATAGAAAAATATTTGCTGCAAATGCACAAATGGTTAATATTGTTATTACATAAAAAATCAGGCCCCCTACATCCTGCTAATTCAGAAACTGAAACCACTCTCGAAGTTCACCTTTCAGCCAAAGAATAGACAGGCCTATAAAACAAACAAAAACACACTAGAGGAACATGCTTCTTAGTTCAATCAAATATACGAGACCAGATGGGCAACACCTGCCCAAAAGCCAAGACGAGAAGACAGGAAAAGACAGGAAACCTGGAGGAATGGACACGGGGAATCCAGGGTGGAAAGCGAAAGGGGGAGAGTGCTGACACATTGTGGGGATTGCAACCAGTGTCACAAAACAATTTGTTTATAAATTTTTGAATGAAAAACTAATTTGCGCTATAAACTTTCACCTAAAACACAACAAAATTAAACAACAAAAAAATTCACACAGCAGAACCTAGACAGCCAAATGAGCAAACGACAGGAACTAAAAGCATGGAAACACAATTGGTTGCCAAACATGAGGAGAACATTCAACCCATGTGGGCTACCTAAACAAAGGATAAAATAAGAACAGATCTGCAAGTCCAAGAATAAGGCAATGCTTATTAAGTGTAGTAATATATTCGCTCTACTAAATATTATCATCATTAAAATTTATTTTTATAAAGACCAAGACATGGGAAAGTATCTATGATGTAATATTATGTGAATAAAATATAGATACCATGTATATGTAATATACATAGTATATGATATATAGCATGATAACCATGTAAAAATAAAAATTACCCATGGAAAAATGACTGGTAGAATATCCACTAAAATATTAGCACTGACTATCTTTGAGTGAAAATATGTGAAACCATCGTAGATTTTCTTCTTTTATTTTACTATATTTTCAAGTTTTCTTTGGTGATTATGTAGTAATTATGTATTATTTTTCCAATGTAAAATATACATTTTTAATGACAGTGTCATATATGATATTACATATGTTGAGTGCTGTTTCATAATCCTAATGATCAAGAAGGAGCCCTGGTGGTGCAGTGGTTAAGAGTCAGCTACTAACCAAAAGATTGGCATTAGAATCCACCAGATGCTCCCTGGAAACACCATGGGGCAGTTTTACTCTGTCCTACAGGGTCGCTATGAGTCAGAATCAACTGGACGGCAACGAGTTTGGTTTTTTGGTTAGTGATCAAGAAATAATTAAAGAAAACACTTATGATATATCCCTGTCTTAGTCATCTAGTACTGTTATAACAGAAATACCACAAGTGGATGGTTTTAATGAAGAGAAGTTTATTTCCTCACAGTCAAAGTAGGCTAAAAGTCCAATTTCAGGGTGTCAGCTCCAGGGGAAGCCTTTTCCTCTCTGTCAGCCTTCTCTTCGGTGTTCCCGAAGACTAGGAGCTTCTCGGCGCAGGGACCCCTGTCCAAAGGACGCGCTCTGCTCCCGGCACTGCTTTCTTGATGGTCTGAGGTCCCCCTGTCTCACTGCTCACTTCTGTCTTTTATATCTCAAGAGATTGCCTCAGGACACAATCCAGTCTTGTGGATCGGGTCCTGCCTTACTAACACAACTGCCAACCATCCTCCCTCATTAACACCATAGAGGCAGGTTTACAACATACAGGAAAATCACACAGTACTAGGAATCATGGCCTAGCCAAACTGATACACACATTTTTTGGGGGACATAATTCAAACCATGACAACCCCTTATGTCTTTTTCCTTACTATCAAAGCAGTAATATCAGATTAAAAAAAGAAATGAACAATCCAAATAGGAAAAATAAGAAAATACTCAAAAAGGAGATATTTAATGGGATATGTAAATTTAGCAAATACTTCTTAGAAATATGAAAAGTAGTTTAAAGAACCCTTAGACAAATTGATTTTTTTTTAAATTCCTTGAAATGTTAAATAATAGGCAAAATGGGAAAAGATGCTTGACTGGCGGAATGAAAAAGAAATCTCAAAAAGGTTATGAAAGCCATGAATATCATAAATTTGATACAAATTCTAGACAAATATGTCACTAAGCAGAAGAAATATGAGATAAATGAGATCTGTATTAACAGACCTGCTCCAAGTCTGCTTAATCCATAGCTGTATGAAAATGTAAACAATGCACTACATTCCTTAAACCAGACTGGCTGGTTTTTATCAACATGTAGAGTTACAATTATCTTTTTCCAAAAGCATCAACATTCTGAACTCACAAATATGTGGAAGCTTTGGGAAATGTCACTGTAAAGCTCAGATTACTGGTGTGTCAAAGCAGTTCGAATCTACCAGGCGCTCTTTGGAAACCCTATGGGGAAGTTCTACTCCGTCCTACAGGGTTGCTTTGAGGTGGAATCAACTCGATGGAAAAGGGTTTTTTTTTGGTTCCCACAGCCTAGCTTGGCCTTCATCCTCATTTCAGAGATTTTCCCACCCCTAGACCAATCCCCAGGAACCTGACAAAGGCCTGCATGCCTTCCACCCTTCCTTTGCCCTGAGGCTCCTTTTCACACAATTGACTGAGATGGCTGACTCAGTTGGAAGGGAACCCATCAAACACTGGGGCAGAAGCTACTGAAATGTTCTGTTTTTCTTGTGCAGCCTAAACAATAGCATAATCAAGTCACAAGAGATGGAAATCATATCCACTAAATGACTGCAAAGGCAAATATTGAGACCCACGGGCCCAACAGAGCAGCTGTAAGTCTCCCTAAAAGGCCCTGCTTTCGTACAAATCCCAGATCTCACAACCCACTCAACCCAGGTACGAACTCAGCAGTTTTCAGTGTACATGGAGTGTCCACCCCCAAGCCTTCGTTTTCAGGACCCTATCTCCTGATAGAAAAGGATGTCATGTTTGGTAAAGTAGAAGACCAATAAAACAAGGCAAACCCTCAATGGACTAACATAATAGCCACAACAAGAGACTCAAACATACCAACAATCATGAACATGGCAAAAGACTGGGCAACATCCATTCTGTTATACATAAGATCGCCAAGAGTCAGAGCCAACTAGACAGCAAATAACAAGAACAAAATCTCTGCCTTCTCCTTCTTGAACTCCTTGGTGCCTGGGTTTCCCTAAGTCCTGTGGTTCCAACTGAGCTACTTGTGTCCTGTGGATTTAAACCATTTCTCCACTGTGTCCTGTGGATTTAAACTATGGCTGAGAATACGTCATTCACTTACTCTACACATATGCATTAGACATGAGTATTCAGAGATGAAAGGACCTGGTCCTTGCTCTTCATGGAGTTTCCAGTACATCAGGAAGAAAGACAGGTAAATCAATTATTAAAATGCAGTCAGTCACTGTTGTAATGAACACAAATACAAGGGAGAGAATATGAGAAGCCAGGGAAGGTCTCAGGAGGAATCAGTATTGAGCTAAGTATGATGTGAAAGTCCAGGGTCATGGTAGAGCCCAGTTCACTCTTGATTGAGGGAAGAGCATGTATGATGGCATGGTAGTATGCTTGTAAATAATTTAGGTTAGACCATGGTCTTGGGGAACATCTAGCTCAATTAGCATAACATAGTTTATAAAGAAAATGTTCTACATTCTACCTTGGTGAGTAGCATCTAGGTTCTTAAAAGCCTGTGAGCAGCCATCTAAGATATTCCACTGGTCTTACCCCTTCGGGAGCAAGGGAGAATGAAGAAAACTAAAGATACAAGGGAAAGATTACACCGAAGGACTGATGGACCACAACTACCATGGCCTCCGCCAGACCGAGTCCAGTACAACTAGATGGGTGCCCGGCTACCACCATTGACTGCTCTGACAGGGATCACAGCAGAGGGTCCCGGACAGAGCGGGAGACAAATGTAGAAGAAAATTCTAACTCACAAAAAGACCAGATTTATTGGCCTAACAGAGACTGGAGAAACCCGGAGAGTATGGCCCCTGGAAACCCTTTTAGGTCAGTAATGAAGTCACTCCTGAGGTTCACCCTTTAGCCAAAGATTAGACAGGCCCATAAAACAAAATGAGACTAAAGGGGCACACCAGTCCAGAGGCAAGGACTTGAAGGCAGGAGGGGACAGGAAAGCTAGTAACAGGGAACCCAAGGTCTAGAAGGGAAAGTGTTGACATGTCATGGGGTTGTTAACCAATGTCATAAAACAATATCTGTACCAACTGTTTAATGAAAAGCTAGTTTGTTCTGTAAACCTTCATCTAAAGTACAATAAAAAATAATAATAATTTAGGTTGGACTTGTGATGTTCAATATGGTAGCTAGCCCTTAACCACATGTGGGAGTCCCTGGGTGGTGCAAATGGTTAACGCGCTTGGCTGTTAACCAAGAGGTTGAAGGTTCAAGTCCACCCAGAGACGCCTCAGAAGAAAAGCTAGCGATCTACTTTTGAAAAATCAGCCATTGAAAACCCTAGGAAGCATAGTTCCACTCTGACACACATGGGGTCGCCAAGAGTCGGAATTGACAGCAGTTGCTTAACTGCTGCCACATGTGGCTACTGCACACTTAAAATGTGGCTAGTCCAAAATGAGACATGCTATAAATATAAAAAAAAAGAATGCAAAACATCTCATTAATCATTTTTAATAACAATTACATGTTGAAATGATATTATTTTGGACATATTGGGTTAAATAAAATATAGTATTAAAATTAATTTCACCTGCTTCTTTCTACTTTTTAAAATGTGTCTACTAGAAAATTTTAAATTACCTATGTGGCTCATGTTACATTTCTATTGGACAGTTCTGGGGTAGCGTATAAAGTGCTAGGTTGAGAGTGCCAAAAAAAATTAAAATACAGAGACTTTGAATGTCAAACAAGAAGAGTCACTTGAAATCTGAGCAGGGAAGGGAACGGAAATGCCAGAAATGCCTGCTGGGAAATTATTCTGGAAATAGACTATAGGGGAGATGAGGGCTGGGAGAAAAGCCAGAGGCAGGAAAGCTCACATGGAGGCAAAAATGAGACACGGTCAGTGGGTAACCACTTGTCTTCCAACTTACTGGATCATGCTCTCAGGGGCCCCTTTGGCAGTCTGATGAAGCCTATGGACCTTTTCTCAGATAAATGCTTTTTAATACAGAAAATAAAATACCCAGGATTACAAGGAAAACCAATTATATTGAAATACAGTTATCATTTAAAAAAATCTGTGATATGGAAATATGTGTGCTTCTTTGCTGACACTTAAAATAATGTCACAGGAGGTCTAATGATTACTGCAATTTTGAAGTATTTATGAACATACATGATATTTTGAGTAATAGCTGTAATGAGATATGACCATATAAGTGCTTCCATAAGGGAGGAAATCACACGTACTGCTAACACTACTGTGGTTTGTTACATACATTTAACTTGAAGGAAATGCTCTATTTTAGTGTAGGGTTAGTGAAAAGAAAGATGTAATTTTTCCTACCCAAGTCACACAGACCCACCCTCAATTTTACCCATTGACACCTTAGGGATCTGTGGATCCCAGGTCAAGAAGCCCTGAAAGATGTTCTGGGCTTTCCTCAGGATAAAGTTAGTTAAAACCAAAGTTGCCATCCAGTTGGTTCCAACTCATGGCAATCCCATGTGTTTCAGAGTAGAACTGTGCTCCATAGGGTTTTCAATGGCTGATTTTTCAGAAGTAGATTGCCAGGCCTTTCTTCTGAGGTGCCTCTGGGTGGATTCGAACTGCCAACCTTTCAGTTAGTAGCAGAGCTCTTGACTGTTTGCACTACCCAGGGAGATTAAGTTACTTAATTCCCTCTAAAATGATGGAAGGAGCATGGGAACAGGTGGACACTTTTTTACATGTAGGATTTATTCCATGACTACATCTAAAGTAGTACATTTAAGCCAGTGGATACAATGACCTAAAAGACATTTTAGGAGAAGTATATTGGGTTTTCTTTTTTGGTGATCACAGAACCCATGTATTTTTCTCAGGAGATGGGGATAATGACCACAGGAATAGGCCTGGGAGATGCAGAGGAAAATTTGCTTGCCCGGGTTTTTCCTTAGTTCTCAAGTGAGGTCATTCCTGCATGGAGGCAGAGTCTCCCCACTAACCCAAAGGAGTTTAGTTTAAAAAACAAACAAAACAAAAATGAACCCTGGTGGCACAGTGGTTAAAGCGCTTGGCTGCTAACCATAAAGAGGTCAGCAGTTTGAACCAACCAGCCGCTCTGTGGGAGAAAGAGTGGCAGTTGGCTTCCATAAAGAGTTACAGCCTTGGAAATTCTATGGGGCAGCTCTGCTCTGTTCTACAGGGTCACTGTGAGTTGGACAAAACAAAAAACCCCAAGACACTCAGATCCTAATCCTGGTTCAACTTCTCATTGTCCCCAAGCAGTACAGCCTCAGATGCAGACCTACTCTCCCCAATACACAGAGTTTCTCTAGGCACAAAACAGATAAAAATGCTTTGAAAAATGTGGAATTGGGTGTGGTTTTTTTTGTTATTCCTTAATATAACAATAGGGTTCATCTTTATACTTGTGGGGATTGATTTATATAGACTAAAACAATCCATTTAGACTAATAATAATAGCAAATATATAACTAACACTTATTATGCTATAGGGTTGCTATGAGTTGGAATTGACTTCACAGCAACAGGTTTTTGGTTTTGTGTTTTTTTTTTTTTAGTGTGTTATGTATACAATAAGGGACCAATCGTGGTTCAGTGGCAGAATCCTTGACTTCCATGTAGGAGACCCAGGTTTGATTCCCAGCCAATGCACTTTATGCACAGTCACCACCCATCTGTCGGTGGAGGCTTGTGTGTTGCTATGATGCTGAACAGCTTTCAGTGGAGCTTTTAGACTCAGATGGACTAGGAAGGAAGGCCTGGCGATCTACTCCTGAAAATCAGCCAATAAAAACCTTATGAATAAAAACGGTCTGATCTGCAACTGATCATGGGATGGTGCAGGACAGGGTAGTGTTTCGTTGTGCATGGAGATTGCCATGAGTCGGGCCGACTTGACAGCAGCTAACAACAACATTTGCTAGGCACTAGTCTAAGCACTTAGAATATTGAGTCAGTGAATCTTCATAGCAATCCTTTGGTGGTGGTCCTATTTTTATCCCCATTTCACAGATGAGGAAACTGAGACAGAGGCAGATTTGAAACAGGCAGTCTGACTCCAAAACCAGCCCATGAGCACGTTAGGCAGGGACTAGGATTTTCATCTCTAAATTCTCAGCACTGAGAATAGTACTGATTCATAATAAATGACTCAGTCAGAAACCATTTATTGAGCAATCAATTAGGACAGAAATGCAAGGCATTTTTTACCATTTATCAGTTCTCAGGAAGAAACATCTTGGTTGTCTGCTTCCTCCACTAATCTTTAAAGAAAAAAATGATTGCAAGAAATTCTCCTAAATTCCCCAGCATCTGGAATTGGTGGTCACTAATAAAGAATCAAGGAGCCCTGGTGGGGCAGTGGTTAGGCTCTCAGCTGCTAACCAAAAAGTCAGAGGTTCAAACCTACCAGCTGCTTAGTGGGAGAAAGACGTGGCAATTTGCTTCCATAAAGATTACAGCCTTGGAAACCCTATGG
This sequence comes from Trichechus manatus latirostris, assembly GCF_000243295.1. Lineage (NCBI taxonomy): Eukaryota > Metazoa > Chordata > Mammalia > Sirenia > Trichechidae > Trichechus > Trichechus manatus. The sequence goes on along the minus strand of NW_004444041.1, from coordinate 8,142,237 downwards.
GGCAGTTCTATTCTGTCCTATAGGGTTGCTATTAGTCAGAATTGACTCAACAGCAACAGGTTTGGACAAAGAGTTTAACTCAACCTGCCACTTGGTTATCTCTCATACCCAGGAGGGTAGGGAAAGAGTAGATAAGAGGAATAAAGACCCATGCCCAGACTGAAGCCAAGCAGCAACAAGAAGCTCCTTACAGAGTAACAACAAATTCTAGAAACTGGTTTAAAATTAGGTATGTGGGGAGAAAGTGGGGTGAGGCCCTAGAAGTCATCAATGGAAATCAAGGGCAACTTCAAAAGGGTCATAGGTGGGGAGTAGCTCTTCATGGCTTAATAACAACATCTGGAAACAACCCAGGTGTCCATCAACAGACGAATGTATAAACAAGATGTGGTGTATACAATGGAATATTTTTCAGCCATAAAGAGAAATGAAGTTCTAATCTAATACATGACACCACGTGAACCTTAAAAACATTATGCTAATAAGCCAGACCCAAAAGAACAAATATTGCATGATCCCACTTAGATGAAATTTCTAGACTAGGAAAATGCATAGAGACCAAAGTAGGTAAGTGATTACCAGGGGCTTGGAACAGGGGAAAATAGGGAGTAATTGCTTAATGGGTACTGAACTTCTGTTTGGGATAATGAAAAAGTTTTGGAAATAGCAGTGATGGTTGTACAACACTGTGAAAGTAATTAATGTCAATGAACTATACACTTAAAAATGGTTAAAATAGCAAATCTTAGGTTATATGCATTTTATCACAATAAAATTTAAAAAAATAAAAATAACAGAAAAACAATAGAAAGAATCAACAAGACCAAAAGTTGCTTCTTTGAACAGATAGACAAACCACTGGTCAAACTGACAAAAGAAAAACAGGAGAGTAAGCAAATAACCCAAATAAGAAATGAGATGGGGGACATTACAACAGACCCAACTAAAATAAAAAGGATCATAACAGAATACCATGAAAAACTGTACTCCGAAAAATTTGAGAACCTAGAGGAAATGAACATTTTTCTAGAAATATACAACCTACCTAAACTAACACAAACTGAGATAGAAAATTTGAACAGACCCATAACAACAGAAGAGATTGAAGACAGAATTAAAAAAAAAAAAAACTCCCCACCTCCTACAAAAAAAAAGCCCTGGCCCAGATGGCTTCACTGGAGATTTCTACCAAACGTTCTGAGAACAGCTTATACCAGTACTATTCAAACTACTTCAGAGCATAGAAGAGGAAGGAATACTCCTGAATTCATTCTATGAAGCCAGAATAACCCTGATATCTAAGCTAGGCAAAGACACCACAAAAAAGAAAACTACAGACCAATATCTCTCATGAATATAGATGCAAAAATTCTCAACAAAATTCTAGACAACAGAATTCGATATCATATCAAAAAGATAATACACCATGACCAAGTGGGATTCATACTAGGTATACAAGGATGGTTCAACATTAGAAAGTCAATCAATATAAGCTACCACATAAATAGAACAAAAGAAAGGAATCACATGATCATCTCAATCGATGCAGAAAAGGCATTTAATAAAGTCCAACACCGATTTCTAATAAAAACTCTCAGTAAAACAGAAATAGAAAGCAAATTCTTCAACATGATACAGGGAAACTATACAAAACCAACAGCAAACATCATTCTTAACAGAGAGAGGCAGAAAGCACTCCCCCTGAGAACAGGAACAAGTGAAGGATGTCCTTTATCACCACTCCTATTTAACAGTGTGCTGGAAGCCCTAGCTAGAGCAATATGGCAAGAAAAAGAAATAAAGGGCATCCAAATTGGAAGGGAAGAAAAAAACTATCCCTATTTGCAGATGATATGATACTATACATAGAGAACTCCAAAGATTCCACAAGAAAACTACTGGAACTAATTCATTCAGCTGAGTAGCAGGATACAAGATCAAAATACAAAAATCGGTTGGATTCCTATACACAAACAAAGAGAATTTTGAAAAGGAAATAAGGAAAACAATATCATTTATAATAGCCCCTAAAAAGAAAAAATACTTAGGAATAAATCTAACCAGGGTCATAAAAGACCTATACAAAGAAAACTACATAACATTACTGCAAGAGTCCTACATAAATGGAAAAACATACTGTGTTAGTTATCCAGTGCTGCTATAACAGAAATACAAGTGGATACCTTTAACAAAGAGAAATTTATTCGCTCACAGTCTAGGAGGCTAGAAGTCCAAATTCAGGGTGTCAGCTCCAGGGGAAGATTTTCTCTGTCGGCTCTGTTGGAAGGTCCTTGTCATTAACCTTCCCTGGTCTAGGAGCTTCTCAGCGCAGGGACCCGGGTCCAAAGGATGTGCTATTTTCCTTGCCCTTATTTCTTGGTAATACGAGGTCCTCCTGTCTCTCTGCTTGCTTCTCTCTTTTATATCGCAAAAGAGATTGACTCAAGACACAACTTAATCTTGTAGATTGAGTCCTGCCTCATCAAAGTAACTGCCAATATTCCCACCTCATTAACATCATAGAGACAGGCTTTACAACACGTAGGAAAATCACATCAGATGACAAAATGGTGGACAATCACACAGTACTGGGAATCATGGCCTAGCCAAGTTGACAGATATTTTGGGGGGACATAATTTAATCCATGACATTTTACCCTTTGGCCCCCCAAAATTTATGTCCTTGCCACATGTAAAACACATTCACCCCATCATATCATAGCAAAAATCTTAAATCAACTCCAAGTCCAAAATCCAAAAATTCGTCTTCATCTGTGAAATCTAGAATACAAATTATCTGCTTCCAAAGTACAATGGTGCAACAGACAGGCACAAACTAGACATATCCATTACAAATGGGAGAAATTGGAGGGAAAGAAGGGATAACAGGCCCCAAGAAATTCAGCTGAACACGTTACATTAACCCTCAAGGCTTGAAAATAATCCTCCGTTCTCTGAGACCATTTGGACAATGGCCCTGCCCTAAAGACTCTGGGTGTTGGCCACACTCTCTGGATTCTGAGTGGAGGCCCCTCGGCCCTGGGCTTCAGCTCCACCTTCCAGGCTCACTGGAACAGCAACTCTGCTCCCTCGGCTTTGGGCAGCCCCATTCTCCTAGTCCATCTGAGTAGAGACTCCACCCTTTGAAACCTCAGAGTTCATGGCTACACCCTTTGAGACTGAGGCAGCTCTGCTTCCTGTGTACCTTGTCTCTTCAGCTTCTGCTTCCTGGTTCCTCGGCCTTTCTGCCCCTTGGGCCTCTTTGTCTACGTCTGCCCTACTGGGGCAAGTGTTCAAAAGCTCTTTAGCTCCACTGATTAAGTGCCTGGAGGCACCCTACTCCACCAGTGAACTTCGGCCTGAAGGCACTCAGCTCTCTTGCTCCATGGATCAGCAAGCCTAGCTTCACCAATAAGTGACTAGAGGCACCCCACCCCACCAGGAAGCCTCCTGCTAAAGGCACTCAGTTCTCTTGCTCCTTGGTTCAGCTCCAGCACTGTCTCACATTGGTCTTCTGGTTCTGCTGCTGAAGTTTCTCTGCTGCGGCTTCTCTACTTTCTTCTAAGTCCTCACCAGAATTGTCTTTGAAGTCCATAATTCCACCAACAGTCTCTTCACGGCAATCTAGGCTTTCACTGTTAGACACTTTAAAACTCTTCCAGCCTCTATCAACTCACAGTTTCAAAACTGCTTCCACATTTTAGATATCTGTTAGAGCAGTACCCCACTCTTCCAGTACCAAATTCTGTCTCAGTTATTTAGTGCTGCTATAACAGAAATACCACAAGTGGATAGCTTTAACAAAGAGAAATTTATTCTCTCACAGTCTAGGAGGCTAGAAGTCCAAATTCATGGTGTCAGCTCCAGGGGATGACTTCTTTCTCTGTCAGCTCTGTTGGAAGGTCCTTGTCATCAATCTTCCCTGGTCAAGGAGCTTCTCAGTGCAGGGACCCCGGGTCCAAAGGATGTGCTATTCTCCTCACTCTTGTTTCTTGGTGGTATGAGGTCCCCCTGGTCTCTCTGCTTGCTTCTCTCTTTTATATCTCAAAAGAGATTGACTCAAGACACAGCCTAATCTTGTAGATTGAGTCCTGCCTCATTAAAGTAACTGCCAATAATCCCACCTCATTAACATCATACAGAGAGAATTTACAACACGTAGGAAAATCACATCAGATGACAAAATGTTGCACCATCACACAATACTGGGAATCATGGCCTAGCCAAGTTGACAGATATTTATGGGGGACACAATTCAATTCATGACACATACTATGATCATGGACAGGAAGACTCAATATTGTGAAAATGTCAATTCTATCCAAAGCAATCTACAGATGTAACCCAATCCCGATCCAAAAAACCAACAGCATTCTTTAATGAGACAGAAAAACTAATAACTGACTTTATATGGAAAGGAAAGAGGCCTGGATAAGCAAAGCATTATTGAAGAAGAAGAACAAAGGAGGAGACCTCACACTACTTCATCTCAGAACCTACTATACAGCCACAGTAGTTAAAACAGCCTGGTTCTGGTACAAAAACAGACACATTGACCAATGGAATAGAATCGAGAACCCAGATGTCAACGCATCTACCTATGATCAGCTGATCTTTGACAAAGGCCCAAAGTCCATTAAATGGGAAAAAGACAGTCTTTTTAACAAATCGTGCTAGCAAAACTGGATGTCCATCTGTAAAAAAATGAAACAGGACCCATATCTTGCACCAAACACAAAAACTAACTCAAAATGGATCAAAGACCTAAATATAAAACCTAAAACAATAAAGATCATGGAAGAAATTATAGGGACAATGCTAGAGGCCCTAATACAAGGCATAAATAGAATACAAACCATAAGTAACAATGCACAAACACCAGAAAAGAAACTACAGAACTGGGAGCTCCTAAAAATCAAACACTTATACTCATCAAAAGACTTCACCAAAAGACTAAAAAGAGAACCTACAGACTGGAAAAAAAATTTTGGCTACAACACATCCGACAAGGGTCTAATCTCTAAAATCTATAAAATACTTAAATACCTCAACAACAAAAAGGCAAATAATCCAATTAAAAAATGAGCAAAGGATAGGAACAGACACTTCAGCAAAGAAGACATTCAGGTGGCTAACAGATACATGAGGAAATGCTCACAATCATTAGCCATTAGAGAAATGCAAATCAAAACTATAATGAGATACCATCTCACCCCAACATTACCAGCACGAATCAAAAAAAAACACAAAATAACAAATGTTGGAGAGGGTGTGGGGAGATTGGAACTCTTATGCACTGCTGGTGGGAATGTGAAATGGTACAACCACTATGGAAGATGATATGGCACCTCCTTAGAAAGCTAGAAATAGAAATACCATATGATCCAGCAATCCCACTCCTAGGAATATATCCTAGAAAAATAAGAGTCGTGACATGAATAGACATATGCATACCCATGTTCATTGCAGCACTATTTACAACAGACAAAAAGATGGAAACAAGCTAAGTGCCCATCAACAGATGATTGGATAAACAAATTATGGTACACACACAGAATACCAGGCAACGATAAAGAACAATGATGAATCCGTGAAACATCTCACAACATGGATGAATCTGAAGGGCATTATGCTGAGTGAAATAAGTCAATCACAAAAGCACAAATATTGTATGAGACCACTATTATAAAACTCAAGAAACGGTTTAGACACAGAAAAAAAAAAAAAAAACTTTGATAGTTACAAGGCAGGAGAGGGTTGGGAAGGGGAAATCACTAACTAGATAGCAGACGTGTTAACTTTGGTGAAGGGAAAGACAACACACAATATAGGGGAAGTCAGCACAACTTGACCAAGATAAAGTCGTAAAAGCTTCCTAGACACATCCAAACACCTTGAGGGACTGAGATGCTGGGGCTGAGGCTGGAGACCATGGTCTCAGGGGACATCTAGGTCAATTGGCATAACACAGTTCATAAAGAAAATGTTCTACATCCCACTTTGGTAAGTAGCATTTGGGGTCTTAAAAGCTTGTGAGCAGCCATCTAAGATACATCTGTTGGTCCCATCCCGTCCAAAGCAAAGGAAAATGAAGAAAACCAAAGACAAGGGCTAACGGACCACATGAACCATAGCCTCCATCAGCTTGAGCCCAGAAGAACTGGATGGTGCCCAGCTCCTACCACTGACTGCTCTGACAGGGATCACAATAGAGGGTCCCAGACACAGCGGGAGAAAATTGTAGAACACAAAATTCAAATTCACAAGAAAAGGCCAGACTTGCTAGTCTAACAGAGACTGGAGGAACTCCTGAAACTACGTCCCCCAGACATCCTGCTAACTCAGAACTGAAGCCACTCCCAAAGTCCACCTTTCAGCCCAAGATTAGACAGGCCTGTAAAAAAAAATAAGGGACAGGAACTGTACAAATGGACACAGGGAACCCGGGGTGGAAAGGAGGAGAGTGCTGACACATTGCGGGGATAGTAATCAATGTCACAACACAATTTTCATATAAATTTTTGAATGAGAAACTAATTTGCACTGTAAACTTTCACCTAAAGCACAATAAAACTTAAAAAATAAAAATAACTACATTCTGCTAAATCAGGAGGAAGTAGCTCCATTTCTAAACATAACAGGATAAGACTAAGCCCAGGTCACCAAGCCATGCTCTGTTGAGATATCCCGCACACGTGCCAACCCTCAGCAGCATTTCAGACAGAATGTAACCAAAACCTGTGCTCCCTACACAGCACGCAGTGTGATATTCGCGAGGAGGGACGAGGATTCAGACCACAGAGGGGTCATTCCACGAATGTCAGTGTGGCAGGGAGGCAGTGAGGCTCACCTGTAGGTATATGGCCCTACTTCCGTAACAAGAGGGGTCTCCCCTTCGAGGATCTCCTCCGGATTGGTGACATTGAAGAAATAGAACTGGGTGTACACGGGCAGAGGAGGCTTCTCCCAGGAGTCAAAGGTCTCAGTACCATTCCTTAATACGATATTCTAGGGAAGAAAAGCAAAAGGGGATTTACAAAAACATAAGGCAGTTGACTTTGGACACAGGAGACAGACCTCCTAGCCTCCTTGTTCTAATTATTTCATGAGCATTCAACAGCAGTCCCGGAGAGCAGGGCCATGTTTTACACCAATGTAAAACCCCCAGCCCCTGACCCTTCTTCTCACAGCCCTATTAAGCCACAGAAGGTCTTCAGTAAATATGTTACAAAGGAAAGACGCTAGAGGCACAGCTCATGGATTGAAAGACAGCGTTGCCAAAACCAAGACCATAAATTGAGTGCCCACAAGGCCCTATTGGCTATGCTACTTTTGAAGACCCCACTGATAGTAGTGTATAGCTGCTATAAAAATTAGGCCATTCTGAGAAGCACCAAGGTGAGAGAGGAATAAGCCCAAGGACAATTTTCGTCCTTCTAGTTGAAGGAGAACCACATTTGTCCCTACCACCTCCACCACCAGAGGCTTTACATATGCTTTTCTCATACAAGACCCACCAAATCCATAAAGTAGAGATACCTGTCTCACTGAGGCTAAGTACCTATGGTAGATTATATTCTTTGTTCACAATCCTTCACTTCCTACCCTTCACTTCCCACTCTTGCCGCGGCTCCCCATGTGAGGGGTATTCTTCCCAATCCCACTGACTCTGGGCTTGGCCAAGTGACTTGCTTTGACCAATGGAATGTGGGTGCAATTGCAACATGCCAACTTGGAGCTAAGGCCTTAAGAAGTATGGCAAGCATAATTAGAAGAGCGTAGTCAATGTCACTTAAATGTGTATGTAAAAAAAATTTTTGAAATGGCGTATCTTTGGCTATGTGTATTTTCACCA
>NW_004444041.1:8112656-8134217 GCF_000243295.1 Trichechus manatus latirostris | reverse complement strand
AAAAAAAAAAAAAAAAAGAAGTATGGCAAGATTCCACCAACTGTCTTGGCGCTTCTACCCTCTGCAATGAGAAGAGCATATCACCAGGTAGGTGTTGTTCCTTTAGCTACACCCTAAAATGGAGGCATGGTGACCAGCCCTGAAGCTGATCAGAAGCCTGAAGTCTTGCCTAGTCTCACTGTGCCGGCCATGCTCAGCCAAACTGCAGCCAACCTGCTGACCCACAAGGGTGAAATAAATGTTACTGTTGTAAGCCACTGAGATTTGGGGTTGTTAGTTATTTGGCACTGTAATAACCTAATTAATACAGTGCCCAACATTAATAGGCAGAAACCTAACACCTAACAGTCCTTGTTGTTGTTAGGTGTCACTGAGTCAATTTTTGATTCATAGCAACCCCATGTGACAAAGTAGAACTGCCCTATAGGGTTTTCTAGGCTGTAATCTTTACAAGAGCAAGTCACCAGGTCTTTCTCTCTCCAAACCACTGGGTGGGTTTGCACCGGGAGGTTGGCAGTTGAGCACTTAATCATTGCACCACTGGGACTCCTTTAGCAGTTCTAACAGTCCTTAATCTGTTAATGGAAAAAAAACCTTGCATTTTTTACTGTGAAAATTGTTGAAGTACACAAGAAAGATAAAAGCACAGACAGAAAATAAAGCAAAATGTGAACAATGAAGAACTCTGAGTGTTGGGAATTTGGATACTTTTATTTTCTCCTTGTTGAGATTTATTTTCTTCTTCTTATTTTTTTTTTTTTTACAATAAATAGAAACAATTAACATGGAGAAAAATTTTTAAAAGAAAATCAAAGGAGGAAAATGAGGTCTACTGATACAGACAATGTAAGGCCACCAGTGAAACAATAAGGACTAGATGGAAAGCAATACAGCCTCCTGGTGTCACCTGTCACTCTCCTGGCAGTGAGCTTCTGAGATACAATAAACAAAGGGACCAGCTTCAGAACTCGTTAGAAACCATATGCTAAAAATGTGTGATCATGTGAAACAGCGTACAGCAGGATGTCAAACGCTAGCAGTTTGGGCCTTCGATTTAACAGAAGCAATATTGCAAGGGAACTAAATGATAGAGTTCTACTATTAAAAAGAAAATAGCTCAAGAACCTCTGCAAGAAAAAAAACTGGCTCTGGAATAAATTAATGTAGTAGAAAACCTAGGAAAGTCGAAGCAAAGCTAGTCTTCTGGAGGATTGGAAGTAAATTCACACCCCCTAGTTGGCCATGTCTCAAAATAGGAGATTACTTATGGTTTGGCATCAATTCAGAACGTCTATCATCAGATTTCTATCCAAACAATACATTACTGAAATATTCTTGTTCATTACTACCAATACTGATTTACGGAGTTGAGATGAGATAAATGGGATGGAAAATTTTAAAGATAAATCATGAAAGCCCTTCTCTGCAACCTTCAGGATCCAGCTCAAGACCTCTTCTTGGTGAAGTCAGCCCCAGCTCTCCCACCCATGTTGCTCTCTCCCTGCCCCAGCCCCCTGCGGCACTCAGCGGCTTAATGAGCCATTTTAGGTCGCAAGCATGTACTTCATCTCACAGTTACTTAAGAGCTTCGTTGTCTTCCACCTTAACTTCTAAATAGGAGTCTAGGCTATTTGCGGGGGAGGAGCAAGTCATGCTCAGAGAGTAAGAGAACACCAGAAGTGGAAAGACCCTCAGAGTTGATAAGATCTAACTCAGAGGCCCTGAAAGGGCAAGAGACTGACTCAAGGTCATACAGCTACTTAATGTCAGAGCTGGCTCTGGAACTCAGTGCAGCTTTTACCTAGCCTACCATCCTACCTCTGCATGCAACATTTTTATAAAATGGGTATAAATATTTTTATACAAGGAGTATCTCTCCTATAAAGTATACATATGGCACCTAAAAACAGCTGAGTAATATATATTTAAGCTCTCTAAAACTAATATAATATCAATGAGAAGGTCTAATAGGAGTCTCTGGGTCATGCAAATGGTTAATGCTCTCGCTGCTAACTGAAAGGCTGGTGGTTCTAGTCCATCCAGAGGCACCCTGGAAGAAAGTCTCGGCAATCTACTTCTGAAAAATCAGCCACTGAAAACCCTATGGAGCACGGTTCTACTCTGACACATATGGGATCACTATGAGTCAGAATCAACTTGATGGCAACTGGTTTGTTTTACTGGTAACATGTAAATAATTATGATTTTATTTGTCTTCTTGAAAAATAGGATGGCTTCTAGAGGATTCTGAAAGCTCATGGCTATTTAAAAAGTTGCCTACTTTCATTAAAATAAGAATCTCTTTTTCTTGCCATAAATTTCCAGAAAAGTGCAGAGCTATAATTTCCCCTCCTCCATGAATTTCTTGACTATCCCTTCAAGTAGAGCAAATCAGCTGGTCTTTTCTTCTGAGGAGTTGTTGGTGTGTTCAAACAGCCAATCTTTCAGTTAGCAGCTGAACACTTAACCATTGTGCCACCAGGGGTCCTTATAGAAATATTAGGGTGGTGAAATATAGATAGCTAAAAATTTTTAATTTTAGCTACCCTAAAAATCTCTACGAAACCACAGGAAACTGTTAATAGTACTTATCTATGTGGGACAGGATTATGAGCTGTCTTCCATTCTCTTGTTATGTTTTTCTGCATTGTTTAGATTTTTTTTTACAACAGCAGTTACATTTGTAAGCAGAAAAGAAATTAAGGGGAAAAAAATCACTGTTACTTATCTTTCTCAAAAAAGTGAAAAATCTAAAAAAGAAACTCAGATTCTATAAAATGATATTGCTAGATACTAGAGGAAGGGAGAAAGACTGGATACAAAGAGAACCAATTACATCCTGGCTTTGCAAAACAAAGGCGAGCCTGATGCAGCCTCAGCCCTGCCAGCTCCCAGACAAAAGCTCCAAGAGCAGCCATCCCCCACACTTGGCTCTACCGTACTTCTCCTATTACTGTCAGGATGGCTGATTTAGCACTCTGTAGTCCTCTGTATGCAGAAGGTTTGGGATGAGAAAGGACCTGAGATCTTGTTATTTATTCAAGTAAAGAAAATCACCTTATAATTCCAAACCTCAAGAGAGTCAGCAAGTGTGAATGAACAGATGGTTAACCACCCGAGTTTATCTTGTTTTTCGCATCCAGGGCTTACGTAACCAAAAACCCGTATGACCAAATGCCAAACGGAAGAGTTTCTAAAAAGGAGGGTGAAACCCCTTCCAGAAGAGGGTAAAACCTGCTGCTTTTACGTCTGTAAATAGTCAAGCTTTTCCCCCCAAATTTCAAGTTAACTGAGGAAGCTTCAGGCTAGAAATAAACATCTAGTAGACTTGACTTGCTATGAGTCAGAATCACCTCGACGGCAACCAGTTCGGTTTAGACTTGACTCCTCAGTTAAACAAAGGAAATGAAAAACCTAACAACAACAATGAAAACAACCTTTGACACTCTGCCAAAGTCACAACTGATACCAGATTCTGTTACAACCTCAGATCCTCCCTATGGTCTGCTTCCACCCCCATCACTGTTTTCTCCTTGGCTACTTGTTAGCTGAGTCAAAGACATCCAAACAAAGTATATCTCCTTTGTTGTTGTCGGCTGCCATCCAATCCATTCTGACTCATAACAACCCCATGTGTGCAGAGCTGAACTGCTACATAGGGTTTGCAAGGCTGTGACCTTTCAGAAGCAGATTGCCAGGCCTGTCTTCCAAGGTACCTCTGAGTGGGTTCAAACCACCAACCTTTTGCTAGCCAACGCAGCCAGCAGCTGCTTAGCCATTATCAAGCAAGACCTGCTCCTCCTGTCCAATATCAAGCAAGACCTTAAGTGACAGACAGCGCTGTGTGTGGCTCAATTAGCAGCTGCTCGGCCATTATCAAACAAAACATGCTCCCTCCTGTCCATTGTCCTCAAAGACCCTGAGCTGCATATGGCTCAGTTTATGCCTTAAACCTGTCAAACCCAGTTTACTAGCCTCAAAAGTGTCCTAAAGTAACCTAAGCCTCATTAAGACCTAAATGAATATTAAAATCTCTGCCCAGGGCAGGACTTATCCACCATTTTCTGTACATGCCAAAGAAAAAAAATGCAATTTGTGTTACTGCGCATGCACACCATGCTAACCTGTGTAGTCCATGATGTTTGTATGTACTTCCTTGTGAGAGGCGGCATAAAAGGTTCTGCCTCCTTTTGTGCCAGGAGCTTGATATGAGGTATACACCTCCTTGCTCCTTGCCTGCATGTTTAAAATAAACGCTCTTCCTCCCTCCTCACCTCTGTATGTCTTTATTGACAAGAAGTCATACCAGGCAGGACCTGCTATTGGTAACACCTTCAGCTAGTAGCTGAGAGCTTTATTCTATTTAAATCTTGCCCTCGAGAGTTTTGGCTTTTCTAGCACCTTTAATGTGTCTCTTTTCTTTCACTCCACTACACATGGCTGGACATCTGTCCAAAAAACTAACTGTAAATCCAAGAGTAGACCGTGTGTGTGTGTGTGTGTGTGTGTGTGTGTGTGTGTGTGTGTGTGTGTGTGTGTGTGTTTTGTGTGTGTGTGTGTGTGTGTGTACATACATTAAGTAGTGAGGGAGAAGGGGAGTGAAAGAACAGAGGGAAGTTCATAAATACAGCTGCCAACATTTCTACAAGTTGCTTCTTTATTTTTATCTTCTTTCCCTAACTTTCAGCTCCACCACCATCACCACCAGTTGCCATTAAGTTAGCCAGCACTCACCAGCCGCTATTTACTGTGAGTCTGCTAGGAGTGAGGTGCTGTGCGAGGGGCTTCATGTCCATTATCTCTGTGTCTTGCACTGACCCTGCAAGTTAGGAATTCCCATTTTACAGATGAGGAAATGGTAGCAAGTTTTCCCAAGTCAAATCAAATTCACATCTGTGGGTTTGCAAAGAGCGTGCTTTGCCACTGCAGCTGCTTCCACCTCACCGTGCCCTCAGAGTACAGTTGGTAGATTTAGAAAATAAAATACAGGATGCACACTAAATTTGAATTTCAGATAAACAGCAAATAATTCTTTAGTATAAGTATGTCCCAAACATTGCATGGGCTACATCAAAAATGCTTTAATTTTTCAGAGATGTATGCTGAAGGGTTTAGGGGCAAAGTGTTATGGTGTCTGCAATTTTCATTCAAATGATTCAGAAAAAACAAAAACAAAAAAACATGTATGAGAGAGAGATGAAGCAAATGTTGCAGGATATTAACAATTAATGAATTGAAGTGAATCAAAATATTGCATGGGACATACACCAAAAAAAATTACTTGTTGCTTATCTGGAATTCAAATTTAACAGGGTGTCCTGTGTTCTAACTAGCAACCCTCCCTCAGAGGGGCCATGAAACTATAAAGAAACCAAAGGTTGTGCTCTCTGAACCCTCAGGGCTTCCTGGAGAGTCAAACCTTAACTCTTGAGGAAAGGAAACTAGGGAAGCTATGCCAGGTCATGGTCAGGAACTGACAACAGTGGGAACTGAGAAAAGAAGAACTGGGCTCTGGAGTTTCCACGTGACTACTTAGCCTCAGTTAGCTAGTGCTTCCAAAGTCAGCACCTCTACCACAAGGCCACATGACACTCCAGAAGAGAGCTCCATTTGACCTCAAACTTCTCATTTCTGCCCCAGGTATTCAGGGCATTCAACTGGGCACTCCCAGAGCTTGCTCTGCCAAGGATTGAAAACTAACAAATAACAACCTTGACCTCAAGCCCAAGAATGTCTGGTCCAGGAAGTCATTCATTCCGCCCGATACACGCCAGTTTCCCTGGTCACAGGAGCCTTTTGCACAGTCTAAGCATAAAGCCATGCTGGAGAACAACTGATCCTCCTCACTGAGGATGCTGCCGTGGTGGTGACAGCCACTAGACAAACCTTGTCATACTAAAAATCAACGTAAGGTCCTAAATCATTTCTAAAGTACAACTTTGGATATTGCTCATTGACTTTAGCCAAGCAGAATATGATGAGATTTTTTTCCAGACATAATATTGTGGTAGTAATACCAAAAGTAATATTGGAAGGATGATTGAGTTATATAATGAATCTGCAGTCTCAACAGTGAAATTAATAATTTGGACTAAAAAATACTTTTCAGTTAATCAGCCATATATTGAGATCCTTCTATGGGCCCAACAGGCATAGACCCTGATCTCAAGATGAGTGAATGTTCTTGGAGCAGTGAATGTTCCTGAACAGATATCTTTGCTTAAGTTACTAATTAATTCCTTAGAATGGTCTCCCAGAATTGCAATTATTAGGTCAAAGGACAAAAAGTTTTCAAGATCACATAAGCTTTTAAATACAGCCAACCTGTTTTCCAGAAAGTTTTTCTGATTTACACGCCCACAAGCAGTGTATGAGCAACCATTTCAGCAAACCCAATCCAATATTGGTTTTTATGACTTTTAGAAATGTTTGTTTATTTACCAGTTGCCATAAACCACTCAGGAGGCAAACATGTGGACACTGGGCCACGGACTGGGGCAAAATATGAAGCTAAATAACAAGAACAATATGCAAACAAAATCATTCCCTAAGACATACTCATTTATTCATCATTCCATTCATTCAATAAATATTTACTGACCATCTATTTTGTACAAGGCATTGCATCTGGCATTATGGGAAGATGATACAACGCTAAATATGATAGGACCTCTACCTTCAAAGACAGCTTTAAAGCTAGCTTTAAATATTAAACTATGTTATATAGATCGAAAACCCCTGGCAGGCCTGACGCTGGAGGGGAATTATCAAGTAATCCAATCACAGAAATGCTAACGTTCTAGCCTGGTTTGATCAGCACAGTGGGAAAGACAGAAGCTGAGCTGAGCCCGAATCACTGATAGCCGAAACTACTGCTTTTAACATTGGACTCATTGGGAAACGAAAAAAAAATCCCAACAGTTGCTGTCAAGTCAATTCTGACTCGTGACAACTCCATGGGCGTTAGAGTAGAACTGTGCTCCATAAGATATTCAATGACTGGTTTTTCGAAAGTAGAGAGCCAGGCCTTTCTTTTGAGGCACCTCTGGGTGGCTCAAACTTCCAACCTTTTGGTTGGCAGCCAAGTGTGTTGTGTTAACCATTTGCACCAAAAATAGGATCTTGCTGTTTGAACTTGCACTTCTTGGATTACTAGGGAAGTACAATGTTTTTTTCACCAGGTATGATATGAGACTATTTTAAAACAAATTTTAAAAGGATGTTCAACCAGCATAAAATTCTTAAAATTCAGTAGACAGAAAGCTGATCAAAAGCAGGACTGAAAATAATCTCTCAGTGCCTCATGCAGTGAGTCACTGATCAGGCTGACCTCTGATTTGTAAGTGATGAATCAGAGATAGGCTGGGTTAACTTCTACTACCGAGCGCTGACCTGACCTAATGCAGCTACAAGACACGTTACATCCAAGGCGGCCTGACAGTATCTTTCAGGAAGACAACTCTATGAGAGTTGCTGAACAGCTGTCCCAGGGTAAGCCACTTCCAGTGATAAAAAATAAGCCTTCAGGGAACCACATTAGGCTTTGGTCGGAATAAGTAATAGATTTAGGGAAACTTTCAGGACTCAAGAGCACTACTGGTTGTTCTTTAAGGTCAACAGAGTTTTACTTAACAGTTAAGCACAACCTCAGCATCCATGTTGCCCTCTATGAAGTCTACATTCACCCAGAGATAAGTGTAGACCAACTTTTAGAAGGGGGCTTAATAGTGTGTAGATGATTATAACTGGACTCCAGATTAATAAAACTCACCAAATATCAACACATGGATCAGTTTGCTTTTTTTTTTTTAAATTGATCCCTGGAATTAAGCAGACCCAACCCAGATTCTTGCAGTAATTTAAGGTTGTACTATTTATCTTTATTCTCTATGGAGCTAAAGAAATAAGTTACCATTGATATTCTACCGTTATACCCTGACCCACCACTCGTATGTCAGTTTGTCGTACTGTGGTGGCTTGCAAGTTGCTGTGATGCTGGCAGCTATGCTACCAGTATTTCAAATACCGGCAGGATCACTCATGATGGACAGGATTCAGCGGAGCTTACAGACTAAGACAGACTGGGAAGAACGACCTGATGATCTACTTACTAAAAAACTGGCCAGTGAAAACCTTGTGGATAGCAGTGGACCTTGTCTGATATAGTGCCAGAAGATGAACCCTTCAGATTGGAAGGCACTCAAAATACAGCTGGGGAAGCAATGCCTCCTCACAGTAGAGTCGACCTTAATAACATGGATAGAATAAAGTTTTCAGGACCTTCATTTGCTGATGTGGCACGACTCAAAATAAGAAATAGCTGCAAACATCCATTAATAATCGGAACGTGGAATGTATGAAGTATGAATCTAAGAAAATTGGAAGTTCTGACAGATGAGTGGTAAGTCAGAGTTTATGGGTAGAATATTAATGTATATTAAAGAATATTAATGGATAGCTTTTTTTTTAGCTCCACAGAGAATAAAGATAAATAGTACAATCTTAAATTACTGCAATAATCTAGGTTGGGTCTGCTTAATTCCAGGGATCAATTAAAAAAAATAAAAAGCAAACTGATGGATGTTTTGATATTTGGTTAGTTTTATTAATCTGGAGTCCAATGATAATGAAATGGAATGCCTGAAGATCAATATCCTAGGCATTAATGAGCTGAAAAGGACTGTCATTGGCTATTTTGAATTGGACAATCATATGGACTACTATGCCAGGAATAACAAATTGAAGAGGAATGGCATCGCGTTCATTGTCAAAAAGAACATTTCAAGATCTATCCTGAAGTACAAACACCTACAAGGAAGACCAGTTAATATGACTATCATTCAAATTTATGCACTAACCACTAACAACAAAGACAAAGAAATTGAAGATTTTTAGCAGATTCTGCAATCTGAAATTGATAGAACATTCAATCAAGATGCATTGATGATTACTGGTAACTGGAATGCAAAACAAAGAAGGATCGGTAGATGGAAAATACGGCCTGGGTGATAGATACGATGCTGGAGATCACATGATAGAATTTTGCAAGACCAATGACTTACTCATTGCAAACACCTTTTTTCAAGGACATAAATGGCAACTATACACATGGACCTCACTGGATGGAATACACAGGAATCAAATCGACTACATCTATGGAAAGAGATGATGGAGAAGCTCAATATCATCAGTCAGAACAAGCCCAGGGGCTGGCTGCAAAACTGACCATCAACTGCTCACAGGCAAGTTCAAGCTGAAGCTGCATAAAATGAAAACAAGTCCATGAAAGCCCAAGTACGACCCTGATTATATCTCAACTGAATTTAGAGACCATCTCAAGAATCGATTTGATGCATTGAACCCTAATGACCAAAGACTAGAAGAGTTGTGGAATGACATCAAGGACATTATACATGAAGAAAGCAAACTCGTGGCCATTGAGTTGATTCCGACTCATAGCAACCCTATAGGACAGAGTAGAACTGCCCCATAGAGTTTTCAAGGAGCACCTGGTGGATTCAAACTGCCTACCTTTTGGTTAGCGGATGTAGCTCTTAACCGCTACATCACCAGGGTTTCCTGCAGAAAGCAAGAGGTCACTAAAAAGACAGAAGAGACCAAAAAAGATGTCAGAAGAGACCCTGAAACTTGGTCTTGAATGCAGAGTAGCTAAAGCGAATGGAAGAATGATGAAGTAAAAGAGCTGAACAGAAGATTTCCAAGGGTGAATCAGGAAGACAAAGTACTATAATGACATGTGCAAAGACGTGGAGTTAGAAAACCAAAAGGGAAGAACATGCTCAGCATTTCTCAAGATGAAAGAATTGAAGAAAAAATTCAAGCCTCGAGTTGCAACATTGAAGGATTCTATGGGCAAAAATACTGAATGACACAGGAAGCATCAAAAGAAGATAGAAGGAATACACAGAGTCACTGTACCAAAAAGAATCTGTCGACATTCAACCATTTCTGGAGACAGTATATGATTAAGAACCGATGGTACTAAAGGAAGAAGTACAAGCTGCACTGAAGGCACTGGCAAAAAACAAAGCTCCAGGAATTGACGGAATACCAACTGAGATGTTTCAACAAACAGATGCAATGCTAGAAGCACTCACTAGTCTATGCCAAGAAATTTGGAAGACAGCTACCTGGCCAACTGACAGGAAGAGATTAATATTCGTGCACATTCCAAAGAAAGGTGATCCAAGGGAATGCGGAGATTATCAAACAATATTATTAATATCACATGCAAATAAAATTATGTTGAAGATAATTCAAAAACAACTGCAGCAGTACATCAACAGGGAACTGGTAGAAATTCAAGCTGGGTTCAGAAAAGGAGGTAGAATGAAGGATATCATTGCTGATGTCAGATGCATCTTGGCCAAAAGCAGAGATGTTTATCAAAGACATTTGGCTGTGTGGATCATAACAAATTATGGATAACATTGCAAAGAATGGGAATTCCAGAACACTTAATTGTGCTCATGCAGAACCTATACATAAGCCTAGAAGCAGTTGTTTGAACAGAACAAGGGGATACTACATTGTTTAAAATTAGGAAAGGCGTGAGTCAGGGTTGTATCCTTTCACCATACTTATTCAACCTGTATGCTGAGCAAATAATCTGAGAAGCTGGACTATATGAAGAAGAATGCGGCATCAGGATTGGAGGAAGACTCATTAACAACCTGAGATATACAAATAACACAACCTTGCTTGCTGAAAGTGAAGAGGACTGGAAGCCCTTACTGATGAATATCAAAGACCGCAGCCCTTCAGTATGGATTATACCTTAACATAAAGAAAACAAAAATCCTCACAACTGGACCAATAAGCAACATGATGATAAATGGAGAAAAGACTGAAGTTGTCAAGGATTTCATTTTACTTGGATCCACAATTAACAGCCATGGAAGCAGCATCAAGAAATCAAATGATGTATTGCACTGGGTAAATCTGCTGCAAAAGCTCTCTTTAAAGTGTTAAAAAGCAAAGATGTCACTTTGAGGACTAAGCTGCGCCTGATCCAAGCCACAGTGTTTTTAATCACTTCTTATGCATACATAAGCTGGACAGTGAATAAGAAAGACCGAAGAATTGACACATTTGAATTGCGCTATTGGTGAAGAATATCGAATATACTATGGACTGCCAGAAGAACGAACAAATCTGTCTTGGAAGAAGTACAGCTAGAATGCTCCTTAGAAGAGGTGATGGTGAGACTTCGTCTCACATATTTTGGACATGTTATCAGGAGGGACCCGTCCCTGGAGAAGGACATCATGCTTGGTAAAGGAGAGGGTCAGAGAAAAAGAGGAAGACCCTCAACAAGATGGACTGACACAATGGCTGCAACAATGGGCTCAAACATAACAATGATCGTGAGGATGGCGCAGGACCAGGCAGTGTTTCGTTCTGTTGTACACAGTGTCACTATGAGTAGGAACCGACTTGACGGCATCTAACAACACACCCTGACCTATATTTTAAATCAAGAACAGACGTATTCGCGTTCATTTTAAATTTTTTATTCTTATTTAAAATAACATTAAATAAATTTAAAATATTTTTATTTAGAAAATAAAATGAGGGAAACTATTGAATAAAACGAGGGCAACTATTGCAACTGTAACAATTTTAGCTAATGAGATTCAACAGTTCAGAATGAAATGTTAGTCTGTGTGTGAGCTACTACTCTGTCTATAAATTACATACAGGACTATATGGTGGAATAAAAACCAGTTGCCATCAAGTTGACTTCAATTCATGGCAACCCCATGTGTGTTAAAATAGCACTCTGCTCCACAGGGTTTATAATGGCTGATTTTTCAGAAGTAGATCACCAGGCCTTTCTTCCGAAGCACCTCTGGGTGGACTCAAACCACAAATCTTTGTTTAGCAGTGAGAATGTTCACCATTTGCAACACCCACGACTTCTGGCTATCCTGAAAAACTTCCTAGTACAAAACACCTGCTAGGGTATTTTTTAAAGCTTCCAGGTGATTAATATGTGCAGCCAAGGCTGAGAGCTGCCGGCCTAAAGGGAGAAAAAGCAGCCACCAGAAATGGAAACTGCATCCTAAGAACCAGGTAGGAATTGGGAAAATATATGTACATGTCGGGGGAGCAGTTGAGGGGATGGGTGAGAAACAGGGACAGTGGAGGACTGGGAAGGCAGGTCCCATCTAAAGGGGCAGTCGCTATTCTGCTCTGACTGCTGCCACCCAGGACTGCGGTGAGGTCAGCACTTTGAAGCATCCACATTTTCAAGAGAAGCTGGAAATCTGGATCGTTGGGTGAAATTTCCATATTTTAAAGGTCAGCAATTCAAGTTTATATAAAGCACTTGTGAGTCAAACATGTGACTACCGGGCTACTGAGTGGGGCAACATATGAAGCAAAACAAGAACAAGAACATCAATAAGCAAACAAAATCATCCCCAAAGACATGTTTGTATCAATTCATCCTTCCATTCATCCAACAAATATTTATTGATAATCTACTTTGTATAAGGTAGTGCATTTGGCCTTATGGAAAGATGATACAAAGCTAAACAGGACAGGACCTCAACCTTCAAAGACAGCTTTTAAACTAGCTTTAAAAACTACACTATGTCATATGGATTGAAAATCCCTGGCTGGTCTGATGCTAGAGAAGAATTATTGAGTAACTTGATTATAATTGATTAATTTGAATGCTAATGTACTAGCCTAGTTTGATTGGCATACTGGGAAAGACAGAAGCTTGTAACACCAGACTCATTGGGAAACTAAAAGAAAACAAAAACGTGTTGCTGTCAAGACAACTCCGACTTACGGCGACCCCGTGTGTGTCAGAATAGAACTGTGCTTCATAGGTTTTCAATGGCTGACTTTTAGGAAGTAGATCGCCAGGACTTTCTTCCGAGGTGCCACTGGGTAGACTCAAACCTCCAGTCATTCAGTTAGTAGCCAAGCACATTAACCATTTGCACTACCCAGAGACTCCGGGATACTAAAAGGACATAGTAAATGAATAACACACTAAACAAAATCCTGGTGATTTGAAAACATTAACAGCATAGTTTTCCAACTGGCCTTACAGAGATGTAAAACAGTGATATTACATATTTTTTAAATATGCTAAAGTATCAACATAATTAATTAATTAGACAACTAGATCAGCAGTTCTCAAAGTGTGGTCCAAGGACCACTGGGGGCCCCTGAGACCCTTCTGGCGGGTCCACAAGGTCAAACTTATTTTCATAAGCACACTAAGACATTATCGGTCTTTCTCATTCTCATTCTCTCACAAGTGTAAAGTGGTGTTTTCCAGACGCTTCATGACATGTAATGATATCAGTGCTCTGACGGCTGATAGAATATGTGCTTCTGTATTCTTGTGTTTTACAATTTTTCAGTTTTAATTTCTAACATGGTGAACATGATACAGATATAACCCATAAAAACAGAAGTTCTTCGGGGTCCTCATAATTTTTAAGAGTGCAAAGGGGGCCTGAAGTCAAAATTTTAATGAGATTATAAAGTCTTCTGCCCTTACCTCTCTGTAAGGGCAAGGGCTGTGTTTTGTTCACTGTTGCATCCATAGCTCCTAGCACACTGCCTTGCAGATGGTAAAACTCCATAAATATTTGCTAAATAAGCAAATGACTGCAAAAGCATATACCTAAAAGTGCTTTTAGAGATAAGAAGTAAACACTTGAAGTAGCCTTTATTTTCCTTGGTTGCTTTTGACTAGTTACCAGGCTTAATTAAATATGTTCCCTTCATTGGGTATATCATATATATGGTATATATCTTGATAATATGTGCCATAAATGCCCATTCACTTGGCCAATATTCTGTGTTTTCGTTAATGATTTTATAATCCCCACCTGCTGATTCTTCCCTGGGAAACAAGCAAATGTCTGGCAGAACAGATGGCGCCTTTGCTGTGGCCTGACAGATTGAAATCTTGCACTTTATTATTACACAAGAAAGCTAAGTGCTTTCCACAGGCAAGAACCTTCCTCTTCCCCAGCAACAACAAACAAATTCCTTCCTTTAATGTAAACTTGCGGAATAAAATAATTATAAGTAGTAATTACCTCAACTAGAAGTACCATCTCAAGGAATGAAGATATGGGCTAAAATAATCCCTATCCAAGCCAATAGTGGACTTCATTGTTAGCTTTTTAAAACACAGAATCCTGGGCCCCGTTCCTAAAGAGTCTGATTCAGCAGGTCTGGGCTGGGGTTGGGTATTTTATAAAAACTCTATAAATGATTTTGATACATCTCCCTGAAGTCTAGGGCCTAAAACTGAGAACTACTAGTCTATTCCACTGTCTTACTCATTAATAATGAATACACTCAAGGTTAACATGGATTAGTAAAACGTTGAGAGAAATGTATCACAAGATCATGTTTCTAAAAGCCCGGGAGGAGGTGGACTATTTTGCTTAGGAGTTAAAGAATCTTGCAAGGATATAAATAATCCTGTGTCTGTTTATAGAGCTATGATTTCTGTTTGTGCTGAACCAATCACATTACTCTCTTACAAATCTGGAAAGGAGAAGCTAAGATGAAGCATGTTCATGAGAGGCTCAGGAACTGGAAGCTCACGCATAGTTGGGGCTTGGGAAGCCTCAGGTGACCCTGAGCAGGGTAAGTAAAAGGGGAAGCTGGTTGGTGGTGAAAGCAGAGGAAAAAGTGGAAGACACAGACTGCTCGTGCTTTCTGGTGACTTCTCAGTTTCCACTGTACTCCCAGGAGACCTTGTCATGCTGTGGTTTTTGCCCTTAGATTTCTATGAGCTTCTCCTAGCTTTACAAAAAGGAAAAAAAAAAATAACGTATTTTTCTTGAGCAAGCTTGAGTAGGCCTCAGCTCCTTAGAGAATGAACACGTCTTCTCTTTATCACCAAGGAGTGGAGGATAAGCAATGTGGCATAGAGAGGGTGGCCGTGGAATAAATTGTCCAAGCTGGGAATCTTTTGAAAGTAAAAGAGGGTGCTAACAATTAGGCCAGTAATTAATTAGGCTGGTAATTAGGTGTAAATAAACCAGCACTATCCCAGGCAAATGATCATCCTGGGAATGCAAAAAGTGGATTCCGAATCAGTATACCCAGATTGCCTGCCTAACTCTGCCCTGACCTCTCCATTTGGATTTAGATAGGTCACTTACTTGTCTTGAGCTTCAGTCTCCCTGAATGTAAAAAAACAGAATAATCCACTTTTACAGTTTTTTGTGATTCTAAGGTTCTACATCTTCTCAACTTTGAATAGAGGCATGGTCAACACTGGCGGTTTATTAAAAAAAAAAGTCTGATAAGCATATAAAGAAAAATAATTACAAACACAATGACACATTTTTATAAAGTTCAAAACAAGCAAAACTCATCTATGGTGTTAGAAGTCACAATGGGGTCACCTTTGGGGGTATAGTGACTGGGAGGGGGCACTTCATAATCTGGCCCTGCCCACCTCTCTGGCCTTCTCTACACTCCCTGTCACACTGACTCCAGCCATACTGAACTATTAACAATTTCTCTAACAAGCAGTGTCCTCTCTCCAAGCCTTTGCACATGCTGTTCCTCTGCTTCAGAATGCCCTTCCCTCCTCTGTTTAGCCAAGAGTCATTCAATGTTATCTACTCTGAGAAGCCTCTCCTGTCCTCAGCTGGGATGGTGGTCCCTGCTGGGTGCTTCCATAATGCAAGGTCTTACATGGAAAGGGAAACCAAGCTTCCCAGCAAACCAGCACTGTCTTGGCTTATTTCCCTTTTCTTATTCCTTAGCTTTTAGCAGAGCCTCTTTGAAGGTTCCAGCCTTATCTTTGTGCTATAGGAAGAAGGCAAAAAGAGGGGTAGCACGGGGATCCTCCTTCCTCCCAGAGATTCTCTTTAAAGGTTAGAATGTAAACTCCATGAAGGCAGGGGTTTGCATTTGTGGTGGTGTTCAGTGATGCATCCCAACTACCTAGGACAGTGCCAGCCTATTGTAAGATGCCATTGAGTCGGCTCCTGACTCACGGCAACCCCATGAACAATGGAACTCTGTAGGTACTCAATAAATATTTGTATTTAATTAAGAAAGGTGGCATTTTCTTACATAAGCATTAGGAAGAAGTAAACTATATGATATCGCATATTATCCTCATTTAAAAAATTAAGGCCTGGCCAATATTTTTATATAAAACATAGTTATTTTCCCCAGGCTTAGGAGAGAAGGGTTTGTGTAAAGACAAGTAAAAGCTCTGAGGCGGTCTTACTCAAAAATAGAGAGGAAAGGTGGGAGTAATGCAAATGAGTCTCTTAGGACACAGCAAGCCAGCCAGGCCAGTACCTGGTATTGGGACTTTAATGCCAGTGAGGAGCTGCTCTTCCAGGCAGCTGGCAGGACGTGCCCTTCAGTGCTGCCTCGCCCAGCCCTTCCCCTCTCTCCAGGCCCTAAAGGGCAGGTTTCATGGTTTTTGGGGAACCGGGGAAGAGGATTATTATCTGCAATGGTCAGAGAAATGCTTAGGTCTTGGCCAAGCTGTGGCTCCGTACCTACTTGAAGCAGTCCAAGCCACATCCTCTCTGAGCAACTCCCTGACCCAACCCCCTCCCCACAACCAGGCCTGAGAGGACAGCATCAGAAAGGCAGCCTTCCAGGCACTAGAAGCTGGAACACGCTGCTAAGTCTCTCCAACACCCTGTCAAAACATTTGACAGAGAAGGCCTTGTTAATGCTCATAATACCCCCTAAGGATTGAGTGTGGGCAGAAGAGGAGGGAGGTATTCCTATGCTTCCTTTGCAAAAGAAAAAAATGAAGCAGAAACAATTACAGGTCTTGCCGAATACAATGCAGTCACCAGTGACGCCAAGAATGGAACCAAACTGTCTTGATTCCTTCCACTATATTCACTGGGCAAAATAAAAATCTCCCTTCAATAACCTCTGGTTACTTCAGGGTGCAAGAACAATTATCGCAGTAGACAAATTCTTCTGCTAGTAATTATTTTATTAAGCTTCCCACAATTAGCCAAGCCTACTCCTTCGAATTTCATCCTTTTTCTTTCTCCTCTTTTTGACAAGCAGAGACATGGACAATCTTTGAATGAAATGACTAAGAACTGGCAGTATCAGAGTGGATTACATTACAGATATATTAAAGTCGAGTTATGGATGAATTGTGCCATAATAATAAAAATGGAAATGACAGCTGCCAGATATTGATCACCTACTCCATACCTGATACTGTGCTAAATCTCACATGGATTACCTCACTTGGTCCCACAATAGCACACACACAGAGGCAGATGCAGCTTTGTGGGTCCTGAAGCTTAAACAATTTGAAGGAGCCCTCTCTTAAGAAAAAGGATACAAAATTTTGGATACAAAATTAGGTACAGAGCCTTACGAGGGCCTGTGCAATGTGGAGTCCGGAAGCCTACGCTTTGTGAGCTTCATGGTAAATGCACCATTGTATCAAGAGTCATTTGGTAAGTACTAATGAAATTGAAGCTCAGAGAAGTAATTTTCCCAGTCACAAAGCTTGTAAATGGCAAAACCTAGATTTAAACCTAGTATGTATGACTCCAAATCTCATGTACTTTTTCTCTGTTTATATGGCTTCTAATAAAAATAAAATTGGTATCATTAACTAAGCACTAAATATATCCAAACAAGGCACTAGTAGTTCAGTGGTAGAATTCTCGTCTCCTGTGCAGCAGACCTGGGCTCGACACTCAGGCAATGCATGTTAAGCGCAGCCACTACCTGTCTGCCAGTGAAGGCTTGCATGTTGTTATAATGCTAAACAGGTTTCAACAGAGCTTCCAGACTAAGACAGACTAGGAAGAAAGGCCTGGCAATCTACATCCAAAAAACCAGCCAATGAAAACTCTATGAATCACAACAGTCTGATCCCATTGTGCAGGGGGTTGCCATGAGTCAGGGGCCAACTCAATGACTGTTAACAACAACAACTATATCCCAGGAAAATCACACCCACTTTCTCTAACAATTTTTATAATCTGTCTATACATTAGCTGTTATTACTCCCATTTACAGACAGGGAAACCAAGGGTCAAGAAAGGTTAAATACACCCCAACAATACTGGCACTAATCAAAAAAACAGAAAATAATAAATGTTGGAGAGGCTGTGGGGGGATTGGAACTTTTATGCATTGCTGGTGGGAATGCAAAATGGTACAACCACTATGGAAAATAATATGGAGCCTCCTTAAAAAGCTAGAAATAGAAATACGATACAATCCAGCAATCCCACTCCTAGGAATATAGCCTAGAGCAATAAGAATTATCACACAAATAGACATATCCACACCTGCGTTCACTGCAGCACTATTCACAACAGCAAAAAGATGGAAACAACCTAAGTGCCCATCAACAGATGAACAAATTATGGTACACACACACAATGGAATACTAGCAATGATAAAGAAAAATGATGAATCCATGAAACATCTCACAACATGGATAAATCTGGAGGGCATCACCATCGACTGCTCTGATAGGGATCACAACAGAGAGTCCCGGACAGAGCAGGAGAAAAACGTAGGAAAAAATTCAAATTCACAAAGAAAGACCAGACTCACTGGTCTGACAGAGACTGGAGGAACCCCTGAGACTATAGCCCCTGGGCACACTGCTAACCCAGAACTGAAACCAATCCCGAAGCCTACTAATCAGACAAAGATTAGATAGGCCTATAAACCAAAAAATAACACACGTGAGGAACGTGCTTCTTAGTTCAATCAAATATATGAGACCAAATGGGCAAATCTTGCTCAAAAGCAAGAAAAGAAGGCAGGAAGGGATAGGAAAACTGGACGAATGGACACAGCGAACCTGGGGTGGAAAGGGGGAGCATGCTGTCACATTGTAGGGATTGCAACCAATGTCACAAAACAACATGTACATAAATTTTTGAATGAGAAACTAACTTGAGCTGTAAACTTTCACCTAAAGCAAAATAAAAAAGGTTAAATAACTAGCCCATGGTTACGCAGCCAGTACATGGTAGAGCTAGGATTCATGCCCAAAAGTATTCACGTGCAAAATCCTTACTCTTCCCCACTATCCCATGCTACCATCCTACAGGTCATCAAGGAAGTAGTAGATGGTAATGCGTGACCTCTAGTAAACTTACAATATTCCCAAATCTGTCCACTGAAACTAGTTCTATCATTTGGTTTTATACACACACTGCGCAGTGTTCCTCAGCTGGGGCTGGACAACTCTGAATGTCCACTTCCTCTGTGCTATTATTATCATTTAGAACACAGCTCATTCCTCGTTGAGAAAACTACTTGGCAAAAGCCAATCTCCAAATATCAAAGCAAACTCAAGCCCCAGCCAAACTGGCTCATAGCCACTCCCCTCCTGCCAAGAAATGGAGACCCTATGGGCATTGGCTGAAGGAACCCTCAGAATACTTTAAACCAGTTGCCAAGTTGATTCCAACTCATGGAGACCTTAAAACCAAAAACCAAAACCAATTGCTGCTGAGTCAATTCCGATTCATAGCAACCCTATAGTCAGAGTAGAACTGCCCCATAGGTTTCTAAGAAGCAGCTGGTGGATTCGAACTACTGACCTTCTGGTTAGCAGCCATAGCTCTTAACCACTGTGCCACCAGGGCTCCACGGAGACCTTAGGGCTGCCTATATCTAAGGCGGAGTCCCTGGGTGGTATAAATGGTTAATGTGCTCAGCTGCTAAGGGAAAATTTGGCAGTTCAAGTCCACCCAGAGGCACCTTAAAAGAGAGGCCTGGCAATCTACTTTCGAAAATCAGCCATTGAAAACTCTACAGAGCACAGTTCTACTCAGACAAACATGGGGTGGCGGTGAGTCGGAGTCGACTCGATAGCATCCGGTTTGGTTTTTATATCTGAGGCACTGGGAAGATCAGTCATCTCATGGGACTCTTCAGAAACAGACCTTCAAAGCCCCACAAGAAAATTCACATATTGATTACACCTGGATTGCTTAATGCTAGTCACTCAAAGTTAAGTTTACATCCTCAAAAACATCTTGCCAAGGACTGGAAGTGGACAGGAGTGGAGAAAGGATTTAGTTTGTTTTCCTTGAACATGGGGTGCTCAGGGGAAACAACGGTCTTTGAGAAGCTCAGGCAGTAAGACTTGTCTTTTTTTGGCAATATGAACTTTTTAAAAATTAAATTATGCTTTGCCATGGCTTTTATTTTTTTAAGTTGCCTTTAACAGCAAATTTCAATTAACTGAATGCTTCTGGAAACCTCTATTATAGGAATATATCCCTTGCCACATGAAAGAAGACATTGCTAAGTAGTGCCAGCAGTGAGTGCAGCCCAGTGGGAAAGGTTATAGATGCAGTTGCGAGTGCCAACAAGAAAGGTTGCTCCAGTGATTTTTTTTTTTTTTTTTTTAAAAAGGAAAAAGTGATCCAGAGAACTCTCTCTTGTTCCTCCTTCCATAGCTTGGTGGATGTGGGTGAAAGGACCTAAAAAATGACCATCCCACTCACTGCCGTGGAGTGGATTCTGACTCATAGTGAACCTAGAGGAAAGAGTGGAACTGCCCTATAGGGTTTCCAAGACTATAATTTTTACAGAAGCTGACTGCCACATCTTCCTCCCAAAGAGCAGGTGGTGGGTTCGAACTGCTGGCCTTTCAGTTAGCAGCTGACCTCTTTAATCACTGTGCCAGCAGGGCTCCTGGAAAATGACCAATGAAGTCAAAAGATGGACAAGTCATCTGAAATGACGCGCTCTCCAGCCGACTCATCCAGAGGGACAAGATAGATTTAGATTATTTTAAGATTCTAAATGCATCTTTGCCTGAAGATTATAGCTGTTTGAGAAGAGCAAGAATAGCTAGTGAGACAAAGCAACACAAGTTGTTGGTACAAGATATGAAGCCAGTAAGGCTAGTGGTAAGCACAGACTGTGATAGACTGGTGTTGCCCAGCCCAAAGGCCTGGCTGCCAACTGCCCTGTCCAGTGTACGAAGGCCAGAATACAATAGACCACATACCCACTTTTCATCCCTAGCCCCACACCACTTCAAAGGCTACAGCAAGCAGCTGGCATAACCTGACTCTTCTGTGGTGTCTTTCATTTTGTTTTGTTTCTTCATGAAGGGGGAGGGAAATGAGTTTGGGCACCACAGAGATTGGGGTGTGATGGGGCTGGGAGTGGGAGACGCAAATGACAGGAAATAAAAGAAAGCTTTTTTAAAAAAGTCTAAAGCCAGTATAAAAGAAACAAAGTCATTTCTCTTTCCCCATGTGTCTCTAACCCTTACCTACCAACCCCAAGAAGAGAAGAAAGGAGGGCTGTAGTAGTCCCTAGGGTTTGTCCAAGTGCAGATCTTTCCTGCCCAAGGTACAGCAGTGAAGGTTGGGCTGGGAGCCCCCCCTTCCAGCACACACAAACACACACACACTTCACCGCCCAAGATACAGCAGTGAAGGTCGGGCTGGGAGCCCCCCTTACCAACACACACACACACACACACACACAGACACACACACACAGACACACACACACAGACACACACACACACACAGACACACACACACA
>NW_004444041.1:8071872-8112507 GCF_000243295.1 Trichechus manatus latirostris | reverse complement strand
CACACCACACACACACACACACACACACACACACACACACACACACACACACACACCGCCCTCACCGTCTCGATCGCCTGGTCTACGGCCTTCTGGAAGACCCGGGCCACCAGCAGCGTGACGCTGGTCACTAGCAGGAGCAGGGACAGCGTCCCCACAATGTAGAAGCAGCACCTGCCCATTCTGCGCACGGCTCACGGGCCGGACCCCGCCGGCGCGCGACCGATCAGGGAGGAGGGAGGAGCCGCCGCCGCCGCCTCAGTACGGTCCGAAGGACCGGGCACCCTCCGCGCCCTCTCCCTCCCGTGGCTCGGCTCCGCGGCCCCCTCTGCACTGGGCAGGAAGGGCCGGGGAGTCCGAGGTCCCAACTTTGGATTCAGTTTCCTCGGGAGGCCCGGGAAGGGCGGCCGCGGCGTTCCGCCTGGCGCAGCTCGGGAGGGAGGGAGGAATGGAGCGCGCAGGGCCGTGACGCTCGCCGGCCGCGCTCGCCGCAGCCCCGGGAGACGGCCACTAGCAGCTGTGCCAGGAAGCGGGCGGGGCGGGAGGCTGAGCCCGAGTCATGTGTCCCGCCGCGGCGACCGCGATTCGGTCCGCGCGCCGTGACCGGCCCAGCGGGCGCCGCTCCCCGACCAGGCCCAGCCGCGCCCCAGGTGGCAGGCCCGGCGGTCACCTCAGGAAAATCATCCTCCCTGGTTCCTTCATTACTCACCTGCCCCTCAGATAGTTACTGAGGGCCTACCAAGTGCCAAGCACTGGAGGACCTAGGATGAACACGACATTGCCCCTGCTGTAGAAGAGGTCACAAGTTAGCTGGGACACGGTTATAAACAATTATAGCACAACGTAACCAGTGCTTTTACAAGGTACTTGAGATCTGTGCCAACAACCACATTCTGTCGAGATATCTGTTGTTAGTTGCCTTGTGTTGCCACCCCCCAACTCATGGCGACCGTATGTGGTACGGAGTAGAACTGCTCCATAATGTTTTCTTGGCTGTAATCTTTACTGGAGCAGATGGTCAGGTTTTTCTCCCGCTGAACCGCTGTATGGTTCAAACCACCTTCAGGTTAGCAGCCAAACCGCTTGTGCCATCCAGGCTCCTTCTGAGTGACCTAGGGCCCCACAACTGAACTGGATCTTCGGGATGTGTAAGAGTTTATCAGGTAAAGGACCTGTGCAGGGGAGGGAGGAGGCATTTCAAGGAGAAAGAAAAGGGGTGCAAAGGCACTGAAGGTAAAAAAAGCAAAACTGTAGGAGGAAAGAAAGAAGTTCCTTTTGACTGTAGGCTCAGGTGTACAGAATGTGGAGTGGGAGGTGGCCCCAACAAGTCAGATTTTGAAGGGCTCTTTTTGTCCTGTTGGAATAGTCTCAACTCTTTTATCCCTCAGCAGTGGGAATCGGCAAGACGCTTTAAAACAGGAAGTGCTGGTGTCGTGCTCGTCTGCTTTGTGCACCATATGTCCCACACACTCAGTGCAAAGCCTGCACACAGTAGGGACTCAATGAATATTAGTTGAATAGATGCGTGTCAACTATATGCCAGACCTTGGTAGATGCGTTTCACACACTCATTTAATACCCATAATAGTCTTGTGAGTTGTGGTTGTGCTTGTCCTGTTCCTCCAAGAAGCAGCCCAAGGGAAGGAAAACAGGTAGCGAGCCGGCCCACACGCAAGTGTAATCCTTGTGAAGGGTAGAGGCAAGGAGGAAAGGTTGGGTAGAAAGAAGCATATTATACTGCAGTGTAGTTGTAAGACAGTTCAGGAAGGCCGTGGGGGAGTCCCCGAGCCAAAGTGGCCTATCCCAGGAGTCCCAGGCCTCCCAGGAAAGGGCCTGCCCTAACATCTCTGCTGAGCTCAGACGTGGACTGGGAGCAGGCCTGGAAAACTGCACCAACCTGGGGATACACATCAGAGGATAGATTTCAGAGTTCATCAGCTGAGGCAGGTCCACTTGTCAGTTATGTTCCCTGCACTGGGAGATCTGAGAAGTATATTTTCATGGCCACTATAATAGTATTGAAGGAGACCTGGTGGCACAGTGGTTAAAGCAGTTGGCTGCTAACTGAAAGGTCGGCGGTTTGAACCCACCAGCCACTCCACGGGAGAAAGATGTGCCAGTCTGCTTCCTTAAATATTTACAGCCTTGGAATCCTTATGGGGCAGTTCTACTCTGTCCTATAGGGTCTCTCCGAGTTGGAGTCAACACTACGGCAATGAATTTTTTTGTTTTGGTTATAGTAGCATTAACCCCATTTTGTTGTTGTTAGCTGCCATCAAGTAGGCACCCCAATTCATGGCAACCCCATGCACAATGAAACAAATGCTGCCCTGTCCTGTGCCATTCCCATGATCAGTTGCAAACTGGACCATTGTGATCAATAGAGTCTTCATTGGCTGATTTTGGATGTAGATCACCAGGCCTTTCTTCCTAGTTCATCTTAGTCTGGAAGCTCTACTGAAAGCTCTTCAGCATCATAGCAACATGCAAGCCTCTGCTGGCAGATGGATAGTAGCTGTATATGAGGTGCCTTGGCCGGGAATCAAACCGAGGTCTCCCACATGGATGACAAGAATTCTACCACTGAACCACCACTGGCCATTTTACACATGAATAAATCAGGGCTTTGAGAGTAAAGTAACCTAGCAAGTTCATCCAGTTGCTGAGTGGTGGATCTGTACCAGGAGAGAGGCCTTCAAAGTCCTTGCCTTTTATACTCTGTGGCCCTTGCTTTTTTATATTCTGTGCATTGCTGCCTCCCAGTTGCCACTGTTAGGAATCTGGGCACAGAGACGTCAACCAGGAGACTTTGTTGAGGATTTGGTAAAATGCTGTAATGGATTAAAAATGGTAGCAAATTCTTTGACACTTGTCCCATTGAGAGGTGGGTTCTATGCCTTCTCCTCTTGAATGTGGGCTGGACTTAGTGGTTTACTTGGCCAATAAAATATGGTGGAAATGACCATATTCTGGAACTTCTGTAGCTAGGTTAAAATGCCTTGCAACTTCTGCCTGGACCTCTGTAAATCCTTGTTCTTAGAGCCCTGAGCCACCATTAAGTCCAGATACCCTGAGACTGCCATGCTGGAGAGAACATGGCTGTCTTTCTGTTCAGTTCCATCTTTCTCTGCACTCCATAGCAACTACTTTCTTCCCAAACCCCCAAATTTTGATACAAGCTTCCCAAAGCCCCTTGGGACCTTCTCCTCATTTCTGATCTATGGAATGTATCACCGCTGTGGCTAATTGGCATTATTACATCTTTATTGTGCCACAGAATCATCCTACCTTGAAGGTTGAGATTCCATCCTCTACATACAGGAAGTCACTGTTGCATGGCAGGTAAATGGTTGGCGTATGACTACTAACCTAAAGATTGGCATTTGAACCTACCCAGTGGTGCCACAGAAGAAAGGCCTGGCGATCAGCTGTAAATATTACAGCCAAGAAAACCCGATGGAGCAGTTCTACTCTGTAATACATAGGGTCGCCATGAGTCAGATGAACTCAAGGGCAACAGGTTAATATACCCTGGAGGCTTGGACGGACAGGGGGAGGGGCTACTACTCCCACTGTTCAGCTGGGGAGGCTGATGCCCTGGCAGGAAGACAATCAGAAATTTTCCTGGTGACCTCTCTGTACCTGAAATCAGAACACTTTTACTTGAGAAGAACAAATGCACTTATGAATAAATGACCGTTGGTGCCTGTTGCAAATTACACAATCATTAGGGACTCAGAAAGAAAAGGAACTTCCTTCACAGACTCTAAGACAGGCCTTCCATGGGGAAGCAAGAAGGGTTATTTGGGCCTCAACTTAGATTTAGAATTTTGAGATTATACTCAAATAATGTTAATCATATAGTCATGGTGTCGTTGTTGTTAGGTGCCATCGAGTCACTTCCAACTCACAGCGACTCTATGTACAAAAGAAAGAAACACTGCCCGGTCCTGTGCCATCCTCATGATCGTTGTTATGCTTGAGCCCATTGTTGCAGCCACTGTGTCAATCCATCTCGTTGAGGGTCTTCCTCTTTTTTGCTGACCCTCTACTTTACCAAGCATGATGTCCTTCTCCAGGGATTGATCCCTCCTGATAACATGTCCAAAGTATGTGAGATGAAATCTTGTCATCCTCGCTTCTAAGAAGCAATCTGGCTGTACTTTTGCAAGATGGATTTGTTTGTTCTTTTGGCGGTCCATGGTATACTTTGTTAAATGTGTTGTCGTAGTTTCTTAGCACTCCTGTAACGGAAATATCACAAATGGTTGGCTTTAATGAACAGAAATATATTGTCTCACAGTTAGGAGGCTAGAAGTCTGAATTCAGGGCTCTAGGGGAAAGCTCTTTCTATCCATTCTGGGGGGTATCCTTGTCTCGCCTTCTTTAGCCAGCCATTATTGGAGTTCCTGGGCTTGCAGACTGGTCTGCCTCCATCATCTTCAGATAGTGTTGATCTTCCCCCATGTTTGCCTTCTTCTATGTCTAGTCTGCTCTTTTATATCTCTAAAGTGATTGGTTTAAGACACACTCTACACTGACCTAGCATCACTAACATAACAGAGAAAACCCTATCCCCAGATGAGATTACATCCACAGGTATACCCATTGCCAACAAGTTGATTCTAACTCATAGTGACCCTGTAGGACAGAGTTGAACTGCCCCAAAGGGCTTCCAAGGCTGTAATCTTTCTGGAAGCAGACTGCTACATCTTTCTCCTGTGGAGCGGCTTGTGGGTTCGAACAGACAACCTTTCAGTTAGCAGTCGAATGCTTTAACCACTGCACCACCAGGGCTCCTATCCACAGGTATAGGGGTTATGATTTACAACACATATTTTTGGGGACATGATTCAATCCATAGCAAGTATTAATGTATTAAATATAAACATTTAAAACATACCACAGTTTTTATAACCCTGTATGGTACATAGTCTCCAAATGTGACTTCTAACAATTCTTCCTATCTTTGTAGAGTCATGCTGTTCTTTGAATCCAAGGTGGATGCTATGGATTGAATTGTGTAATCCAAAAAGATATGTTGAAGTCCTAAACCCCAGTACCTGTCAATGTGGCCTTGTTTAGAAATAGAGTCTGTAGATGGCGGAGTAGTCAGATACTTCGGTGGACCCTCTGACAACAAAGACCTAAAAAAGCAAGTGAATCAATTATATATGACAATCTAGGAGCCCTGAACATCTAAGGCAAAGTTGAGGTAGCAGACTGGCAGGGGGAGGGAGAGACGGTTTGGAAGTAGCGTGGAGTTGCCAGACCTGAGGCAGCAAGAGCCAGAGCCCGTCAGGCCTGGTCAGCTCATGGGTGAGCAGTGAGGCAGGCAAGCAGCGGTGCTCCGGAGGCGCGTTTTCTGCACCAGGAGAGACCCAGCACCAGAGTCTACACAGCCACCCAGAACCAGTGAGAAGCAGCCCTGGATCAGCAAAAGATAAGTACTTGTGTATGGCCTACCACGCAGATCAAAAACACCCCCTTTAGGGAAAAACCTCTCTCTCATTTACCTCCCTGCTCCCTGCTCTGCAATGGGTCCCAGACCGGCTTCAGCAATTTACGAGTCCCCTGAGCCGGAAATAGGATCCGTCACATGCCCTGAACCATTCTCCCGGTCTTGGAGAGTGAACAAATTAACAAACAAGGGAAAAATAAACTGCTGGCTCCCCTAAGCCGGGAACCCAGGGTAGGCACAGCTCCTTTGCCTAGGCACAGGCATAAGGGATCCACGGACTTTGAGTGCCTTTCCC
The DNA here is from genome assembly GCF_000243295.1 of Trichechus manatus latirostris. Taxonomy (NCBI): domain Eukaryota; kingdom Metazoa; phylum Chordata; class Mammalia; order Sirenia; family Trichechidae; genus Trichechus; species Trichechus manatus. The sequence goes on along the minus strand of NW_004444041.1, from coordinate 8,106,751 downwards.
CCTGCATAGACTTGTGTGGACCCATTTCAACACAGGCCCTCATTACTGCAGTACAACAGGATATATACCTGAAGTCTAACTGCAACTGTTTCAGCTGTGAAGTGGCAGGTTCGTGACATTTGACACTGCTCTGCCCATTAAGCAGGGTCTTCACCTACCACATCAGGGGCCTGAGGACTGGTGGCTGTACCCATGCCACCTAGCCACCTGCGATAGGGGCCTAAGGATAAGAAGTGCCCCCCAGTCCTTACAGCCAACAGCACTGGGTGCTCATAGTCCAGCTGCAAAACCCAGTCACCTACGCGCTCTAGGGAACAGGGACACACCTTCCTCCTTGGACACTTGGAGGCAGCTGTCAGCCCCCTGCCTTGCTCAGAGTGTGTCCCCCTGCTGCAGCCAGATGCCTGTGCCTACACCAATCTCCTATGCCTGTCTAGGACTATAGGTGAGAGCACACAGTAGGTGAGAGCAACACACTTGGTGGCTATCTGCCTGGGCACCTGAGCTGACTCAACCTGGGTTGACTCTCAGAACACAAATTTAAATGTGCAAAAAATAGAATCCTTTTTTTAAAAATTTTAACTAAATCTTTATTTTATAATAGATTTAGATTTATGGTAAAGTTGTGAGGATACATGCCACACCCAGTTTCTCCTATTAACATCTGACATTTATTATGGTACGTTTGTCACAATTAACAAACCAATATTGATACATTGATCACCTGGCCGAGGTTTCTTGACTGTAAAGTTACTCTTGTTTTCCCTGTTCCATATTGTACCTTTTGGAAGGGAGTCACTATGTGCAGTCCACATAAAATGAGTAGGGAGTTATACTCCATCTCCTTGAGGGCAGAGTATCGCCATAAATTATTTGGAATGCTCCTGCACAGATTTGTCTACTCTGCTTCGTTTATTTACATATTCAATTATATTTATTTATATCAATATGGACTCATGGATATTTATGTTTTAGATTGTAATCCCATACTACTTTATTTTGTTGCTTTTTTCTATGAAGTTTTTATTTTCATTCTTTCCTCTTTTCCTCAATTTTGAGATGAGGAGAGGGCTTACAAAGTGCAAGTGTGTCAGTGGTGGGGGCCTCTGGCCCTGATGCCATCAGCCCTTGCAGTATCCACTACTTCCATGCTGTGCTGAGGGGGCTGGGAATCAGCCTGCCACACCCACACCATGCCAGGGTCCAGGGGATCTCTGTGAGGTTGTCCCTGGCCCTGTCACTGCCTCCTCCAACCAGGAAACCCTCATGTTCCCCTGCTATCCTCTTCTTTATCCCAAGTTAGGGGAATGTTTTCTAGTTTTTTGTATTATTTGATTTTTTTTTTTTTTTTTTTAATTTTGTCTTTGGTTGTAAGAAGATGAGAATCCTCAGGCCCTTCCCCCCTTTTTCTTCTTTTTTGGTTCCTCTAAGGATGCAGACTTTCAAAACACAAAAACTAGGAAGAGACAGGCTGTTTGCCTTGTTCCCTTTCCTTTCCTGAAACCGTAAGCATGGTCTTCTCTAACTGACAAAATGTGTGTGTGTGGAGGGAGAAGCGAGCAGGGCAAGGGAGCAAAGAGGAGAAAAATAGTGGGCAAAAAGTGGTTAACAGATCAAAAATATTCTCTGCTGCCTGTATGTGTGCCAAGCACTACGCTAGACACTGGACTTGCATTACTTCATTTAAACCTCATAACACCCTACGAAGTAGACACTAATTATCTCTATTTTAAGGATGAGGAAATTGAGGCACAGAGAGGTTGATAAGTAGTCTGAGGCCACATGGCCAGTAAGATGCAAAACTAGTACAGAAACCCAAGTCCACCAGACACCTGAGCCGGATTCTTAACCACTTAATCACTGCATGGACACTCAGCCTCGTGTTTACTGAGAGCAAAAGGAAAGCAGTTAAAACAGATCATGGCAGTACTAACATTGTCAGAGTGATGTGGGTAGCCAGGGGGGCAATGGGGTTGGAACTAGTGGTTTTAATAGCTTTGCCTGTCTGGACTTGATCGTTGGACTAGAATGGTGAGCTGGAAACGGATTGCAGGTTTCCCCTCAACCTCAAGGTAGCAAACAATATCATTTCCAGTGTGTTCCACACACTGTGTTCCAATGTGTGTTCTGACATGAAAGGATTGTAATATGTTCTCACTTGAGGTAGCTTCACTGTAATTTTTAGAAGTAAGTGCAGCATGGGTTGTGTTTTCGATATCCATTCAACTCAGTGTGGTAAAGTCAGCATATTATGAAATATTGGGGTTTTCTGATTCCTGCACATCATGAAATCAGGGATAAATAAATAACACAAGTTTACAGTTTTTTAAATTATTTATTCCATGGATAAAAGTTATTTTAAGTGAGAAAGTCAACTTTAATCAGTACCTATCTCTGGAGGAAAATAATTCAGAGATGTAGCTCCTGGGTGTAGGGTAAGGGGGATAAAAGGGAGATGGGGCTCAAAGAGGGGATTGTCTGAGGGTCAGGGTAGGGGGTGGTGAGAAGGAAGTATTTGGCTGGGGATGGAGTAAGCCATGGGGGTGGAAGAGTAGATAAGTAAGGTATTAGACTATGGAAACTGTAAAAATAAGGCATAAAGGGCAAACTGGCCTTGTCTATCTGCCTGCACTTCACTTTGAAATCATTACCCAGAAGCTTCCTGTACTGAACTGAAATCAAAGAAGATTGTTATTCAGTTAACTTTATAACTGTTTAGAAACATTTCAGTTCTTTGATAAACAACAAATACCATCTCTTTTTATCCTCACCGAAGAATGTTTCAGAATATTCATGAGCAGTGATTGCTCCATTGCAAGCTATCCTGAGCAGCACTGTTTTCCTGCATTTGAACTAAACCAGAGGAGATAGAAATGCAAATCATGGTTCTTCAAAAACTTAAACATAGATATACCATATAATCCAGCAATTTCCACTCCTAGGTATATATCCAAAAGAATTGAAAACAGGTACTGAAAAAAATACTTGTACGTGCATGTTCCTAACAACACTATTAACAATAGCCAATAGATGGAAACAACACAAATGTACATGAACCAATGAATGGATAAACAAAATGTAGTATATACACACAATGGACTATATTCAGCCATAAAAAGGAATAAATGATGTCACACAAAATGGCAGAGTAGGAAGCTGTAAGGGTTGGTTCCTCCACTAAAGCAGCTATTGCGCTGGAAAGAGCAACTGGAAGAAACTATTTTGAAACTTTAGAACCTGATCTGACACTTAAAGCAACCAGAGGAGTGCTTAATGAAGAAAGAGGCTGCTGATCTTTCCTAAGTGACCCCCCACCCCAGAAAAAAAAAAAAAACAAACCAAACCCATTGCCATCGAGTAGATTCCAACTCACAGTGACCCTAAAGGACAGGGTAGAACTGCCCTATAGGGTTTCCAAGAAGCGCCTGGTGGATTTGAACTGCTGACCTTTTGGTTAGCAGCTGTAGCTCTTAACCACTACACCACCAGGGTTTCCTGCTAAGTGAACAGTAAGCACAAAACAGCCACCTTCCCGCATTCCTCAGCCCTGCTGTGGAGGTGGGTATAGCAGCCCATGTTGCTGGCGCATCTGGCTTGTTCCAGGGTGGGCAGTAGGAACCTTTTCCTCCAAGGATTTGGATTGTGCATTTTGGTTGGTTTGGCAGTGCCCTAAAGGACTGGCATGGGCATTTGCCAAGATTTCCTTTTGGCTTCCCCCAGTGGCATCTATCAGAAGATTTAAAAGGCCAGTATCCCCTCTTTGTGTGTGTGTGTGTGTGTGTGTGTGTGTGTGTGTGTGTGTGTGTGTGTGTGTGTGAAATCTATGTTAGGTAACTGGATGAATGAAGAGATAACGGAACAGAAGCTTCAATGACCAAACACAACAAGGAATAAACACTTTGCAAAAATAGTTTGGGAAGGTAACAAACGGACAGCTCCAGATCTCAACAAGCAAATATCAGCCATCAGTGAGGAGTGCGCAGCAATCCTTGAAATAAAAGACTGTCAACCAAAAACTCTATATCAGGCAAAACTATCCTTCAAAAATCAAAGAGAAATTCAGACATTTATAGATAAACAAAAAGCTAAGGGAGTTCATTACCAGTAGAGCTGCCCTGTAAGAAATGCTAAAGGGAGTCCTTTGGGCTGAAATAAAAAGACACTAGAAGGTAACGTGAAGCCATAAGAAAAAATAAAGAGCACTGGTAAAGGTAACTACATAGGTAAATACTAAAGGCAGTATTATTCTACTTTTGGTTCGTAACTCCTCTTTTTTTCCTATATGATTTAAAATGCAAATGCTTAAGACAATAATTACAAATCTAGGTTAATGGGCACACAATGTGTAAATATGTAATCTCTGCCAATAACAAGAGTGAAGTGACAGAGAAGTATACGGGCAGAGTGTTTGTATACTATTGAAACTAATTCGATATTATTCAAACTAGGTTGCTATAAGTTTAAGATGCTAACTGTAATCCTCAAGGTAACCACTAAGAAAATAACTGGGAGACAGCCCAAGATGGCAGCTTAGTCAGACACACCATGCTGTCCCCCTACAGCAAAAACCCGAGAAACCAAGTAAAACAGATACAGATGACAATCTTGGAACCCCGAGCAGCAAATGGAAGGATAAAGAATTACATCGAACACCAAATGGGAGGGTTTTTATTGACTAATTTTTGGAATTAGATTGCCAGGCCTTTCTCCCTAGTCTCTCTTAGTATGGAAGCTCCGCTGAAACCTGTTCAGCATCATAGCAGCAGGCAAACCACCACTGACAGACAGGTGGTGGTTACACATGAGGTACATTGACTGGGAATTGAGCCTGGGTCTCCCACATGGAAGGGAGAATTCTGCCGCTGAACTACCGGGGATGTTTTAAGAATTTTTTTCCCAAGATAAAAACTATTCCAAGATGAAACCCACCTTCACCCTTCCTCGTGACTCTCTTGATTACCTGTCTCTATAGAATAGTCAGAATGGTCCTTTGGGATTAGCTGGAACACAAAAGGTAGGGGCATTTCTTAACCATCACTGCTTTCTGGGAGCACAATGGGTTACTGAACCTAGCAAAGAAGTAGAGAGTGCCATGGGTGTCAGAACTATTTAAAAGGTTGGAGAGTGGAGGTATGTCTGACCTCCACCTCATAGGAATTAGTTTTGGGCTGATCCTGGTCATTATGCCCCCTGAAGTTAGACAGGTACTACCACTACTACTACCACCATTTTACAGTACAACACGAACAAATTTAAGGAGGCAAGAGCACAGAAAGTGTGTTAGTTTATTAGTGCTGCTGTAACACAAATACCATAGTAAACCAAAAAAACCAAACCCATTCATGTTGAGTTGATTTTAACTCTTAATGACCCTGTAGGACAGAGTAGAACTGTCCCATAGGGTTTCCAAAGCTATAATCTTTATGGAAGCAGACTGCCACATCTTTTCCTGCAGAGCAGCTGGTGGGTTCGAACCATCAACCTGTCAGTTAGCAACCAAGTTCTCTAACCACTGCACTACTAGAGTGCCTTAAATACCATAGTAGGTAGCTTTAAAGAGCAGAAATTTATTTTAGAAGTCTAAATTCAGAGCACCAGCTATAGGAGAAGGCTCTCTTTCTGTCAGCTCTGGGGAAGATCCTTGTCTCTTTCAGCTTCTGCAGCCCCACCTTTACTTGGTTCCTTGGCAGTCTTCACGTGGCATCTGTTTTCCCCAGTTTGTGTTTGCTTGTCTCTGCATTCTTGATATAATTCAGAAGTGATTAGGTTTAGGACATACCCTATACTGACATGGCTTCATTAAGATGGCAAAGAAAATCCTATTTTCAAATAGGATTACATCCACAAGTATAGGGGTCAGGACACCAACACATAATTTTTGGGGCACAATTCAATCTATAACAGAAGGGAAGAATGGAAAGTAGAATGATATAATGGGAGAATAGGTGGAGTGGGAAATAAAAAATAGGTAAGCAGGCCAGATGTGGGAGTCTTTGACTATAAGGATGGGTACTTTGCATTTATTCTCTAACTAATGGGGAGCCATGGAAGGTTTTAAGGAAGGCTGTGGCATTATCAGGTCTGTGCTTACCAAGAATCTAAAGAGTCTTCTCTATCAGGGATGACTCAGGTCAAGGCAGAGCCTCTCCAGTTTACATTGTGTTAGGCTGGTGTTTCCAAGACTGGCTCAGCCTTCAGGGACTGTGGAAAGAGTTTCATTGGCCTCCACTTCCCTGTTGGATTTTGGCCTAGCTCAGGGAAAACATTTCTACCATTCTACAAATATGAGTGTGGTCTTTCCAAGACAGACAACAGCTGCTCTGTGGACTGGCTGAGGAACCTGCCAGGGCCTTGAGATGTTTAACTCTTCCATTCACACTTAATTTCAGCACAGTTACCAGAGAAAGGCAGGTTTCCTAGATTCCTAACTCAGCCCACTAATCACCTAGAACTCAGTAGGGAAAGCAACTATGAGGCCAGCAAGGAGCAGACTGAAGAGGGATAATTCAAATGAATCAATTGCAACTGTATAAGCCCAGATTCCCAGGGAAATCTGGGAGGGGTGTGATGGTGTCATGGATTGAGTTGTGTCCCCCAAAAATATCTGTCAGCTTGGCTGGGTCATGATTCCCAGTATTGTATGATTGTGTTATCTGATGTGATTTCTTTATGTGTTGTAAACTCTGTCACTATGATGAGATTATATGTGATCTCCTTATGTATTGTAAATTCTATCACTGTGATGAGGTTATACTGATGAGGTTGACAAGATTAGTGTCTTAACGCAATCTCTTTTGAGATATAAAAGAGAGAAGCGAGCAGAGACACATGGGAACCTCATACCACCAAGAAAGCAGTGCTGGGAGCAAAGCGTGTCCTTTGGACCTGAGGTTCCTGCGCAGAGAAGCTCCCAGACCAAAGGAAGACTGATGACATGGACTTTCCTCCAGAACCAATAAAGCGTTCCCCTGGAGCTGATGCCCTGAATTTGGACTTGTAGCCTACTGGTCTGTGAGAGAATAAATTTCTCTTTGTTAAAACCATCCACTTGTGGTATTTCTGTTGGAGCAGCACTAGATGACTAAGACAGATGGGAAGGAGAAAAAGAGGGTGCTTACCCAGGTTAGGTTCAAAGACATTACTTTATAATATAATTTTGACTCTAAGTGTACTCCAGTGGTAATAAGAGCACATTAAATATTTACCTAGGCAACTGCAATTTGTTCACTAGGACAAAAATCCTGTGAAGTCCTTTATGGAGGTTACCCTCTTCATCTTAGTTCTCCAGGAAAGTCTCTTATCTTGAACAGCTCCAGGGCTAACAACCCTCTCCTTATGTCAGAGGGAAAAAGAGTAACATCTTATTGCCCAGAGTAAACAGAACAAGAACTGATAGAGGAAGCATGTGACCTGTATGTGATTGCAAGCTTGTGTTGCTAACAAACATTTTCTATGCTTATAAAAATATAGTAAGGAATGCAAACAACCTATGGTTAAACCCATGGAATGTTTTTGAACTAATATTTCTTGAGTACTTCCTTTGTGCTAGGCACCTGATTAAAACACTTTATATTCGTGTTGTGCAATATGGAAGCCAGTAGCCACGTGTGGCTATTGAATACTTAAAATGTGGCTAGTCCAAATTGAGATGTGCTGAAAGTAAAATACACACCGGATTTCAAAAAATTAGTATGAACAAGAATGTAATATATCTCATTAATAATTTTTGTTGATTACATATTGAAATCATAATATTTTAGATATATTGGTTTAAATAGAATACATTATTAAAATTAATTTTATGTGTTTCTCTTTACTTTTTAAAATATGGCTACTGAAACGAAAAAACCAAACCTGTTGCCGTCGAGTTGATTCCGACTCATAGTACTCATAGTGACCCTATAGGACAGAGTAGAAGTGCCCCATAGAGTTTCCAAGGAGCAGCTGGTGGATTCAAACTGTCGACCTTTTTGTTAGCAGCTGTAGCTCTTAAGCGCTACACCACCACAGTTTCCAATATGACTACTAGAAAATTTAAAATTACTTAAGTGGCTCACCTTTGTGGTTTGCATTATAGTTCTATCGGAGAGCAGGTTTTGATAATCTCCATATGACATCCCCATATCAACCTTATAGCACAGACTATTATTAGGTCCATTTTACTGAAGAAGACACTGCCGAGATGTAGCCACGTCAGGTAACTTGTCCAGCATTAGTTAAGTGGTAGGGCTGTGATTCAAACCCAGACTGGTCTTAGCCACTATATTGTCTCTTTGGCTTGATTTATGATTCAAAATTTTTCTAGGTGACTCAGGGGAGGAACTCTGGGTTAAGATGTGTTTCCCCTCTGTTTGCATGAGCTTGGGTGATTATCTTAATTTCCTTGTGTCATTAAACACAAGTGTAATGAGTCTAATAATCTACTAATGCATTCCTGTTTTATTTGAATGGCTTCTTTGACTTCGCAACCTATGGAAACAAAGATTCAGTTCAACTTAACATAAATTAATGTACAATTATGAAAAGGCCCAAATAAACACCATCAAATATGTTAAACATTATGTTTGGAGTAACACCAGAATTAATGGATATAACGCATTTTAACTTCTCCACTTGTAAAATGAGAATAATAACATTCACTTTATGCTTAATAGATTAAAGATACGGTATGGTTTTTAACTGGTATTATTTATAAGATTGGGGCCTGTACATATGATTATTTTTCAAGTATTTTTACGAAGGTTTCTTTACAACATCTTACACGTAAAGAATCTTGTACAATTCGAATGATTCTAGACCAAGAAAATCGTATCAATTCTAGAAATAAAAACAAGAGAAAGCAAATCTAGTGCCATTGTTAACTATTTCATTTCTCTTAGTGTCTTATTTAAGGAGCCCTGGTGGCTCAATGGTAAAGAGCGTGGCTGCTAACCGAAAAGTTGTAGGTTTGAACCTACCAGCTGCTGTGCAGGAGAAAAGATCAGGCCATCTGCTCCTGTAAAGACTCCGAACCGAACCTGACTCGTTGCCGTTGAGTCGATTCCAACTCATAGTGACGCTATATGGCCTAGGAAACCCTATGAGGCAGTTCTACTCTGTCCTGTAGAGTTGCTTTGAGTCAGAATCGACTTGATGGCACACAACAACAGCAGCATTGTCCTATTTTAACTACTCTGGTGGGAATTCCCATCCTCCTGAAGACACATCAAATGTTCCTATGTGGAATTCTTTCAATGCATATATTGATCATAATCTGAGCCCTACTCAGGAAAGCAGCTCATCCTTTGAGGCCATAGGTGACCCTTGAAAGCCCGAAGCAGGATTTTTGGTATCATCTATATTCAGACACGAGACTCCAAAGAATAATCTCTATTCACATCTGAGTACAGCTGACAAGAAAGCATGAGGCCTAGAATCCTCTTCAAGCTAAGTTCACATAAATTTGCCAATGGCCTGCTCTATCCAGTATCTGTCACTGTAGCTCTGGCTCCTTACCTCACCAGCTGCTGCATATTTTTGTTCTTATTACTGCAAACTATCTTGGCTTTGAAGAAGGTATTGTTTCAGCATTCCACAACCTACAATTTGTTCTTTGAAGTTATGTCTCAGTGCCACCTAGTAACTTTTTTTTTCTCCACTTCAGAATCAGATCACTGGCTAATCTTATCCTTTAATTCATGACACTCCATTATCATTTACAAGCCCCCTCTCATTATTCATTATCCATTTCTTTTCGTTCCCATTCTCCTACCATTCCTCTGCCCTTTCCACTGGCAATCGTTCTTATGTGTTTGAAGCAAATCCTTCCCTCCATATGAGTTCTTGTAAAATGTATATTGTTGTTTTATGTACATGCATTTTAAATTTACATAAATGACATTGTAGTATAAATCTCATTCAGTTCCTTTTTTCACTGATCACCACATTTTAAAAAGTCTGTGTTGCTAAGTGTATATCTAGACTGTTGCTTCTAATTTACCTGAATTTAGAGACCATCTCAAGAATAGATTTGACCCATTGCACTAATGGCCAAAGACCAAGCAAGTTGTGGAATGACATCAAAGACATCATACATGAAGAAAGCAAAAGGTCATTAAAGAGACAAAAAAAAAAAAAAAAAAAAAAAAGACCAAAATGGATGTCAGAGGAGACTCTGAAACTTGCTTTTGAATGCAGAGTAGCTAAATGGAAAGGAAGAAATGGAGTAAAAGAGCTGAACAGAAGATTTCAAAGGGTGGCTCAAGAAGACAAAGTAAAGTATTATAGCAAAATGTGCAAAGATCTGAAGTTAGAAAACCAAAAGGGAAGAATACACTCAGCATTTCTCAAGCTGAAAGAACTGAATCAAAAATTTAAGCCTCGAGATGCAATATCGAAAGAGTCTATGGGCAAAAAATTGAATGACACAGGAAGCATCAAAAGAAGATGGACGGAATACAGTGATTGTACCAAAAAAAATTGGTTGACGTTCAACAATTTCAGGAGGAAATGATGGTACTGAAGCAAGAAGTCCAAACTGTACTAAGAGGCATTGGCAAAAAACAAGGCTCCAGGAATTGATGGAATACAAACTGAATCAGTTCCAATTCATGGTGACTTTATGTATAAGAGAACAAAATGTTGCCCAGTCCTGCACCATCCTCACAACTGTTGATATGTTTGAGCCCATTGTTGCAGCTGTTGTTGTCAATCCATCTCATTGAGGGTTTTCCTCCTTTCTGCTGACCCTCTACTTTACAAAACATGATATCATTCTCCAGCAATTTGTATTTTCTGATGGCATGTCCAAAGTAAGCAAGAAGTTTCAACATTGTCACTTTTAAGGAGCATCCTGGTGGTACTTCCTCCAACACTTCCTTGTTCATTCCTCTGCCAGTCCACGGTATATTCATTATTCTTCCCCAATGCCACAGGTTGAAGGCATCAGTTCTCTTCTACCTTTTCATTTTCCAGCTTGCACATGCATATCAGGCGATTGAAAAGGCCATGGCTTAGGTCAGGTGCACCATAGTCATCAAAGTGACATCTTTGCTTTTTAAAATGTTGAAGAGGTCTTTTGCAGGAGACTTGCAGGCGGATACTATTATTTTCCTCATTTTGAAAGCAGGAAATCAATGAAGCCACAAAAGCTTAAGTTACTTGCCCAGGACTGCATAATTATTAAGTGGCAGAGACAAGATGCAACTACAGGGCTCTCCACTGTGCAACAGAATAGATGGCTGAATGCACACAGCAAATGTGAAGATGCTGGAACTAGCACTGTCAGGGTTTGATGATAACCAGATATTTAATAGATTTGCAAATATGAAGCTAATTTATTTGCAGAGAGTTTGAAAATGTGATTATCGCTGACTACAAAAATGATCCCACCATAGCAGTCATGGAGGCCTGGTGGCACGTTGGTTAAGCGTTTGGCTGCTAACCAAAAGGTAGGCAGTTCGAATCTACCAGCTGCACCTAGAAAACCCTATGGGGGCAGTTCCACTATGTCCTATAGGGTCGCTGAGTTGGAATCTACTCATGGCAATGGGTTTGGTTTGGTTTTGGTATAGCAGTCATATTTTAACTACTGCAATAATTTTGGGACAAGAGAATGCCATGCTGCTGTTTCCTCGGGAAGCAATGCTTATATTTAAATCAGGGTCACTCAGAAGTAGCAGGAGAATTTCCAAACCACAACTTCATGCAATCCTATTACGCGTGCACCTGCCTACCCAGGCCAGCTGTAAGGTAACCATGGGACAGTGTCGCTCTCATTTAATTGTTAGAAATGGGTCGAGGCAAAAGAATCAAATACCACACGAGCTGGAAGGGACTCTGGAAATCTGCTGGGGACTAGATACAAATCTCCCATCTTCAATTTACGGAAGTGATGAGGCCCAGGGAGTTCCAGGACCTCCAGGAAAACAAATCTGTGCTAAAAGGCTTTCTTGCCATTTAGAATTCAGTCTATTCCTTTTCTTTTTTCTGTCTCTTGCTATTTCTTTCTCTCTCCCTCTGCTTTCTCTTCATTCCTTCAACATTAAAAAAAAAAAAAAAGGTAGTGAGCAAAAAAGGTGTGGCTCATCCTACAGTTGAGTTTCAGTGGGAAGAAGATGAACACCCCTTCACAAAAGATTAAAAGATAATTAAACCAAGGACCGGGTCCTTTTCACATGCCCAGCCGCGATCCACCGCCGTCGGGAAAGGCAAGAGCTAGGTCCTGGTTGGGGCTGTGCGAGGGCGCGCACAGGAGCGGCCCGCGCCCGGGGAGATGCAGGGCTGCGCGTGGCTACGCGGTCTCCTAGCGACCGGACCGGCCAGCTGGGAACACAAACCACCCAAGCCCAGGCCGTCGCGCGGGACCCAGGGACACCATGGCGGCCCATCGGCGGATGTTCCGGCCCGTGGGGCAGGACCCGCTGCCCGTGGGCGTGAACTGCAGGCCCTGGTAAGCGAGCCGCGCAGGGCCGAGGACGTACCCCACGGGTGCCGCATGGGGGCGCATGGATCCCGTGTAGTGGCGCAACCTCCCCACCCCCAAGCCCCACGCCCTGGAAGACTCGGCAGGAGGTCTCGCCCGCCTTTCCTCCTTAATGCGCCATCCACTTATATAATTAGATGTAATATAAAATAACAGCGCAAGACGCTCCTCAGCCCAAAAGACCTTTCTTCTGCTATTCTCACAACACTTCCATTCAAGATAAGAAGCTGATGGCCAGAGTCAACTGTGGAGGCTGGCTTAGCTGAGGACTCTGAGGTCTTTTGCCTAGATCCACTCGGGTTTTCCTTTGGTTAGCGGTCTGTTCCACCAGACAATCTGGGCAGAAGGGGATTACCTAATAAGCAAGGTAAACACGGGCTTACTTGTGCTTACTTCCTAATCTGTAGTGACCGATTTCACCTGTTTTTCAGATGAAACCCAGATGAAAAACAGGTGAAATCGGTCACTACAGACTAGGGAGTAAGCACAAGTAAGCCTGTTCTTACCTTCTTGACTGGGTCATCAGTCCCTGTCAGGGATTGTAAATTTGAAAAGAGGCTTTGATTTTGTAGGAAGGTGCTGTGGGATTGGGAGAGAGACAGATGCCAGGAATACCTAGAAGCAGAATCTTTGATGTGAAAAAATGTGAAATTGTTCACTACAGATGATCTGATAAGCAAGGTGAGCACCGTGCTTACCTTGCCTATTTGATAATCTGCCCCTGAGCCCGGGGCACCTGGACCCCTGGATCCAATTTGAAGGTCTGATGCACGTGGAGCCTTTAGTCATCCAGCTGGTCACTTTTGCCAAGCTGAGCGGTGTTTGAGGGAGTGCTTCAGGTACCTGGGAGGTCTGTTGCCATTTTGGTGTCACAGCCAAGGGGCAAAAGCACCAGGCTTTTTGCCTATGCTGATTCTTTGGGCTATTTATGAGAACCTCCAACCATTTGATTAGCAGCCAAGCACATTAAATTGTTTGTGACACCCAGGGACTTTGGGATATGGAGGTAAGACAGAATAAATAAGACAGGAGAGGGGCTTTGCACAGACCAGTGATAATATGCCATGAACTAGGAGCGTGGTTAACTCAACCCTCTTTATATGGAGTCTTCTTCCCTGACTCCCCCCTCCCCCCTCTCCCCCCCCCAAAAAAAATGGTGGCAGCTAGCCTCATACTATCTCCTCCTCCCACCCCAGTCCTTTCAGTCCATATGACCAGGCATGTTCTCTTCCAGGTTCAAAGAGAATCTCCCTTCCAGGTGTTTCACAAAGCACAAGAACAGGCACAAGCACAAGAATACTTCCCTGAACAGCCGGCAATGGATATTTGTGAGGAAGGGGCTGGACGACTTCAGGAAAGGTTGTCCCCCTTGCCAAGGTCTGATCACAAAGGGCCCTCGGGAAGGCTTTCTTCCCCTGATTTATCACCGAGTTCCCCTACCTGCCCCAAAGACGAGGCAGAACAAGCTGCCCAAGGAAGCAGCTGTGTTTCCCAAGCTCTCACCAGCCCAGCAAGCACGGAAGGCATTTATTGAGGACATCGAAGCCCGCCTGGCCAGGCATCCCTTGGCCCTCTACCCGAATCTGGAAGAAGATATACCTGTAGAGGTAATGTCCTGTTCTAGGTTTGTGGGAGGGGCTTTACTGGTGCCTTGAAAGGATGGGGGAAATTGTTCAGTCTTACTTTTGACGCTTTAGCTTGGTGTTAGGAGGTTTCATAAGTATGTGCTGACTGGTGGATAGAAGGCATATGACAAAATGGGAGGTCACAGGCAAAGTCCTGAGTGGAGGCCTGGGTGGCGCTAATGGTCAAGTGCTGGACCATAAGCCAAAAGGTTGGGTGGTTCGAACCCACCCAGAGGCATCTGGAAAGAAGGGTCTGGTAATCTGCTTCTGAAAGGTCACTGCCATGAAAACCCTATGGAGCAGTTCTACTCTGCCACACATTCGGTCACCATGAGTTGGAATCAACTTGATAACACTTAGTTTTACTGGTTAGGGGAAGCCCACCAAATTCAGGCTGGGATTGGGCAGCTGCTCCATTATAGCACCAGTCTCCCAGGCTTCTTCTGACTTTCTGCTCCATCATCCTTAGCACATGTCTCTTCTCCTGTGGTCTCAAGATGTCTTCTGCATCTCCAGGCATCAAGTCTGTGTTTCAAGCAAGGGAAGGGACAAAGGTTAAAGGGTGCATGCCAGCTAACTCTGTCCTTCTGATTAGGTAAATAATAGCTTTCCCAGGAGACTTCTCCTTACATCTCATCCATCTGACTACTAGGGAGTCCAGAAAATTGAGTTTCTTAATTGGGCATTGCAGCTTGAACAAAATCCAGGTTCTGTTGAATTAAGGAAGAAGGGCAGAATGGATATTGGGCAGGCAAGTAGCAGTGCCTTCTACCCCACCCTCTATTCCACAGCCTGTTCCCTACACAGAGAGCTCTGCAGTCATTCAGAAAGTCATCCTATCATGTCCCTCCTCTGTTCGAAGCCCTCCAGTGGCCCCTTCTCACTCAGAGTAACGCCAGAGTTCTTGTTGCATCTGAAAGGCCCCTCAGGCTCTGCTCTCGGCCCTGCTCCTGCTCTGCTTTCTCTCCAAACTCACCACCTACTCCTCCAACCTCACTCACTCCATTCCAGCCTCTTGCCCCCTGACTGTTCTGAGACCATTACCCGTATGTCCTGCTTCAGCCTTCTGTACTTGTTCTTGAGTCTGGGACACTTGCCCCAAGGTATCTGCTTGGCTTGCGCCTTCCCTTCCTTCAAATCTTGACAAATGTCACCTTACTGAAGAGACCTGTATAAAATAACAGAGTCCCTGGGTGACGGAGAAACCTTGGTGGTGTAGTGGTAAAGGTCAGCAGTTTGAATCCACCGGGTGCTCCTTGGAAACCTTATGGGGCAGTTCTACTCTGTCCTGTAGGGTCACTATGAGTCAGAATTGACTCAACTAGAAAGGGTTTGGTTTTTAGGTTTTGGGTGATGCAGGCAGTTAACATGCTTGCTGCTAACCAAAAGACTGGCACTTTGAGTCCACCAAGACATGCCTTGGAAGAAAGGCCTGGTGATCTGCTTCTGAAAAATCAGCCATTGAAAAGTCTATGGAGTACAGTTCTACTCTGACACACATGGGGTTGCCATGAGTCGGAGCTGACTTGACAGCAACTGTTTTTTTTTTTTTTTTTTTAATATAAAATAGCACTTCTCTTCCACCCTCATGTTCCATTCCTTACTTACCATGCTCTATTTTTTCATCATAACACTTATCACCACCAGGCCCCTTACTAGGATAAAAGCACTAGAAGGCAGGACTTTATCTCTTTCTTACACTGTGTACCACCAATACCTGGCATATGGTAAACCTGTTACCAGTTGCTGTTGAGTTGATTCCAACTCATAGCAACCCCATGTATTACAGAGTAGAACTGCTCCGCAGAGTTTTCTTGGTTATAATCTTAACAGAAGTAGATCACAAGGTCTTTCTTCCAAGGTGCTACTGGGTGGATTTGAACTACCAAACTTTCAGTTAGTAGCTGATTGCTTAACCATTTGTGCCACCTAGGGACTCTATATTAGAATTCAGGGAAGCCATTTTTTCAGTCTGTTTTTCTTCCCTCCAAGGCAATTTTGTGTTTGTAGCTCTTGTTGAAGGTGCTGGAAGTGCTAGATCCTCACAGGAAGCTGGAGGACACATGGGCTTATTGTCAGGACATCAGGAAAAGGATGAAGGAACCCACAAAGCGTTTAAACAAACATTCTACAGAAGTCTCTCCGAGATCGTAAGTATTATCCTAGTAACTTCTGGCTCATCCCTGTCAGCTGGTGAAATATTCTAGGAATTACCTTCCCAAAGCTTCTCATCGTTAGAATAATCTAGAGAAACCAAAGTAATTAAGTTCTTGAGGAGAGAAAGGAGTCCTGGGCTCCACTGTGATTAACGCTTATTTCTTAGATGGATGTGATTTATCCAGCAATGGAGCAAACAAGCATTGTGTCTGCATGACTCCAGAAGAACTATCTGGCAATTGGAAAACTGCAGAAAACCCTTTTAATTAGCCTAAAATGGTTCTTTGAATTATCTATGGTAGAAGCTCTCTTATTCAACATAATTGGGACTGGTAGTTGGTTGAATAACAAATAAAAGAAAGTTAATACAGGGAATTGTAAAAAGATGAAACTTAAGTACTTTGAAGCATTTTAATGTCTTTCTTCCAAGATGCCTCTGGGTCGATCTGAAACATAACTAAAACATAACTTGCTAGTTCACATTCACTTGTTAGTCTTTTAATGTAAAGCCTTTTCTCTGAGTATGGATCTGCTGCTTAGAGTTCCTGCTTGTCTTTTTGTATAAACCACACCAGTGATGCATGTTCTATGATTTCCAGTTTCTAGTTCTTTAAAGTAGAAAGATGACTTTGATACACTTGAGAGTCGATCTGAGATTTTTTACAAATATTCTACAATAATTTTTGCCCATACCTAATATGATGAAAATTATTTAATAAGAAGTTCACCTTCATGGAACCTTTCCAAAGCATTGAGCTTAATTTTCGTGGAAACAACTCTCTTTTGTATCACACTCTTGTTTTCTTAATTCACATAATATTTAATTAAATATTGTAAACATAATAAATATGTTTGACATAAATAGATTCAGAATAAAACATTTGACTTTTGAAATCAGATGGCTTCACTGGTGGGAGCTGAAGAGTGTGGGTTATCTAGAGAGCAGCCCTATCCGCAGCACCACCAACATTTACAGAGGTGTGGACCACAGTCCGTGTGTCTGGTATGAGCTTGTAGAGCTTTGTGAGTCATGTGAGTTACCTACATGTTGGTGGATTAAGGGAAAATCCACTGTATTAAGTTATTTATGTTCGTTAGGGGGAGACACATCTTCCCCACACCTGACATTTCTTCCTAGGTGAGGGGAACTCCACTGTTGTGACACTTCTGGCCCCTCAGCCCATTCTATCACTCTACCCGCTGGTGAATTTGGGGAGAACAACTGGGCACGCTCATGTCAACTCTGCCCTTCTTTTACTTGGGAGCCAGACAGCCCATGGGAAGCACACATTCTCTTCTGTTCCTCCCTTCTTTTTAGGGGGCTGAGGGAAAGAATCTGCCAGCTTCTGGGTTTCAGTGAGCAAGTTCTCTTGGACCTAAAAGCCATGTCCTCTACATGGCTGCGGCCAATAATATGGACAATATTTTGGCCTTAGTCTTTGCTCTGTATATTATTTTTCAAGTTGCTCAGAACCCAGGCAGGGAAGACGGGGGAGTGTTATATGTAGAGATCCCCTTGGAGATTCCAACAGTGTGGATCATTGTGGTCCTGTGAGCATCTTTGGATTCTTGGCCTCAGTGAACCATTCGCTTGTTCTCTTTATGCAAAAAATCAACAATATTATTGAGCATCTCCTACGGGCCATGGAAAATTCTAGATTGTGGGGACACTGTGATATAAACAAGATAAGTCCCCTCTCCTCATGGTGTTGGCAAACTGCCATGGGAGACTGCCATTGAATCAATATAGAGGCTATGAGCCTCAGTTTATGATTTGTTACTTTTATTTCTATTTATATCTGACTGCAAGCCCCCATCCCACTGGACAGTAAGACGTTTATTCTTGGTCATTATTTGTACCGCAAGAAAGTGGGAATAGGTCCCCAGTAATTGCAGGATTGATCGTTAACCTCTTTCTGTCTTTGGGACTCTTTTCTCTTGATCCTTTCTGTCATTGGCATACTGTATATACCCTGGCTATGCACCCGCACCTCTGTTCCCACCCCAACCACAGCACTTAGCTTAATTGCTTCAATGAGCTTGGACTTCTACACAATATAGTGTGCCTTTCACTTTAGGCAGTTTCCTCGGTCAGTCTTACAAAAATGTTCAAGGTAAGAAATTACAAATGAATCTACTTGAAATAGGAGAAGGTAAAAGTGTAGAGTGAAGGAACACAAATTAGTATCTTTATAAATTATCCTGTCACCAAATGAATATATAATTACATAATGATGAGTTTTTTCATCAGCATATATATTCGTTTTCTGTGGCTGCTATAACAGATTACCACAAACTTGGTATTTTGAAACAACAGAAATTTATTGTCTCACAGTTCTGAAGGCCAGAAGTCTGAAATCAGTATTATTGGGCTGAAATCAAGGTGTCAGCAGGGCCTCACTCCTTCTGGAGGCTCTGGGGGAGAATCTGTACTTGCCTGTTTTAGCTTCTGGTGGCTCGTGGCATTCCTTGGCTTGTGGCTACATCACTCTAGTCTTCAAGCCCAGCGTCTTCAAATCTCTCTGCCCCATTTTTACATCAAGTTCCCCTTTTTATTTACTTTTTATTGTGCTCTAGGTGAAAGTTTACAGCTCAAGTTAATTTCTCATACAAAAATTTATACATATATTGTTATGTGACCCTAGTTGCTATCCCTATAATGTGACAGCACACTCCCCCTTTCCACCTCAAGTTTCCTGTGTCCATTCAACCAGCTCCTATCCCTTCCTGCCTTCTCATCCTGCCTCCGGACAGGAGCTGCCCATTTAGTGTTGTGTATCTACTTGAACTAAGAAGCACGCGCTTCACAAGTATTATTCTATGTTTTATAGTCCAGTCTAATCTTTGTCTGAAGAGTTGGCTTCGGGAATGATTTTAGTTCTGGGTTACCAGAGGGTCTGGGGGCCATGTCTTCTGGGGTTCCTCTAATCTCAGTCAGAGCATTAAGTCTGGTCTTTTTACAGGAATTTGAGTTCTGCACCACACTTTTCTCCTGCTCCATCAGGGACTCTCTGCTGTGTTCCCTGTCAGGGCCATCATTGGTGGTAGTCAGGCACCATCTAGTTCTTCTGGTCTCAGGCTGATGGAGTCTCTGGTTTATGTGGCCCTTTTGTCTCTTCGGCTAATATTTTCCTTGTGTCTTTGGTATTCTTCCTTCTCCTTTGCTCCAGGTGGGTTGAGACCAATTGATGCATCATAGATGGCCGCTTGCAAGCTTTTAAGACCTCAGACGCCACTCACCAAAGTGGGATGCAGAACATTTTTTTAATAAACGTTGTTATGCCATTGACCTAGATGACCCCCGAAACCATGGTTCCCAGACCCCAACCCCTGCTAGTCTGTCCCTTGAAGTGTTTGGTTGTGTTCGGGAAACTTCTTAGCTTTTTGTTTAGTCCAGTTGTGCTGACTTCCCCTCTATTGTGTGTTGTCCTTCCCTTCACCCAAGATGATTCTTGTCTACTCTCTAGTTAGTGAATCGACTCAATGGCAACAGGTATCTAGTTAGTGAATTCCCCTCTCCCTCCCTCCCCACCCTCATAACCATCAAAGAATGTTTTCTTCTGCGTTTAAACCTTTTCTTGAATGCTTATAATAGTGGTCTCATACAGTATTTGTCCTTTTGCGCTGACTGATTTCACTCAGCATAATGCCTTCCAGATTCATCCATGTTGTGAGATGTTTCTCAGATTCTTCATTGTTCTTTATCGTTGCATAGTATTCCATTGTGTGACTATACCATAATTTGTTTATCCATTCATCCGTTGATGGGCTCCTAGGTTGTTTCCATCTTTCTGCTATCATGAACAGCCCTGCAGTGAACATGGGTGTGCATATATCTATTCGTGTGACGGCTCTTATTTTTATAGTTATATATTCCAAGGAGCAGGATTGCTGGATCGTATGGTACTTCTATTTCTAGCTTTTTAAGGAATCACCAAATTGATTTCCAAAGTGATTGTACCATTTTACATTCCCACCAGCAGTGTATAAGTGTTCCAGTCTCTCCACAACCTCCCCAACATTTATTATTTTGTGTTTTTTTGGATTAACACTAGCCTTGTTAGGGTGAGATGGTATCTCACTGTAGTTTTGATTTGCATTTCTCTAATGGCTAATGATCGTGAGCATTTCTTCATGTGTCTATTAGCTGCCTGAATGTCTTCTTTGGTGAAGTGCCTGTTCGTATCCTTTGCCCATTTTTTAATTGGGTTATTTGTCTTTTTGTTGTTGAGGTTTTGCAGTATCTTGTAGATTTTAGAGATTAGACCCTTATTGGATTTGTCGTAGCCAAAAATTTTTTCCCAGTCTGCAGCTTGTCTTTCTACTCATTTGGTGAAGTCTTTTGATGACCATAAGTGTTTGATTTTTAGGAGCTCCCAGTTATCTAGTTTCTCTTCTGGTGTTTGTGCATTGTTAGTTATGTTTTGTATTCTGTTTATGCCATGTATTAGGGCTCCTAGTGTTGTCCCTATTTTTTCTTCCATGATCTTTATCGTTTTAGATTTTATATTTAGGTCTTTGATCCATTTTGAGTTAGTTTTTGTACGTGGTGTAAGGAATGGGCCTTGTTTCTTTTTTTTGCAGATGAATATCAAATTATGCCAGCACCATTTGTTAAAGAGATTGTCTTTTCCTCATTTAATGAACTTTGGGCCTTTGTCAAATATCAGCTGCTCGTAGGTAGATGAATTTACGTCTGATTTCTCAATTCTGTTCCATTGGTCTATGTATATCTGTTGTTGCACCAGTACTAGGCTGTTTGGACTACCATGGTGGTATAATAGGCTCTAAAATCAGGTAGTATGAGGCCTCCCATTTTGTTCTTCTTCTTGAGTAATGCTTTACTTATCCTGGGCCTCTTCCTTTTCCATATGAAGTTGGTGATTTGTTTCTCCATCTCATTAAAAAAATGTCATTGCAATTTGGATTGGGATTGCATTGTATCTGTAGATTGCTTTGGGTAGAATTGACATTTTCACAATGTTGAATCTTCCTATCCATGAGCAAGGTATGTTTTTCCACTTACGTAGGTCTCTTTTGGTTTCTTGCAGTAGTGTCTTGTAGTTTTCTTTGTATAGGTCTTTTAACCTTCCCCTCTTTGTGTGTGTCAAGCCACCTTCTACTGTTTTTGTTTTTGTTTTATAAGGACACTTGTGGAATGGGGTCGCTATGAGTCAGAATCATTCGATGGCAACTCATAGCGACAGTTTATGATAGCATTTAGGGCCCACCCAGATAATCCAGGATAATCTCCCCATTTCAAGATCCTTAATCACATCTGCAAAGACCCTTTTTCCAAATAAGGTAACATTCACAGGTCCCGGGATTAGGACTTCATATCTTTGGGGACCATTATCACCTTACCACAGCATACATGCATGTGATAGTATCTTCCATCTTTAAAACAACATCCCTTGATTGATCACATAGTCCCTTCCTTTCTTTAGAGAAAAATTTGAGAGAGGCATATATACTCGCGTCCTGTTCTGTTCTCTCTTGAACTCACAGCAGTCAAGCTCTTATCTCCAGCACCCTACTGAACCTGCCCTTGGTCGAGGTCACCACTGACCTCCTGTTAACATAGCTTCTCAGTAATCTCCATACTTGATGGATTAGTAGCAACTGAAACAATTAATGTTATCCTCTTTCTCAAATCACTTTCTTCGTGGACATCTGGAACATTCCTCTTTCTTGGTTTCCCACCTACTTTATGTACCTCTTCTCTGCCTTCTTTTGCAGGTCACTCCTCATCTTCCTGATTTTCAATCTTGAAGTACTTTAGTGCTTCTTTTCTGCATGTATACTCACATCTGAGTGACTTCATCCAGTCCAACTATATATAGTCAGCGTTTGCAGTTGGATGTGTAATTGTCATCTTAGACTTAACTCCAAAATTGAACTCTTGATTTCTTCCCAAAACCTATTCCTCTTTCTGCCTTCCCTAGCTCAGTAAATAGCAACTCTGTTCTTCTGTTTGCTTCTACAACAGCAGTTACATCCTTCCAACAAATCCTCATTGTTTTAGGTTTGAAATATATCCAAAGTCTTACCTTTTCTACGATTACCAGTCTACTCCGAGATACTGTAATCTCTTGCCTGGTTTAATACAATAGTTTCCTAACTGATCTCATGGCTTTTATCCATGCCCACTTTCTCCAAGTCTATTTGTCACACAGTAGCCAGAATGATAATTTTTAAAACTTAAGTTAGGTAGTGTCATTCCTGTGCTCAAAATTCTCTAATTGCTTACTAAGTTATTAATAGTAGAACCCAAAGTCCTTACAGTTGTCTCTGAGGTCCCATATGATTGGGTCCCTGTTACCTCTCAGGCCTCATCCTCTACTGCTCTGCCCCTTCATCACTCCTCTTCAGGCACACTGGCCTCCTTGCTGTCCTCAAACCTGCTAAGCACACTCCCACCTTAGGGCCTTTGCACATGCTATTCTTTTCTGCCTAGAATGCTCTTCTACCAGATAGCTGCATGGTTTTATCCCTTTCTTCTTTTGGGTCTTTGCTAAAACATTATTTTATTAGAGAGGCCTCCCCTGTACCACTAAAATGCCCTCTACCATCACTCTCCATCCTTCTTGTCCCATTTTATTTTTCTTGATAGCTCTTATAATCACCTCATGTATGTCTGTTTACTTCTTTTCTATCTGTTTCTCCCTACTTGATTGTAAACTGTATGAGGATAGGGACTTAACTTTATTTACAGCTCAATATTAATGCCTAGAACAGTGCGTGAGACTTAGTTGGTGCTAAATAAATATTTGTGGGATGAATGGCTAGATGAATGCTTTGAATAAATGCTACAGGATACTCAGAGAAAAGAGCCTGTGGGATGGCCTCCCTGTGGAAGGGACTTGTATAGTGAGACAAAAAGGAGGATAAGGAATGGAGAAGACATTCCAGTCAGGTGGAACAGTATGGGCAAAGGCCCTGTGGCAGGAGGGAGTATGACGAATTCATGGAACTGAGAGAAAGCCACTGTGGCTGGAGCTCGGAGTGAGGGAGGGTAGTAGTTCCAGAAGAACCTAGAGAGACAGGCAGAGACCAGGTCATAAAGGGCCTTGGAAGTTAAGATTTAGGTCTTTATTGGAGGAGTAACAAGAAGCTATTGAACATAAAAAATTGTATACAGATGTTCATGGCAGCATTATTCACAATAACCAAAAAGTGGAAGCATCCTACATTCCATGAAGGTGTCCATGAACATATGAATGGATAAACAAACTGTAGTATATTCATACAATGAAACATTATTCAGCCATAAAAAGATTGAAGTACTGATACATGCTGCAGCATGGGTGAACCTCAAAAATATTATGCAAAGTGAAGGAGCTAGACACAAAAGACCACATATTATATGATTTCTTTTATATGAAATGTCCAGAATAGGTAAATCCAGAGGCAGTAGTTGCCAGGGCTGGGAGAGGGGAGAACCGGAAGGGACTGCTAATGAGTATGGGTTTCTTTTGGGGGTAATGAAGACATTCTGGAATAAGATAATAGTGATGGTTGCACAACTTTATGAACATACTGAAAACCATTGAATTGTACACTTTCAAAGAGTGAATTTTGTACTATGTGAATTATACCTCAATTTTAAAAAAAGGAGTTATTAAAGAGGCTTAATCAATTGAGGGTACAGGATGACTGTGTTTGATACATCCAGATTTACATGTTGAAATGACCGCTTTGGCTGCAGGGTAGAGAATGAACTGGGGATTAGGGGTTGGTGAACTGTAAGAGAAGATCCAGAGACACCAGTGCAGTGATCCAGAGAAAACAAAGTTAAAATCTACCGGATTTGATAATGGGCTGGATTTTAGGGAGGAGAGAGAGAGGTCAAGGATGTCTCTCTTACTTGTTGAGATTGTCTGAGTCTTGGAATATGGCTTTACCAGCTTTGCTGAACTTTAATTATTAAGCACAGTAATATGGGCTTTTACCTGGAACACATCTTAATAAATGATACTTATAATTCTTAAAATCTGGAAAAGAACATGTTTGGTAAAGTGGAAGGTCAGCGAACATGAGGGAAACCCTCAGTGAAATGGATTGACACAACAGCTGCAACAATGGGCTCAAACATAGCAATAAGTGTGATGATGGCGCAGGACCAGGCAACATTTCTTTCACTTATACATAAGGTCGCCATGAGTTGGAGCAGACTCAGTGGCAACTAACAACAACAGAATTTTAAAAAGCAACTTATAATGGTAAAATGCTATTTTGTTGTAACTAATAAGGCTAGAATTGTCTTTATGATATTGATAATAAGAGTGTGATCTTTGAAAAATTAAAATATAATTTGTGTGGGCTTGCAAGAGACTGTGAGAAATACTTGCTTTAATGCCCACTTTTCCTCACTATACTAACTGTTTGAATTTCACTTGGATTCATTTTGCCTCATATTGTAATTCTTTGGTTATTTTTAGTCCTAAGAAGCCTCCTGTGTCACATTCAGGCCAATGGATTTATAAAGAAAAGAAGCCAAGTGAAACAGATTTGCTCCATGGTCCTCTTCTTCATGAAAACATACGCAAAGGAGTTGGTGACTTCTGCAACTGGGTTGCTACTCTTGTAAGCTAGGATTAACACTTCAACCTACTTTTAAAAGTCAAGCTCAAAGTTGCTTTTATTAAAAAAACAGTGTTTGGATAAAATCTAAGTCAAATCATCAAAGTTATAAAGGAATCATTCTCTCCCACAATTTATACATAGAAATGTTTTTGGTAGATGAAATTTCTAGAAAATTTGCAAGCTGGCAGCCAATTTGAATGTTTAATACCTCATTACTGTTGCTTCATATTCTTATTTTCAGTGTCAAGACCTTCTTTTCTCTCTGTCCTTCACTTCTTCATCAACTCATTCTTCTCAGTTATCTTTGCTTACAGATACTTGGATAGCTATACTTGACTTCAGCCTTTCCAAAAAGTATTTCTAAAATGAAGCAACTTTTGACTCAGCTATCAAGGTCTTTCCTTGTTTTCCTTCCAAGAATCTGTTCAGTTACCTAGTCCTGTTCTTTGGTTCCTGTAGATGTCTAGATTCCTGATTCTTTTCCTGGATATAAGACCTCCTAGTATTTGTATCTCCCCAATTCCTCAGTTTTTGAGTGTATTAGTCAGTTTTAGCCAATGTATTATTTAGGACATTGGCAAGTGACTGAAATGCAATTCAGACTAGCTTAAGGGAGAAAAGGGAATCATCCAGAAGTATTAGGACCTTCAGGCACAGCTGGATCCAGGTGTTGAAATGGTTTTAGGTGTTCTCCATATCTCTTAGCTGCTGTCCTCTGCCTGACTACTTTATTCTCAAGTAGCCTTTCCTCAGGACATGCCAGAAGTAAAATCTCCAAGCTTATATCCTACTAGTGAGCAACCTTAGTGCGAATAGAGCAACCCTTTTCCTATAGGGAAAAGTCCAGGGCTTACTTTCACTGGACTAACTAGAGTCACATGTCTATGCTTGAATTAATCACTGTGACTAGGGAGGTGGGATATGCTGATTGATTAGGCCAGGGTCTTACCCTGGATCCAAGGTGGGGAGATGGGGCATGGGGTTTCAGCCTCAGCTACAACAGATTGACTGAGAATGGGTACAGGAGGTTCCCTAGAGGAAGATTGGAGTAGGGATGCTGGACAAGGCAGATGATACCCACTATGCCTGGAGATGGAACCCTGCTTATTCATAATCTGGCTAGATTGAATTGCTTAATTCCCATCCCTTCCATTTCTCCCATTCCTGTGGCTTGAGCTACTCCTCTGTTAGGCAGGAGATTTAAGGAACCCTAGGCTAGTAATAGGTCCCTGGGTGAGGCAAATGGTTTGTGCTTGGCTGCTAACCGAAAGGTTGGCAGTTCAAACCCACCCAGTGGCACTGTGGAAGGAAGGCCTGGCAATCTGCTTCTGTAAAGATTACAGCCAAGAAAACCTATGGAGCGCAGTTCTACTCTGTAACACATGGGGTCACCATGATTCAGAATTGACTCAACAGCAACAGGTTTGGTTTTTGGTTTTTTGGAGGCTAGTAGTTTAACTACTTTGCTAACTGGCCTTATTTTCATTCCTTATGACCAAGGCCTTATCTTTACCTCAGTTCTACTACCTAGGTCCCTGTCACAATCAACCTGTGCTATTTTCTCAACAGCATTAGTTTATACTTCTATGCTGTTGATTTATGTATTTTTCACCTTATTGATTCCACTTGCTCTATTTCTATTTCAGCTTAGTTTTGACTCTACTCCTCACTTTACCACCCTGATTCTATTTCAGGGCTCCTCTCCATAAATTTCACCCACCTTCAGCTCCAGGCTGCTAAGGACCTTTTTCTCTCTGTGCTTCCCAATTTATATTTCCCAAGCTGGGATTCTGTTGAGCCTAACTTATCTTTTAGTATTGAGCCACATCATAGGTCAGTGCTCAGCCCCTGGTTTAGCTGCCCGTCATGAATCCATCTCTACTCCTGTCAGCTGTGGCTGGGGGAAGCAAGGGGAGAGAACTGTTCTGTGTGTGAAATATGGCTGACTATAGCTGCCTCCTTCAGCAGGAGCCGTGCACAGGACAGTGTCGCTTATAAGGGACAGGGCAGACACTGACATATCTAGACATGTATGGAAAACACCTCTAAGAATGTCACTGCTATAAAATGTTGGAGAAGTTTGTTTTTAATCAAACAAACTGAGTTTTCCTCGGCCCCATTATTTCCCTCAGGGACTCACTGCTCCTTGCAGGTCCTAAGCTGTCTCATGATGCACTGACAAGGCCCTCCAGACCCCAGATACCTCTTGTCTCTAATAAATGCCAGCTGAACATTTTCTGCATCTCCTCCAAACTACTGCTACTTTAGCAATGGTCAGATAGTGCCCTTAGATTAAAGCAGAAAGCAAGGAGCATGTCACCATTTGACTTTGACTCATAAGATGTGATATTATTCCAGGGAAGTTCAACCATTGATGAAGAATTCATCCTGAAACAGTTTGACATTGACTATGACAACAAACCAAACTATGATGTACTTCACACAACGAGACTAAACCAAGTTCCTCTGGAGCTGAAGTCTCATGTGGGGCTAAATAAACCACAGGAGCTAGATTTCTCCTTCCAGGAACTAGACTTCAAGAGGCAACTCCAGAAACCACAGGTAATTGCAGAAGGGGAAAAGTCCAGAACTCAAAGAAAATTAATATTTTCTTGAATTCTGGTACTAGCCTTTTAAAATAGAATTCTGAAATTTTTACAGGAGTCTCATTGACAACAAGCCCTCATTCTTGACTGTATGCTTTTTTTACCTGATCAGTAACAGATTACTCAGTTTCCTCAGTAATGAACTGCTGTGAAAATGGAAGAACAAGGTAACAGAAAGGAGAAATAACATGCTGTGTTCCAATGGGCCCCTACAGGACTTTTTTACACATGTGTTACTGCAAATATGTGTATGTGTATATATATATATATGTATATATATATGTATATGTATATATATGTATATATATGTATATATATGTATATATATACATATATATATATGTATATGTATATATATTTATACACACACATATGTTATGTTGTTATTAGTTGCCATGAAGTCAGCTTCAACTCATGGTGATACCATGTACAACAGAACAAAAACATTGCCCAGTCCTGCACTATCTTCATGATCCTTAATATGCTCGAGGCCACTAGGGGGCTCATCTTCCAGCATTATATTGGACAGTATTCTGTTGTGATCCATAGGGTTTTCATTGGCTGATTTTCAGAAGTAGATTGTCAGACCTTTCTTCCTAGTCCATCTTATTCTGGAAGTTCTGCTGAACCCTATCCACCACGGGTGACCCTGCTGGCGTTTGAAATACCAGTGGCATAGTAGCTCCCTGCATCATAGCAATACACAAATTACCACAGTACGACAAACTGACACAGAAGGGTGGTGGGAAAAAAGTATATATATCTGTAGCTCTCAACCACTGTGCCACCAAGGCTCCACACACACACACACATGCACACACACACACACACACACACAAGTCAAATAGTATAAGTCTAACAACAGACTTAAGTGCCTAAGTAGAAGGGAGGGTGTTGGTGGTAGGGAGTTCCTTTCTCTGAAAAACAGCATATTATCTCTGATTACCTCATGCCTTTATGTATAATCTTTGATACTATATTTCCAGTATTTAGGACATATTAATTAAAATTCATAAAAATTAAAATTCAGTTATAATTGAACACAATTGACTTTTGATATGTATTATGTTTTCCTTCTTTGACTCTTTTATAAGGTTTATGAAAACTATGCATTCCATCATTGATATCAGCACTGTAATTTTTCCATTTTCCTCCCATCTTTCTAAGGGTAAAATGGAAAATGCTGCTAGACAGGCAAATTATGTTCATCACACCTGAGGCCTAAACCACTGCTTGTTCTGAATCTGGGCTGAATCAAATTGCTCAGTTCCTTGTACTTACAAATAATTGCGCAAATGTTGCTGGATAAACCATGGTGGTTATTGCCAAAATTGAACTTTTGACTGGCAGACAGAAGATCAGTATGCAAAAGTTCAAAATATATTTCTACATGGTATTTTCTTTCTGCCTGAAGAACTTCCTTTCACATTTCTTATAGTGTGAATCTACCAGTAATAAATTCTTCCAGGTTTTGACTATCTGAAAACATCCTTATTCTGTCTTCATGTTTAGAAGATATTTTTGTGGATCCTAGGTGTACTGTTTCTTGTTTTGTTTTTTAATTTTAGTACTGCAGAAATGTTACTCCACTGTCTTCTTGCTTACATTGTTTCTGATGACAAATCTTATGTCATCCTTATCTTTGTTTTTTCTGAACATAATGTGTTTTTTTTTTCTTTTTGGCTGCCCTTTAAGATTTTCTGTTTGTCACTGATTTGGGGCAGTTTGGGTATAGTGTGCCTTAGACAGATTTCTTCACGTTTCTGGTGTTGGGAGTTTGTTGAGCTTCTTCAGACTGTGGGCTTATGATTTTCATCAAATTTGAACAATTTTTGGCCATTATTTCTTCAAATATGTTTGTCTCTCATTACCCCACCTTCTGGGACTCTCATTACATGTATATTAGCCTGCTTGAAGTTGTCCCACAGCTCAGTGCAGCTCTGTTCAATTTTTTATTCTCTTTTCTCTCTGAGTTTCTGTTGCAATGCCTTTAAGTTCTCTAATCTTTTTTCCTGCGGTGTCTAATGTGCCGTTAATCCCATCTAGTGTATTTTTCATCTCAAACATAATTTTCATCTCTAGAAGTTTGAGTCTTTTTTTATATTTTCTGTATTTCTACTTAATCTTTTAAACATATGGAATGCAGTTACAATAAATGCTTTAGTGTCCTTGTCTACTAATTCTAACAGCTATATCAGTTTTGGGTTTATTTCCTCATTATGGGTCATGTTTTCCTTCCTCTCTGCATGCCTGGTGATCTTTGAGTGGATTCTATACATTGTGAATTTTACCTTGTTGGGTGCTGGTATTTTTTTATTTCCATAAATACTCTTGAGCCTTTTTTCTGGAATGCAGTCAAGTGATGTGGAAACAATTCAATACTTTTGGGTATTACTTTTAAGATTTGTTGGGTGGAACCTAAGATGCTCAATCTAGGAGTAATTATTCCCCGCTACTAAGACAAGACCTTCTGTGTACTCTACCAGTACCCTGTGAGTCTTTAGGTGTTCCAGGTGGGAATATGCACTGTTCCTGGCCCTATGTAAGCACTGGTACTGCTCCTTGTAGTCCTTTCAGTTGGTTCTTTCCCTGCTGAATATTTGAGGGGACCCTCTGTAAATGTCTGGAGTTCTCTATGCAACTCTCCCCTTTCTGGTATCCAGTGCTGTGAAATCTAGCTTCCTCGGTCTCCCTGAGCTCTCAGCAATGTCTCCTCAATTCAGAGAACCCACTGGTCTCCTGGGTTCCTCCTCCCTGTACCATGGTCTGGAAACTCTCTCAAGGCAGTGGGCTGGGGCAATTGTGTGACATATCTTGTTTGTTTCTCATCTCTCAGGGATCACTGTCCTTTGTTGCCTGATTTTCAATGTCTTGCAAACCTTTGTTTCATATATGTTTTATGGTTTTGTTGTTGTTGTTGCAGGCGGGAGGGTAAATCTGGTCCCTATGCCAGAAGTGGAAGTCCCCTTCTTTATTTTTTCACTTCACTTACTCTCAGGCCTGCTACACACTGTTCTTTGATGTTCTTCAGAACTCTGTACTTTCCCACTACCTTAGCTTTGCTCATATTATTCTCTCTGCTGAAGTGCCCTTCTTTCCTGTGTCCACATGTTTATATTTCATGTGCCAATTGTTCTATGGAGTATTTTTTCAGACCCTTTGTTTGGCATTAATTTATTCCTACCTCTGATCTCTCATTGTATTCTGTGCCTCAATTGTAGCATATTTCCTCTTGCTCTGTGTATTCGTTCATCCATTTATTTATGCATTTATTCAGCAAATACTTCTGAGTATCTTCTACTATGTGTCAAAAAGTGCTGGGAGATTGGAACACAAAAATGAAGGAGAGTTTCCTATCCTTAAGGATCTTACAGTCTAGTGGGGTCAACAGGTGAATTATTAACTATAATGAAATGATGTCATGGTGTATACAGGACATAGGGAGAAGTAATCAATTGCACCAAACATTGGGGTGAGGGTGGGTTCAGTAAAATCTTCACAGAAGAAATTATGTTTGTACTGGGTCTTGAAAGATCACTAGTTATACAACAGCATAACATATTCCAGAACTCAAGTTCTTCAGTAGGGCCATAGTGTAGATGCCATTCTACTCCATCTCTCCTCCTTTTCTTTTTTACTCCCTTTCTTTTCCTTCTTCCTTTAATTCAGTGGTTCTCAACTAGGTGTGGTTTTGCCCTCCAGGATATATTTGGCAATATGTGGGAACATTATTTGTTGTCACAACTAGGGCAGGGGGGATGCAAATGGCATCTAGTGAGTAGAGGCTAGGAATGCTGCTAAACGTCTTACAGTGCACAGGACAGCCCCAAAACAAAGAATTAGCCAGCCCAAAATTTCAGTGGAGCCCTTGTGGTGGTGTAGTGGTTAAGAGCTATGGCCACTAACCAAAAGATTAGCAGTTTGAAATTTCAGTAGTGCCAAGGTTAAGAAAAACCAAACCAAACCAAACCCGTTGCCACTGAGTCAATTCCAGCTCATGGCAACTCCAAGTGTTACAGGGCAGAACTGAGATCCACAGGGTTTTCTTGGCTGTAATATTTATGGAAGCTTATCACCAGCCTTCCATGGCACAGCTGGGTAGGTTCAAACTGCTGACCTTTCAGTTAGTTGACGGGCGCAAACCATTTGTGCCACCCAGGGACCTAAGATTAAGAAACCTAGCTTTAATTCAGCAAATATTTATTGAGCACTGATTATGTCCTAGATACCAGGCGGATATAGGGCGGAACAAAGCAGACAAAAATCTTTACCTCCTGAAGCTTATATTTTAAAGAGTGAGAGGAAGGACAATCAGAAAAATATAAGCGTATCAAATGATAAATGTTAAGAAAAATGAGACAAGGAAGGAAGACAAGCTGTGTTGTGAGGGGGTTACAATTTTAAATTTGAGTGGTCAGGGAAGCTACTACTGAAAAGGTGACATGAAGGAATTAAAAAAGTAGCTATGTGAGGGAAGAACATTGTGGCAAAACAGTGAGTGCAAAGGCAGTGAGGCAGAAGCAGAGTGAATGTGCCTTAGAAATAGCAAGGAGGTCAATATGCTTGGAGTGGAGGGATCACAATGCTAGATCCAACTCTGAGAAGGGATTTCTCTCCTATGTACTTTGTCCCATTGTCTCGGTTTTAGATAAGTGTATCTGGCTGGACTCCAGAATGTATCACAGGTACCACTACATAGTTTACATTGGGGTGAGAGGAGAAAGGGGCAGAGTCTTTGTGGTTTCATGTTTCTTTGCCCCACCCAAGAGTTAGACCCCATTTTTTGATGAGACATTATGTGGGCATTGCACCCACAGTAACAGACTATGAACCAACAAGAGATTCTCTTGATATCCTTGCTGTACTACTGAGGAATGAGAGAAAAAAAGAAGTGTGTTCTATTCTTCGTCCTTTTTCTCTCTTCAAATTGAAGGGATAAGAGGTTGGTGTTGGAATAGCATTTTAATCAAAAGTAGTGTAGCATTTACAAGGCTGCTCACAGTACTAAGTCTAATAACTTGTTACTTTGGTTGATTGAGTCTTACTTGACGTCATTACCCTTGGGTAAATATGTGATTTTTGTATGATTTCTAGCTCCTTTATTTAATTCTCTCCTTTAATCTTCACAACAACTCTATGGAATGGATAGTATAAGTATCTCCATTTTAAGGATGGAGAATTAAGTAACTTGTCTCAGCTACTAACTGGGAGAGTCTCGATTTGAACCCAGATTTTGTCTAAATCCAAAGGCCATACTCATGACCACTACATTATTTTCTCAATCATAAATTTTTAGTGTTACCTTTGTAAATAAGCACATATTGAAATTTCATAAAATACCTTGGCAAGGACCAACCATAAATTCAAAGTAATGATACCGCTTTCTTAAGCTAAATGTTAGATTTATCGAAATGGTAAACCAAAAGAACTAATGATGCTGAGAATTATGTTATTTCCTATAGAATCCTTATAAACCAGAGTGGGTGAAGATAAGGTATGGAGCATGGTATCTGAACACCAAGTTGTGGAAAAAGCAAAGAGCAGATGAACCTTTAGTTGACCCCAAGATCTTACTTAAAGCTCAAGATGAGAATTTTAAAAAGAAGCTGCAGGAAAAGGTATGTGTATATGCAGAGATTTGGCCATCTGAATTGAAGGTTATCACAGTGCAACTATCACCCTTGTATTGAAGCCAGAGTCTCTGGAGTGTTGCCAAATCCATTGCCGTCAAGTCGATTTCAACTCACGACAACCTCACGTGTTACAGAGTAGAACTGTGCTCCACAGAGTTTTCTTGGCTGTAATAGTTACAGAAGCAGATTGCCTTTTTTCCACAGCACCACTGGGTGGGTTCGAACCACCAACCTTTAGGTTATTAGTCATGCATAAACTGTTTGCACCACCCGAAGACCTTCTGGAGTATACAGAGGCTCCCAAAAGTCTTACAGTTTGCACATTGAATTCAGCAATGAAAAAGTCAAATCATTATATGGGGAATGCGTAATAAGCGAGACTTAAAATTACCTGGCTATAAGGAGCCCTCATGGTGCAGTGGTTAAGAGCTACGGCTTCTAACCAAAAGGTCGACAGTTTGAGTCCGCCAGCAGCTCCATGGAAACCCTATGGGCGGTTCTGTTCTGTCCTGTTGGGTCTCTATGAGTCGGAATTAACTTGAGGACAATGGGTATGGGTATGGTAGACACAGTGTCTCTAAAGATGAGACAACCACTCATTGTAACATTCTTGGAACAATTGATTCAAATGGCAGTGTGGCCTGGTAGGACAACCTCAGTACTCTGAATGGGTATTACATCATGGGTTCTAAATGTGGAAGTTGTTTTCTCAATTGCCTCTGTTAGATTAGAAAGGTAAAATAGGAAGGGTGGTCATTTTTATCCTTCTAGTAATGGCTTTAAAAATCTTATTTTCACATGTGAGGTGTTACACAAATTTACAGGCACACCGTGTTTATATAAGCCTTAGAATAATGTTCAGCAGAATTTCTTGATATATGCTTTTTGGAGCTGCCTAAGTTTCTGTGGATTTAATACATAACATAAAACTATTCCAGTTGCAGTTTTAAGAACAATAGCAAAATATGTCCAATGAATGAAATATTTAAAAACAAAAAATAGTTACAAAACTTTTTTTTTTAATTGAATTATTTGCTTTCTGGTCTCACTGATTCTTTTTTTTTTTTTTTACTCTTATAGTGCTTGGATTTTATTTTATTTTTTATAATTTGTCACATTTTATTGTTGTTGAGAATATAGACAGCAAAACATAAACCAATGCAACAGTTTCTGTATGTACAATTCAGTGACGTTGATTACATTTTTTGAGTTTCGCATCCATTCTCACCTTTTCTGGGTTGTTCCTCCCTCTTTAATATAAACTCACTGCCACATGAGGTTCCTATCCAATTTTCCGAGATGTTCTTGTCAACTTAATCCCATATTGATAAATCTTAAAAAAGCATAATGCTCAAGGCAGACATTCTTTACTAGTTAAGCTAAACTCTTGTTTGGTTTTAAGAAGAAGTCGGGATATTTTTGGTTTAAGGCTTAAAGATTACCTCAGGGCAGTAGTTTTGGGGATTCATCCACCTCCATGACTCCAGAAAATCTAGAGGCCATGAGAATATGAAATTTTATTCTACATTTTCCCCCTTTTGATCAGGATTCTTCTATAGAATCTTTAATCAAAATGTTTAGTAATGGTAGCTGGGCACCATCCGCTTCTTCCGGTCTCATGGCAAAGGAGGCAGTTGTTCATGGAGACAATTAGCCACAATCCATTTCCTCTTCCTATTCCTGACTCTCCTTTTTTCTCTGTTGCTAAAGGCAAATAGAGACCAATTGTTGTATCTTAGATGGCTGCTTGCAAGCTTTTAAGACCCCAGGCACTGCACAATGAACTAGGAAATGGAACAGAAGCACTAA